>NW_008751659.1:4127926-4219581 GCF_000715545.1 Opisthorchis viverrini | reverse complement strand
ATACCGGGCAGGTCATCATCGTCACCATCATCAAGCTGTAAAGACCGCGTACTTGTCGTACAGTGGTTGTAGCTGTCACAGTTTCCTTCATCGATGATTTTGGGGAGGATAGATATCTGCGCATTGAAGGCGGGAGCTGGTAAATTGGTGCGTAAATACAGGACTGCTAAGTGGGGGTGTTATGAAGGGAGATGTGCATGGATGCACGAACACCACTGAGGGCGCGACTGGGCCATATATGAATGTCTCTAACCACTGATGTTGCCCGTCTCGGAGTCCCCATCCAGCAATGACCAGCGCAGCTGAGTTTGCTGGTAGCGGCTTCTATACTTCGCCGCCGAGTCATTGTTTGACCGCCTCTGGCTCCCTTCCACCCCTCACATGCTTGTGCAAAAAAGAAACCCTACGAAGAAGTCGGTCGACTGACGCAGGTAGTACGTGGCCAAATCAGCGCAACCTATGTAGTGTGATCAGTCCATCTAATTGATGATCATTCGACGTCCTGGTCGCGCAACGGCAAGGTTTCTGATCCGTATAGTAATATGGAGCGCACCGCACCATTGTAAACTCGACCCCTGACGAGCAAACTGATGTCGCGCCTACGCCACAGGTGACGCAGGTTCACAAAAGCTGCTCTGGCCTTCCCAATACGGATGGGGATATCATCTTTCGCGCGAACACCGGGACTGATACAGCTTCCCAGGTAAACAAATTTGTCTACTACCTCAGTCGGTTCATCCGCAAGTATGGGGTTATGCCCCAAGCCCATCCAGTCTTGCAGCAACACTTTACACTTTGCCGGTGTGAGGCGCGTGCCAAACCGTGAGGCGGAATTACTCATGCTATTTGATATTGTTTGCATTACGACGGGGTCAGATCCAAGAAGAACAATGTCATCGGGTAAGGTGGGGCCATTGCATTTCCACTGCAATGAAAAAACCATGCCAAATTAATGTCTCACGAGAATTCACCACACAACATGGGATAGCTGAGATACTGTGAAAAATGTAGTCATGACGACCGTTGTTGACGTTCTGCTCGAGTGAAATGAGATCAACTTACAAAACCACATATCTATACCCAGCATTGATCTTATAGCAACTCGCAACTTGAACGGAAAGTATAACGTATTTCTAGCCTTATACGTGTGACAGGCGTTTGTGCTTTCTGGTTGACGAATCAGTTTCACCAGCACACATTACTGCTACTCCTAGTCTATCACAGCTAATACGTCCAAGATCTTGTGTACAACACAGTTACTTAAGCAAAGTTCATTACGCACTGGTCAAAAGTAGCCCTCCATTTTTTGCGCTCGATTTCTGATAGGCTTGCGAAAAACGTCCTCGATCAACAACAACAATGCAACCTGGACACAATTCTGTGCTGCCGTCACTCTGATGGCTCAAGCCGATGACTGAAGACTACCATGGAGTCTTCAAATCAAACTGAGCATAAAATCGTTACTCACTTCAGGAAAAGTATGTGAAATATTCATGCTGAACAATGGGTGTGCTTTGCTCAGTTCGGCAATCCTCACTGCTGTATGGTACGACTATTCGAACCGTTAACAAGTGGATTTGTCTCCTATTGGTAATATCCCACATTCTGTACTCAACTTCTGACATGGCTGCGTTTAGGGACTAGGCACGGACGCTGGAAGCTTTGTTACCTTTGTAGCTGAAATAATACAAACACAAACACGTTCAGCACCGAACTCGATGATAGGGTTGCGCTGGCACATAAAAGTGTTTGCAAGCCTAGTGAAATAGACTCATTTGTAAACCAGTTTGGTTTTGCCGGAGACTCGCCTGGAACCCAGTTGAATTTCTCGTTTATGATCTTTCTAAGCAACTGAATGTGTTGCACCAGGCCGCCTCATGTTTCAGGTGGTACGATATTCAAGACACCGCGATACTTGCATGGACATAATACACTACCTATAAGGTTACCGAGTAGCGTGTTACGTCAATACGTGTTCGCAAGCTTGTTGGTGAGTTAAGTAGCACGAAAACACCTGAAGGCAGAAAGTCCACTGGCAACCCCGAAACAGTAACTGAAAGCACTGCACTATGTGATATCTTGTGCAGCTTCCAAAATGAGCAGCAAATCAGTAATTGACGGTTTACATGTCAGAGCAATAACATTCTGGTCGACCATAGGAACACCGAAACGGAGGACCTTCAGCGATTACTTTGAATTTGCCAAAGAATTCTCTATTTTCAGAAGCTTTCGTGTTGTGATAGGTTCTAATAATAGCCTGAATACTGTGGAGTGAGCAACGATTTCATGCACAAAGTTTAAGTCAGCAAGAAGTGGATTCTCTAACTGGTCTGTAATGCACGGGTTAGAACTATCGCACTGATACTTACTTCTATATCCCAATGTTGTTAACCAAGTCCAGTCCATACCTGAATTTTGAGTGGAAATATATGTTACCCATGATTTCTGAACTTTCTACACAAGAAGCCAAGGATAGTTCAGAATTACAATTGTATGGTAACAGAGCTTGTTCGTGGAAGATCGAACAGAATGGACCACTGGAAGATCCAGACCTAACAGTTCCTCTGCACACTGCCTTAACCCAATCTAATTTAGTTGTTACATGTAAGATTGTTGGAATGTTAGACTGCTAAGCTGTTACTTGAATGACGGAAACGTGCACCGAGCTTCGGCGTCTGGGCCTGATCGTAAGCCGATTCCGTGTGTTACTTACTCGCTGGCGTACGAGCTGGCCATAGTTGTGGGAACGTTTCATGAACCTGTCCCAAACTGGTCAGCTGAGCTCCACTTGTCCCCAAGCCTGGTGTCACGAGAACTTTGATACGACAGTGATGTTGACTCTTATTGCCATGTTGGCACTTCCCTTTGTTCCAGGGTTGGTATCTCAGCCTGATGTCACCTCGCCAAGCCAGCGCGGCAACAGCGGTCAACGTCAGTGCCCTTCTCACAATTTCAGCTAATTTAGTGCTATGTGATACTGATGGACTTCTGGTTGGTCAAAATGAAACTCACATTATGATGGATGGAATTAATCAGCCCATTCCATCTGAATCGCGGGATGCCGATAAAAATTACCCACAACCCACAGTTCACTTGGACAAACACCTAGTGCTTGAGCCAACTTGAAATTAGTCACTGTGTCGTACCGTGGGTGGACGTCTATTGATTACTCCCGAACTGAGCCTACCAGACTAAGCGATAAGGATAAGACAATGGAACAGGGACACGGCTGTCAGGTCGGCTCAAACATACAGGGCTTCTGCGTAAACATATGGGATAGCTAAATGGCCAATTATGTTCTTTCCTAGCTAAATCTGTTCACCAATGGCGATGTTCCTACCCTGACCAGCTTCGCACCCACCCCTCAGGCCGTATGCTGCTATCCGGAATGTGTGGTGACCAATCATGACCTACGGGACGCGCCGTATTTTTTTCATGTTTGGACGCGTCCCGACACCCTGATACTTCAAAAAACTGTTGTTAACGAATTCAAGTAAAAGCCAAAAGTAAAAATCACGAGTGTACGTAAAAAACGTATGACTACTCAACAACGATAACATACCGGCTACTTACAACCCATAAGTAGCTGTAAGAAAGAGATGATCGCAAGTGATAGGTCCCGATAGGCTGAAAAGCAGCGTGATAAACAAGCTAGAAAATGAACAATAAACCACCTGGCTAGTCCATGATATTTCAGTTACCTTTTAGCCTAAAGCCGGCCATTTTGGAACGTGGATTACTCCACAGAGTTCATCTTTCTTTTATATCACAAACTATCCAAGTATTTTCTGGTTATTCCGTCTACACATGCGTAAGTTAGAACAAAAATTAAAACGGTAACTCACTTTACAGCATCTTGATTTCCGTGCCAATAGACACAGTTGACTGTCACGAACTACGATATCCCCGGTATCGTACCAAGTGAAACATGAGGCTGCATATCAAGTTGAAAAATATAGTTGTTGAGGTACCCGTTGCGGAACTTTGAGGCACGCTTAGGTGCGACGATCCAAAACATCAAAAGGGTTCGAAGGTCTGCACACAGGCAACCAAAGGTTCGTGGCGTCAACATAATTCCGCAAGTCTGTCAATGAAAGGCGCAGCGCAGCGTCAGAGTCCGCACACCAGATAATGGCTAGCGGGGTGTCGGCTCGGCAGTGTGGATTGCTGTCGTCTCCGCAGCGACCAGTCTCGTTATTCCGGTTAGCGGTGCGATCATACGAGCGTCACAAACCGGACGAGTCAGAGCAGGCCCAGCAGGAACACGAACGTGCTTAGATAAGTGATGAAGTAGCACATGTACGTACGTACGCACGCACGCACACACACACACAGACACATTCCAGCACACCATTGTTGCATGGGGCATACTGTGTCACAAGAAGTGAAAACTGTCATTTACATCCATTCAACTTGGCTTGAAATCTTATATGGAAGAATTTCAAGCGCACGTTGTATGGGATAACCCTGTATTGTGGTTTAAGTCCCATCTGACTAGCATAGACGTATCAATACCTGTTAATGCCTAAAAGAGTGATGAAAGCTGGGGAAATACGTCTACCTGCTGTGTCCCTGGAGGGACGAAAAAGGTACTGAGTTGTCAAAGAGTTTTCAGCAACCTTGTGAACAATGATCGATAAAGAAAGACTCTTCGATATCTTGAATGTCAGTTCAGCCGAAACAAGAGGCGCATTCGGTCGAAGACCGTTATAAGCTGATACTAATTTCAGTCTCTCATCAACACCAACTTACTTTACAAATAAGTGTCTCATTCAACTACAATCCTTTTTTTCATTTAAGGTCATCCTGGCCTTTTCGTTAAATCAACACAGCAATGACTGGATAGAGATCCTAATGTATCTCACTGAAAATTTTGAGGTAACAGTCAATATCTGGTGTGAAACCTGATCCACGTGACATGTTAGGTTTATCTTAAGGCTGATGGATCCCGAGAAATTTCCCATCAACTAGTCTTGGAAGGTGAACCTGTACTTAGCTTCGAGTACTGACAGTCAAAATGTCTCTGTGCTGTGGCTATTCAGAGCTTGGGGTGAAATAAGCTGAGAACGAGACTTCGCTGTTCATGCTTACTTACTCGAAAATGTGTCAAACATATGAGGTAGGTGAGTATCAGCTGTTCCCAGACCTTTCTGGTCACGAGGTCTGAAAAGAATTAAGGGACGACGACAGAAGCCTATTGGTTCCTGCTCTCTATGGTCATTCCATCGGAATTTTTACGCTGAAATGCAGTGTAGATTCCCCTGTAACCTGAGGTTAACTTGCCATCGAACTACTCAATTTGCGCCACTAAGCACTTTAGAAATGGCCCAGTGCTTTGGGTTTACACCCGTACCACTACAACAAGCATTTTTAAATATCAAATTTTTTGTCTCTAACGTTGCCTGTGGTGAAATTTTATGCGTAGTTGGGACCTCACACCAGATAATGGTGAGTGGGGTGTTGGCTCGGCGGTGTGGATTGCGGCCGTCCCCGCAGCGACCAGTCGCGCTATGCCGATTGGCGGTGCGATCACACGAGCGTCACAAATCGGACGAGTCAGAGCAGGCCCAGCAGGAGCACGAACGTGCTTAGATAAGTGGTGAAGTGGCACATGTGCGTACGCACGCACGCACGCACGCACGCACGCACACACACACACACACAGACACATTCTAGCACACCATTGTCGCATGGGGCGGCTGTGTTACAAGGCGAATGGCTGGCTCGCTGGCCGTGTCGGAGAGAAACAACGATCGATAAGCACACAAGTGGAGTGAGTAAACGAGCGGGAAAATTGTCCTCCTGTCAAGTTTGATTCAATGATCACGAACGACAGATTCGGCTAGAACTTGGTTGATCCTCCCTTTAAAACCAAACTGGAGTGCAAATTGCGTACATATAGAAACTCGAGGACTATGTCTGCCTGATGCGCCCGAAGAAGGGTGAAAGAGTCTTGAGCTGGCGAGGAGTATTCAGTAACCTTATGAGAGGTGTTCACTGAAAGCTCAGGATGACTCTTCGTTTGAGGGTGGTCTTTTTTGGAGTGAGATCTGACTCCATGAGTAGTGGATGCACACTTGATTTTACTTCTAATCGAGCTTACAAAATTGTCCCCATGTTTATATCACACATTTAGTCTTAATAAAGTGCAGAGCGTAGAATCGGTTAGTCTGTAGGAGACACGTCCAAATCTGCCGAGGTAACATTTGGCGATGTCCAATTACCAGTCGAGACGAGTGACTGACAAAAGCGGTTTGGATATAGTCTAATCTGAATAGCTCTTGTAACCCCTTTCCGGCGCCCCACTTGTGTGGCACCAAACTACTGTCACAAACCACCAAAAAAATTGCAAACAACATTCAAGAGGACACCAGAAACCGGGGAAATGTTGTCTAGCAACGAACGTACTGATTTCACCATCTACCTCTCCAGAACGGGAGTGTATGCATCCATCTGGAGTGGTCTTTATCAGGAGTCACTTTCACCGGTGGGATTAAGACAACTAGGGATTACGGTTGTTGAAAAGCTTTCTTCATGTAACAGAAAGAGGCTCATGGATATGATTGTATTAGCAGATGAACACATATTATCGGTCTGAGGTAAAGTTGTAAATGCTGATTATGATTGGCGACATACGGTTACGCTTCCCTGTGTTTGGTTTATCCACCTGGCATTTTCCCATTCCCTATTCAGACGCACATTACAGACCGACGAATTACATATTTTGATCTGACGAATTCGCGAAACTTTATCTAACTGGTAAACTACCACAAACTGCATGTGGGAACTCCATCAAAGTGTTTCCAAGTTCCTCGTCCTTCATCTGTTCGAAATAATGTCAAACGCTTGTCACCTTGTGCAGACTTTTTCGACAGATAGATGTACACAACGGACAGTTTGATGCAACAGACTTTCCGCCTTTCAGTGCTGTATCATGAAGAAACCGAGACAAGTAAAAAAAAATGACAGCTACCCCATGGTAGTCGAATGTGGGCGGGCATCCCCATATAATTTATGGCTGATCGGCTAGCCTTTTCTGATGTTATATCATCTATGAGTAATGTTTTGTGATACTGAATGGAAAGGACGAAGTCAGAGAATTGGGCGGCGAAAACATTTTATTTAGCAAAGCCTCTGCAGCCAAGAAACCTACTTACCAGAATGAGATGCGTTCAGTAAACGTTCGTACTATTACCATACGTAGTCAAAGTTAGTCTCATTGTCCTACCTTCCACCTTACCTTGGATAATTTGAAACAAGAAAGAACAGACTGGTTGACTTTCGGTTCCTGAAGACATCTTCATACAAACCTGTTTATTATGCAAGGGACAGCTCTACTCCTATATGAAGTGACCAGTGATTTTCGCTTATAATTTTTGTTCTCTATATGACGATACATGTTTAGGGCCGAATCCATAGACTTTTTCCCCCAGAATATTGCTGGCTAAAGTCCGCAAACAATTTTGCCGATTTATTTCATATTTTCGGCATGTACGTTTGGCACTGTCATTGATGATGTTTTGAATAGGTCGTTTATTGGTCGACCTGCATGAGTATCGCAATTTTGCTCAATATTGTCAAACATTTCCTGATTCTTCCGAAAAACATGGAAGTTTGTCCGGAAAAGAATTGAGCTAGACGGCCTAAATACTCCGTTGTATCGGATACTTTCCCAGTGTAATCAAACGGTTGTGCACTGTAAAAGCAGGATTCTTGTACGGTACGGTGGTTATAGCTGCTACAGTTTTGGTTTGCCGGCGATCTGAAGAGGTAGGGTTAAATAGCCATGCGTTGGAGGCGGTAGGTGATGTGAGTTTTGCTTGAATGCACGGTCACTAGTGGATTTTTCATTGGGGAGATCGGGAGGGGAGGTTTATATTGGATGCATGTGCACCTTGCAAGCACGACATAATTTTCCCCTAGGGGAGAAATATGTACGTGAACACCTATTGGTCGTGTAACCTTAAGAGAGGATCTCCACCTATGCCAAACGAGAAAATGTAGACACCAGACAGGACTGATGAAATCCTCGGTCCTGGATTGCGCTCTGGCTCTCTCAGCTACAAAGCTGAAATTTTATTTCCAGTAGTTTGAAATACTTACTTACCTTTTAAGTAACCCGTTCGCGATGTTAAAAATGTCTGAGATCACGATAGCAGTGTCGTGATTTACACCATTTTCTTCAATGCCTGAGGTCACACATTGTTGATTGTGATTCATGGATTGAACACAATGAATCCTAGCTAATGCTGGCGTGCCTGGTCAACGTAAGCATTAATTGTAGCTTCAAGGTCATTTGGTTCAAACTTATTAAACAATGGTGCCAATGAAGTCCCCCACAAAGTACGAAAATACTGCCATTTGTTCCATAGTTTCCATCGTTCGTTAGAGGATATATGAGTGGAAGGAATACAATTTGATTTCAATTATGGATTATATTCCTCCAGCTGGGCAATATTCAACCGATGCACCGGAATGTAACTGTTCCCTGTGCAAACGATATTGTTTTATTGATGACCCTGTTCCAAAGCCTTATATGAACCATTCCGTGGGGCAGTTTCGTCCCGATTACAGAAACCCATGTCACCAGAATCAGTATGTGAACTGTCAAACGCGACAATTTACTAGTGGAGAGTCTCAGCCCAAAAGACAGAATTCTACCACGAGGAACATAATTTGGAAAGATTTATCCCGAGATGACATTTGTTCTTCGGAGAATCGTCGAAACACTTCTCACGACGCCATGAATGAATACAAGAATGAGAGGCTGCCATTCCACGTAAAACAGAGTGATTTTATTTTTTACTTGACCTTGGACGGCAACCGGCTTTTGGGACCTTTTATGTTCATGTCATCCGGAAGTAAGCATTTCTCCGTGTCATGCAAATTATTTACTTATAAAGTAGCCGTTATTTGTTATAATCAGTAAAAAGTATTTCAAGAAAAAACAAGAAGTGAAAACTGTCATTTACATCCACTTGGCTTGAATCTTATATGGAAGAATTTCAAGCGCACGTTGTATGGGATAACCCTGTATTGTGGTTTAAGTCCCATCTGACTAGCATAGGACTATCAATACCTGTTAATGCCTAAAAGAGTGATGAAAGCTGGGGAAATACGTCTACCTGCTGTGTCCCTGGAGGGACGAAAAAGGTACTGAGTTGTCAAAGAGTTTTCAGCAACCTTGTGAACAATGATCGATAAAGAAAGACTCTTCGATATCTTGAATGTCAGTTCAGCCGAAACAAGAGGCGCATTCGGTCGAAGACCGTTATAAGCTGATACTAATTTCAGTCTCTCATCAACACCAACTTACTTTACAAATAAGTGTCTCATTCAACTACAATCCTTTTTTTCATTTAAGGTCATCCTGGCCTTTTCGTTAAATCAACACAGCAATGACTGGATAGAGATCCTAATGTATCTCACTGAAAATTTTGAGGTAACAGTCAATATCTGGTGTGAAACCTGATCCACGTGACATGTTAGGTTTATCTTAAGGCTGATGGATCCCGAGAAATTTCCCATCAACTAGTCTTGGAAGGTGAACCTGTACTTAGCTTCGAGTACTGACAGTCAAAATGTCTCTGTGCTGTGGCTATTCAGAGCTTGGGGTGAAATAAGCTGAGAACGAGACTTCGCTGTTCATGCTTACTTACTCGAAAATGTGTCAAACATATGAGGTAGGTGAGTATCAGCTGTTCCCAGACCTTTCTGGTCACGAGGTCTGAAAAGAATTAAGGGACGACGACAGAAGCCTATTGGTTCCTGCTCTCTATGGTCATTCCATCGGAATTTTTACGCTGAAATGCAGTGTAGATTCCCCTGTAACCTGAGGTTAACTTGCCATCGAACTACTCAATTTGCGCCACTAAGCACTTTAGAAATGGCCCAGTGCTTTGGGTTTACACCCGTACCACTACAACAAGCATTTTTAAATATCAAATTTTTTGTCTCTAACGTTGCCTGTGGTGAAATTTTATGCGTAGTTGGGACCTCACACCAGATAATGGTGAGTGGGGTGTTGGCTCGGCGGTGTGGATTGCGGCCGTCCCCGCAGCGACCAGTCGCGCTATGCCGATTGGCGGTGCGATCACACGAGCGTCACAAATCGGACGAGTCAGAGCAGGCCCAGCAGGAGCACGAACGTGCTTAGATAAGTGGTGAAGTGGCACATGTGCGTACGCACGCACGCACGCACGCACGCACGCACACACACACACACAGACACATTCTAGCACACCATTGTCGCATGGGGCGGCTGTGTTACAAGGCGAATGGCTGGCTCGCTGGCCGTGTCGGAGAGAAACAACGATCGATAAGCACACAAGTGGAGTGAGTAAACGAGCGGGAAAATTGTCCTCCTGTCAAGTTTGATTCAATGATCACGAACGACAGATTCGGCTAGAACTTGGTTGATCCTCCCTTTAAAACCAAACTGAAGTGCGAATTGCAAATCAACCAAAGTCAACCTCATTCTTGAGCACCAGAGGGGAAAATGTGCATCTTGGCATAGAATAAGTGACTTTTGGGCTACTCCTGTTTGTATGAAAATATAAGAAAACATACAGATTTGAACTCAAATCAATGTGGAATAATCTTACCCAGAAAATTTGGCAATTTTCACTAGGTGTCAAACTGTGTAACTAATTATTTGATCACTCCTCAGTACTTCATTAGGGGGTGTATTTTAGATTGCAGGAATGGAGTAAAACTTCCTAGAATAGCACATTACCTGGCGTTCACTTGGGATGTTACCATGGTCGATCATCTTGTGGTGGGTTTCAACTTGCATGCTTCCAGCTTGAATAAAAATATATATTGACAGTAACCAACGGGATTGGTTCTTTCGAGGAGAGGCAACTCTTAAGGCAGTCTTAAATGAGAGCCTTCCACAGGAGTGTACAAGATCTTCTAACGCCAGAGAGGCCTCCGTTGTCAGCCTTAAGAATATGTTCTCTGATTATTGTATATTACGACCATGGGCCGACTGGACCCTTTTATGTTCCTTGTACCAGTGACAAATGCCTACCGATAGCCTGTGAATTCTCAATCTTGATAAATCGTAAGAAGATCCCGTAGGAAAAACGAACGTCACAGACACAAGCTTGTGCTCGAGCCGTGAATCCAATGTGTGGAACCAATCAGCGCGTTGGATCAGTCTGTAACCGCAACCGCCTGTGTACATCACTTGGTCAAAACAGGTACTCGTGCGGGCGGGAAGTGCAGATAAGCAAGCACAAAGCAGAATTGACCAGAGGGAGGACAACAAGGGTGAGGGGTACGGCGGAGCACGGACGGCCAAGCGATCAACATGGAGCCATGGTATCGGAAAGTGATTGTGAGCAACTGTATGGTTGCGTGCAAGTTTGAATGCCGACTTGTTCGAACAGTCGTTTAACATTTTCTTTGATTTCCAATAGTCTTAAGGCACAAGCGTTCAAGGAAAGTTAGAGGAGACCGTAAGCATTATCTCATATCTACAGAAAGCAAAACTATTGTTTTTGCTTCAGCATGCAGGCCCATTCGCCGCAGGCCACTTGTCGACGTGATTTGTGCGAGGGACCTGTAAGGCATCTTTGGCGTTATGGTCCCAGCAATATCGCCCCCCCCCCTGTTTTTTTAATTTGTAACGGGGTGTCCACCTGATGGAAACACTGCTTTTTTAAAGGCAAGTATAAGTGAACAAGTTTTGCTACCGCCTTGGTGTAGTGTTAACCCTAATTACTGACTCATTGATAATTTTTTACATACAGAATACTTCTAAATAGTCCAGTTCGAATGCATCTGCGCATGTTCTGAATGCGCGCTCCTTTGCTACTGTCTGACTGACACTCGGACCCTCTTTGTGAGCTCTATACTAAAACAATCTACTCATAAGGTTGCTGAAAATTTTTCGACACCCCATGATCGGTTTTGCCCTTCTTGGGGCTCACCAGGTAGGATCAGCCCCCGAGTTTCCGTCAAACTTATGTTCTATTTGAATATCGGATATCTCGAACATCGTACCAACTGAAACATGGGGCGACCTAGTGCAGCACACTCAATTGCTTAGAAACATCATAAACGATAGATTTAGCTGGGTACAAGGTGCGTCTCCTGCAAAATAAAATTTGTTTACAAATGAGTGCATTTCGATAAAAAAATATTCATCCAGTTGTGGCACCCTTTCGGTGCCATACTGCCATGCCATGAGAAGGGAGCACAAGGGCTGAGATACTGCCAGGTTGCCCAGGCCTATACAGGAATCGGGGCCGGGTTCTATCCATGAACATTACAGTGAGTCCTTTTCCGCCATTATCGTCGACCTATCTCGAGGTCTCTATACTGATAAGCATCATAGCCTTCTACCTCTTAATTACTTTTCAACCTGCAGTAGGGTTCGAAAGGAGGCTAACAGCAGAACATTCTTTTAACGCTGTGGAGAGTCAGAGTTTCTCCTACTAGCTTTCATTTAATTGTCCAAAGCTGCAAACTTTGAGCCACTTCGAGCTGTAACAGAAAAGGATGTCAATGAGCGGGCAATTTAGGTCATATGAGAAAGCTATGTTGAACCTCCCAGGGATGACGAAGCACTGACACAATGAAGGATGTTAAAAAGCTGTAACTCTGCCGACGGAAGAAAGTAACTTGCTATGAAAAGAGAGCCAAACCAGGTATGAAATCGGATCCAGTGGGCAGCCACTGACTAAATGAAGCAGTTGGATCGTTGATGAATCTTCATATATCTGTTTGTTTTCCGGTCTCGATAGAAAACCGGATGATAGCCCTACTATAAGCTGAAATTTGATCGATTGTACCAAATCTGCTGAGAAATTTCGGTATATAAAATAATTTAAATAGTGCATGTCAGTAGAATTAAAAAACCCAAAAGAATATTTATTGGGAAGTAGAATTTTTCTTAGCGTATTTGTTTCTTATTCGAATTTATCTGTGCGCAACATGTTGAAGGCTGAACACCTCAAGACCAGGCCAGTTGATTTTACTGCGGTGACCTCTAACCTAGAGTCAGTTGATATTCGATATTAGGTAGACAATTTTTAGGACTCAACAAGTGAGTTTAGAGCCAACACATCTAAGTAACTTCAGCCTCCTAACCTTGCACTACCAAGGAAGAACTTCATTGGGAAATCCGTCATACTGAGGACTGAAATGTCCCTGATAAGTAAACTTCCGATTTGTGTATCGACTGTTTCGGTTTCTGACGAAATATCATCGACAGATTTCTTGCACACCGTTTGCTCCGGTGACCACAGCCTACGAAGATGTATTTTCTGTTTACCAGGCTGATCCCATCCACTGATGACTCGAATGGCCCTAGCATCACCATGCGCGTCTTGTAGGAGCAGATGATCCACCAACTAACCATCAGGGAAACTAGCAAGTGATGCATTCACCTACACCCGGAAGTTTAAGATCATAAAGAGCATGTACTTTCCTCACAGTTCGTAGACCAACACGGCACAGAGACGTTGGTACCTTGAACGACGTCTTCACCAAACGCTGAAGAAGCACGCACATGCCTTTTATTATCATTGAAGTTGGCAGCATGTTCCTGCAGAGATCTGAAAAAATACATCTGATCAGCTGTTCCTGCAGAGATCTGATCAGCATGTTCCTGCAGAGATCTGAAAAAATACATCTGATCAGCTGTTTCATTTTTCTACTCCGCCTAAGGTCTTTACCAGACAACGCGTATGTCTAAATTACAAAAACCGAAAAAATGTTCACCATATGCTTCAATCGACCTATTCAACTCAGGTTGCTGCGCGCCATCATTCGGCGCGGCTATATTTAAGGTCCAAATGCAACAGTATTGCTAATGGATGTTTTCTACATCAAAAAGTGTATCAATGTTTTTGCCAGGTGTGAAAACTGTATTCGCTTATCCTTCGAACAGTGGCAAGATATCTGGTTATTATAGCTGCGCCGCTGTAGTGAAACGACGAACCTCTATTATATGTTTGTTACCCTTCTAAGGTCATGCGTTTTCCGTTTATTATTTCATAAACACTCGTTCACTGAAACATGCCTGAAAATCGACTCATTTACAATGACAGATACACTCGATGACTATTGGCTAATTTCAGCAGTGAATCGAAAACTCGATCAATACGACCTTCAAGTTGGAAATTACAGATGGCTTCAGCGGGCTTCTCAAGGTACTGGTTCGGTATCCAGCTGCTATATGACCTTAAGTGGTAAAATGCGATTTGCTGGCATGACAAAAAGCACGGTTGATCTAAGGATAAGACAGGCAAACTTTGATGCGCTTTGATGTTAGCATTTTAAAACCACCTAAGTGATCGACGAAATATTCGCTGTTACACTACTGGTGCTTAAATGCAGCTTAACCACTAGGAGGACTGTCCTAGTAGAGAATGGAAGGGGGAATGGGCCTATCACAAACAAACTTGTGAAAAACGATCAAGTTTGGGGTACGCAGACCTTGTAACAGCGATTAGATAGGAGCATCATAAGGGCACCACATCAAAGTGAGACGCTTTCAGTGGAAGTCAACCGTCTGCTGCGAACTTTAATCGACTTGAGCCCATCATACAACAACGGACAAACGTTAGCTAAGAAAACCGTCCAGGAATTGACAGTGCTCCCAGCTGAGACTGGTTATTTGCCATGTTGCTTAGGATTCATAACCAGATTCACTGGCAGTCACGTAGATCCCAACCAGGAAGGCGCGAAAATATCGTAGCACTCATAAAGGAAACTACTCACAAGGTTGCTGAAAACTCTTCGCCAGCCCACGACCGGCTTCGCCCTTCTTTGGGCTCATCAGGTAGGCGAAGTCCCCGAGTTTCCGGCAACCTTATGATCTACTTGAACCCAAATTCCACTGTTTTCGAGAAATACACTCATTTGCAAATCGATTTGGTTTCCACGAGAGACTCAATTGAATCTCTCTCAGGCGGCCTGTGTATAGCACATTCAGCTGGAGGACATCATAAACGAGAGATTCATCTGAGTCTCCCGTAAAAACCACATTGATTTGCAAATGAGTGTATTTCTCGAAAATCGTAGCACTCAGTTTAACAGTAGTCGCTTTCATTTCGTGCCGCCAAGTAATAAACTTTCCCGTGACAGACAGGCGACAGGAGTTCGGCATACCTGAGAAATACAATTAAAATCTACATCGGCCAACAGTATGATCCGATTCAACATGTGTAAGAGTGATCAGCAGTCGAGATTTTGATATTCTAATTCACCTATCTGCAGTGGCAGATGGAAGCAGTGGCGTGCAATTGATCATTACCCTGAGTGTCCGACTGATGTGCCTAGAGTTGGGCTCTACGGAAAAGTGGTTACCCAACAGGCGGGGACGGCGAAAAAGAATGATAAAGAAAGATGAAAAAGTTGTCAACAGCTGCATATTTTCGCTAACCTACCCTGCACCATTCCGCGAACAAGGCGCTCCGGCTGATGTCACCACGCAAAAACCGATAGGGCACAGATGTATATTTCTGGACAACCCGTGATTGCGTGTGGGCTGGGATATTAAAGGACCCCATCGTAGACAGGAGGGTGCTTATAGTCCTCAAGCAAAGCCTTGGGCTCAAAACCCCACCGAAAAGCAGTGGTTGCAGGTGTAAGACTGCCACGACCGCCTAACTTTTGAGGTACAGGGCACCATACTTGTTCCAGCTCCTAGTCTGAAGGGTCAGGAGAGTGTATTTGCCATGCTTTTATCCATTGGATTAACCGGGAATGAGAGACTTTGTGATTTCTGAATGGGTGCCTTACGGAGGGTTTTAAATGGGCTGCTGAGGATCAGTATAATCGCAACAGACAAAGCGGTTCATTTATTTGTTATAAGGTGAAGCCGATACGTTCTGAGACCGGTAGTATACAGAGACAAGGTGACATCCTCACTAATTTCAGTCATTCGATCAACATACGTTGAACTATGCCGTGCTTAACTTGTTTGAATGTTGACAGCCTGAAGACATTTCGCTTTCAAACTGAAAATTCGAACATGAACCGCTGCTTCTCATGTGTCAGATCATCGAGACGTGATAACCACCAGTGAACAGCAGCACACAAAAGTTTGAGCAGCAATCAAGGAGATAAATGTTGGGAAGTGATAAAGTTAGATATGGTAAACAAGAGGTTGTGTTATTCCATCAGCGTTATACGTGTGTAGAACCGAAACTGTGTCGAAATCCAAAAAGATATTTCCCGTCATTCGGTGGATTTCGAAAATCCGCAATACTGAAGACTATCTTTATCCAGATGCTTCAACCGGAAATGAAATGAACGTTACTCGAGGAGCCAGCCAACATGTGTGACCGCGTGATGTGGATCCCGTGGTTGGGGGATGAACGGCGCTATATCCTGTTTAATCACACTGCTGATCAGCTGATCGTGGCCGAATAGTTAAGCGTTCAAACCAGGAGGTCGCGGGTTTGTGAGATGCCCACTGCTGATGATTCCCAATAAGAATGAAACAGTTGTACAGTGCTTCTCGGCTTTTCAGCATAGATTGGCTTCACTTACAGAACGAAATCTCTACAACAAATAGACATGTCTGAGTTGTTTAGGTGGTCACGCGTTTTTTAACTACGGATTATCGCACAAAACGAATTTTATGGTTCTGATAGTATTTCGCATTGTGAAGAACGAGATCACCTTGAAAACAGAACACATTTTGGTGGGTTAGCTGGGATTTGCTAGGTGCTCAACAGTCTGGGAAGTACTAAGAATTTCTTATCTCGGTAAAATTATTGCGGTCATACGTTGTTTACTTAAGAAGAGGAACGGCTCATTTATTGCTTTCATTGTTCCATGCAAGGGGTGAGGTCGTTTCTTCTGTTGATGGGGCAAACAAGGGAATCTATATTGTCCCAAACGAATACATCTACTTCTCCCTCTCTCTGTTTTCACCCCTGTCTTTTGTCCTCATCGGTTTAGTATTTATTTCGACTTCCTAATTTTGCACTTGTTCTGTTGAAAAAAACCATGCCCACGCACAATCTTATTCAGAAAACGGACCTATCTCTCATATGCATCTTGTTTACAAAAACTGAACATCCATCTTCTCTTGAAGGCGTCTTCCCGAACTTTCCTGGATATTCATTGACGGTTGCTCAAGTCCAAGCAAATGCTACAAAGCAGCTCCACAAAGTCCGCAATAGATCTCCCTTTTCAAGAGACGCAAAGCGCATTTACGAGAAGAAAACATACTACTCGCATGCCTCCCCCATCAGTAGTATCGCCGTTATATGGGTAGGCTGTGCGCTATAGGGGAGTTAGTGAGTACCTTAAGCTCAAGTGTGCTTACGCATTTATGTAGGTGAGAAATGGCCCTCGTTGGCTGTTTTTGTAAGAGGATGGAACTAGTCCCCTAAAATCAAGTAACAAATGAATAGGGTTGGAGATTGGAAGGAATGTAATCGTATGTTTTCATAGCGTCTTAGTTCACTGGACCTATTGTCCGATCCCTGACATGGAATCGCGCCTCCAACGCCGCACTTTCTGCGTCCCCACAAAGCCCAGAATCTCGATCAGTTTTCTGACCATGCAACTGGCACCGAGTTTTTTCACGAACGTGTACCGTTGCAATAGCGTTTGTCGCAAGCACTCTGCAGTGAAAGCCGTCAGTGTTTCTCTCGCCTTGCTTACCTGAGTGTTAAATGAGTGTAAACCAAGATGTTAGCCCTTCCAACGCTTCCGTTCGCCGTTATTGGGTAGGCTGTGCGCTATAGGGGAGTTAGTGAGTACCTTAAGCTCAAGTGTGCTTACGCATTTATGTAGGTGAGAAATGGCCCTCGTTGGCTGTTTTTGTAAGAGGATGGAACTAGTCCCCTAAAATCAAGTAACAAATGAATAGGGTTGGAGATTGGAAGGAATGTAATCGTATGTTTTCATAGCGTCTTAGTTCACTGGACCTATTGTCCGATCCCTGACATGGAATCGCGCCTCCAACGCCGCACTTTCTGCGTCCCCACAAAGCCCAGAATCTCGATCAGTTTTCTGACCATGCAACTGGCACCGAGTTTTTTCACGAACGTGTACCGTTGCAATAGCGTTTGTCGCAAGCACTCTGCAGTGAAAGCCGTCAGTGTTTCTCTCGCCTTGCTTACCTGAGTGTTAAATGAGTGTAAACCAAGATGTTAGCCCTTCCAACGCTTCCGTGCAGACATTTGCCGTTGCGACTGATCCAGCCCATCCACGTCGCGGTATCGACCCAACTCAGGGGTGTGACGCAGATTGAACACATGAGCTGGAGCCAGCGCGTAGCCTGGAGAGGAGTGAGGACGGAGTTTCCAATGCATCCGCGCAGCCAGATCGCGGTGTCAGGTTCCCATATATCTTGACAGCTCTAAGGGGAGGAATACTGCTGAAACTACAGTTCTGAAACTATTTTCAAGGTTGAGTGTTAATTGTACCGCCACATGGCTGTGGTAAAATAAGACATATCATAGAAAACGTGACATGCTTTGTACCTTTTGACAGGAAATCTTACGCTGCTTCAGATCATCTCGGGCCATGTCAGCCGGTTTCAGAGACCGATGGCACCACCGCTAACATCATTCATGACACAAACTTTTGACAGAAGTTCAGCAAATTGTCACTGAGTTTTGAAGGTTATTTATAACTTGCTTTATTAAGTAATGTGAAGTGTGATGAGTTTGTAGCACCATAAGATTGACTGCAGTCACTCTCATCTGATTCCGTGGCGAAGATCTGCACTTCATGGACGTAAACACCTTTGGTTGTAGCTGTTGAATGGATAGACAGGTTGTGTTAATAGATAAACTCAGGAATATCAAAAGAAATGGGAGTCACGATTAAACATGCGAGAACAGTTTGGCACATCTGAACCTGCTTCATTTGACAGAAGGAGCTTGCGAGGCCTGATCGAGAATTAAGAGGCTACCAATGGTCCTGTCAGTATGTATCTTTCGCAGTGAAACTAACTTCAGGAGATAGGAATGAGACTGAGGCGATATACAATTAGGGATTAATAGTCTTCCATCCGCCAACGGCCATTTCACAAAATTAGGGCAGGTCAGCGGTAAGTTGGAGTTTGTATTGTCATCCATCCACATCCCCCCGATGTAGCGTTTTATTCTTCAACAAGAATTTATGAAGGAAAGAAGTGGAGGAGCTTTCGGCCATGATCCAATGCAACTATAAACAACAGCATCAGAGACCAGCTTGATAATTTTTTACCGCTGTTCAAACTTAAACCTATTTAAAATGCAATACCGACAGAATAGACGAATAAGCGAAATACACTCATTTGCTAACTAATTTGGTTTTTCGAGAGACTCATCTGGAACCCAGCTGAACCTTTCGTTTGTGAGGTTTCTAGTCAACTGAATGGGGTGCACCAGGCCGCCTCATGTTTCAGCCGCTGCGATATTCGAGATATCGCGATACATGTATATCCTCGTAATGTACTACTCATAAGGTTGCTGAAAATTCTTAGCCCATGGCCGCTTTCGCCTTTCTTGAGGCTCATCAGGTAGGCGCGGTCCCTGAGTTTCCGTCAACCTTATGTTCTACTTGAAACCCAATTGCACGAAATTAGCGAATTGCACTCAGTTGCAAACAAATTTGGTTCTGCGAGAGACTTACCTGGAACCCAACCAAAACTCTCGTTTGTGATGTTTCCAGGCAAATAACAGACAAATAACTTCTACCATTCGCAACAATAACTCTATCCCACTTCCATAAGCAAAGTAGAGATCCACGTTCGAACCTTACAGCTCATTGGTGTCTATGTGCGGTAGAAAATCCGACCATCATTATGATCAACTGAGCCTTGTAGAGGTCGAAAGAATTTGGATCTGTAATTTGAGAACAAAGTCTAATGAGATGCCACTCGAACATAGGGCAGTAAGTTGCTATTTACCCTCAAGCTTTAGTTTTCGGTGGTCGTCTTCTCACACGACCTACTTAAAGAGTCTGCACGGTTGCCACGACGTAAAATTGAACGTGATCTCTTTAGAATGTTGACGGTCTGTTCAATTTCTCCGCCCTTGTTACTCTCATTCACTGTCCACGTTCCACCCTAGCGCTCCAAACTCAAATCCTCTCTGCGCTGCAGCAAATAGCTCAGACATCTAAAGGCAAAAGCAGTCCTTCTCATTAGCCGTTACACTAACCAAGTGCCTTGCAGCTGAGGTGGAAACTATTGAGTTGGAAGTGATATAAAGTCCAAATATCTTCCCTCATGACAGTACAATTAGAAGTCACTTCATCAGCCACCTTGACAAAATATCGAGATATGTTTCGGTCAACATCGATCGGGTGATCAGATGACAGAATCAAACAAAGATACTGATGATTTGTCACATTATTCCTTGTATAATTGATAAACTGCGACAAGGCATTGTTGTGTGCGCCGAAGGGTGCACAAGTGGCGTCGCAGTTGCGGGATTTATTGAACGGGTCATAGCAGCTACAGTGTACTACAATCGCTTTGCTTGTGCGTCCATCTGATTTCACAGGTTTCGCGGATACGAAGTACATCCAATAGTTGTGAAGTGAATGCAGCATTTGGAGAAATACTATGAGCTGTTTTTGTCCATCTGCCGGGGCGTTGGTCGGTTTTAATCGTCTGAAATATCGCGAACATTTGTGATAATTTTGAATATCTGAGGGGTATTTAAGTATTTCCTAACACTTATTTTGAGTAAGCTGCCGGCGTTCCAACTGAGTGGAGGAACCTATAAATCGTGATATTGAGAAGGCCAAAGCTGATATCCTGCCGAATCGAACAACCCTTTCGGATATTCTACAATAAGCTGAAGTAAAAAACTTGGCAGTTAATTAATCATTTTTTCTTTGTACCTACACTTATACCTGTACTTTACTACTCTATCCTATATTCCACTTGATCTTCCACTGCAAGAAGTAGATCAAAACGTCGAAAAGTCATGAAAATCAGCTGAACGCTGTAACAAGTGTAAGGCACTAAAAGTTGTATTATTTGTGACGGACCCGGTGTACCCTAACATGAAATGCACGTGAATCGCAGATTACCGGAAAATTAACTTGGCCATCGGTAACAGTCCTCTGACAGATGTGCCGTTTTGTCCTACGGCCTTACCCCCACTGGCCATGCTCCTACTTAGCAGCCAATTACCACATGTTTTGTAGCTCTTCTTAGACCCTCCGTAATGATTGCTGATTTTTCAAGCGAATGACGTAAAACCTCAGCTCACTTGAACACTTTTAGGTTGGTATAGTTTGTGATCCAACCAGATTCCGTCCGGTCAATCACGGGTGGATACTCATGGGCGTGGCTTTGGAAGAGACTCTAATTACCCATGTTGTTTTTTTGTGCTCAATGATGCCCTAATTGCCGTTTCGCAACTTGTAACAGTAGGTTTGTGAGGGCGCTAAGCTCGCTTAATCGATCTAAGTAAAATGCGCTTTTTGTACAACTTTCACACAAGTACATTTTATCTGATTTTACCCACAGGTACTGATGATTGTGAAGACGACACGACGGTACATAGCAAATCCGGATTCCTAGAAATATTTGACCTAGCGGGTAAGTTACTGAGTGCATTGGTTAAGGCTAGGACCAGTGTACATTCGCCTCTAATCGAAGACTGGTTTCCTCAGGACTGATATCTTCACATTTATATAGGTACGCTCAAACATAATTCGTGACTGTTTTAAAATACCTGTGGCGCTTATTCTTATCTGTGTGTGCCTGCAGACAAGAATGCGCCGAATAAGAATAATGGTACTGCGACCCGGCGTGGTCACTCTGACCACATCAAAGACTAACACTTAACATGGAAACACCAGGCAGGATGTAACAGGCCTAGGAATTGTGGAATATCAAATTCTGGGCTGCTTAGGTCTACTACATGAGTAGCTGACTCCATGCTAACTCCGTCACTTGTTCAATTGAGATTTCGTCCTGTAATTGAAGTTAATCAATGCTGAAAAACGAGAAATGTATGGCTGTTTCATCCTTGACGTGAAAGTATTAGCAGTGTGTATCTCACAAAACTCCAGAGGATTTTGAACTGGCGACCTCCGGTTAGTAGGTTAAGAACCTAACTGTTGAGCTACGAGCTTCTGATCAGCACTATGATTAACTTGCACTTAGATAGGATATGGGGCTACTCACCCATCAACCACAGAAACCCCATCATGCGGTCAAGTAGTGACTGGTCACACGTTTTGGTAGGCTCATTGAGTGATGACTTCTCAGACGGAACCTTCCCTCGTCTTGTGAAACTGTCTTTCCTCTGGGCTACTCATTGGTTGATGATAGTATGTGTGTGTTGGGGGGGGGGACTTGGCAATGTCCAGTTGAGATTTCGTCCTGTAAGTGTAGCCATTCCACGCTGAAAAGCCTAGAGACACTGAACATGTGCTTCACCCTTACTGGAATTAGCAACAGCAATTGAGAAGTCGTCACTCGAGGAGCCGGCCACTAAGTGGCCACGTGATGTGGTTTCTGTGACACTATATTCTGTCTCAAAGCTAATCACACTGTTGCTCAACCGCTGGCACCACTCACAGGACTAAAGCTTAATCGAAACTTACCAGATCTCCTCGTACTACCATCAAATTCCGTACTAAAATTTGACGAAGTATTCGCGCATTATCCCAGAACCTGTTAAGCAGAGGATAACAAGAGGAATTCAAAGTTTTCAAGTTTCTCCTTGGGTACCTGTAGTACAACACACTGGACCCCAAAATCCTACAGCATTTATGATACGAAAAAGCTACTAAAAGTACAATGCCTGCGGAAGTTTGACCGCGAACTCTAACAAAAAACCAATAACGTATACAGAAATTTTTGACATGTGAATGAAGCACGTAGCAGGGCCACTTCCTAGTACAATGGATTCATAATTGGAAAATAACCGGAAAAACCTGGCGAGCGCTACTCTAGTTGAGGTCGGCTGCAATAGAATAGGGGAAATACTTTGGCTAGAGTGTCGGACTAGGATGGGAATAATCAGAGGGGTCCACTATATTCGGCGGTATAACACCCGGGACCCTTAAAGCCTGTTAACTGGAGAATGCAGCCACTTTTTGGTGTGCAGTTAAACTCAGCACTTTGCTGTCTCGGAAGAGTAGTGGAAATGTGAAATTTAGCAGACGATCGAAGAAAACACTAATCTGCATACCAGTTTGGTCTTGACGGGAGACTCACCTGGAACCCAGCTGAATCTCTCTTTTTGGCATTCTTCTGAAAAGTCCCAAGAAGAGGAAGCCAGTAGTAGGCTTTCGGAGAGTTTTCAGTAACTTTATAAGTATTTGCATGCAATCGTTTTTGTGTGAATCGGCCGACCCATTCAAACACATAAATAAACCACCCACCTAATCTGACTTGGCTTCTTTGGACTAATGGTGTTATTGTTCTCTCTGAGCATTGTACACACCTGTCTGATATGGATCTACACCTGTTCTCTCCATAGGTTTGTGTCGACACAGGCGCTCGTAAGTTTATGGTAAACAAGAGAGAGACATTCTATACCAAGATTGATGAGGCACGAAGGACTGACCTCTTATCTCTCGGACTTCATGTGCGTGTCAATTTTATCAACATCGAACGGTAGCAGCCGAGACCTTTATGCGTTCCAGAACATCATCCACATGCGTGTCTTTCGTGTTCACTGCAGGACTAAACACTGACGTGCGAGTCCTTAGTAAAAGCTGCCTTGGTGTTTGTAATATGAAGACAATCATTGAATTGATGTGAATAGTCAGGGTAGGTTATAAGCATACAGCTTTTAGTCGACCTAAAAAAGCTAAACAAGGGCAGGGTAAAAAACCATTTCAGGTTTGTTTGATTAATTACATTCCGGACAGCAATTAGTTTTACACAGTAGGGTTGGTTCACCTGCGGAAAGTCCAACCAGTCTGATTCCCCAGAAGCTGAAATTAAATTTCCGGAGCCTATGAGCAACCTTTGTCAGGTTGAGAGGCAGACTGTCCGTCGAAGAGGGCGTTTGAAGAACATTTTGTGGTCACACAAAACTGAAAACTTCGGCTGTGACTGCTCGTCCCATGGAGACAAAGCAATCATCTCCCACAAAAAACGGTGAACTGATGTTTATTATTGCAAGGGTGCACCTTGGGACACAGGTGTCCCAAGTGAACCTGATCAACATCCTATCGGGTTATCTTCAGCAGAATCGCTTTTTTCCAACTATACATGTAGCAAAGTAGAAACGGAGCTGCCCTGATGAAATGTGAACACTGCATTGCACTTGCATTCAAAAGACTCAAGGTTCTAATCTTCAAAAATCTAGTTGGTATCCATATGCAATCTCACTAATAATGATGGATGCAGAAGGCATCAGTTGTTAGTCTGGCCTCAGTCTCCGTAGCGGCGGCGGAGAGAGCGGAACTAGACCATTAAGAAGTGGAATTACACAGGGCAGACTGTTTGAGAATTACAACCCAATGGTCAACATCATGAGCCAAAAGTTTTCATTGTTTTTCATGCGTTTGTTCTTCATTCCCTTCATCAAACAAAAAGTGCTATTTTCCTTAAAAGCATTGGAAATTGAAGTGCTTTTGTTCTACTAAAGCTCCACAATATCAACGTCTAAGTTTAATTCCGGTGAATTGAACAGGAAAATTCCAATATCCACTTCAGTCATCCCATTTTTTGTCCACCTAGTTTGAATCGGATAGCTTTTCGGTTAAAACATAATGTACCTTGTCAACAGGCTGTGCTCGTAAAAAAAACGTAGTGTGTATATTGAAGTGTGCCCTTCGGTATGGGTCTGCACATCCAACTTTTACGATAGTGTAGAAAACACAAAACCCTATTTATTCGCACAAAGCTTTCAGGTCCTCATTCTCCCATGGTGACTCCATTACTAAGCTGTGAAAATTGCAGCATTCCAGAAACAACCACAATCACAAGAAAAACTTGTATTAGAATTTCCCAGTCTCATCACACCAGAAACAAACTGTGAACTTCATCTCTAAGCTCTTAACCTGCACATAAAAGCTTTCTTCACATATTTTTGTTTCAGATGTGATGAACTCTGACACTATGCGGAGTCTAACTCCACGAAACCGACAACAATATGCGAGGATACTTTCGAGCTACCCGAGGTTAGGTAAGTACCAGACAAGGTTACATAACCAATTGTCTGGTTTTACTGGTTACCATAATCTCGAGGTTGGTGCAACTGCGCGTGGAGCCAGATATAACTAGGAGGCAGTTTGTATTGTCACGTGCACCAATTGCTGTTGGTCGATAGAGTATTTTTAGTAGGGGAGAATTTAGTCGAGGGCCCAACCCATTTGTGTTTGACCGGATGTGTGTTGTAGGAACTGTGAGTTTTTCAACAGTGTCGTATCACGCTGGAATAGGAAGCGTGCTCGTTCTCATTGCCGAATAGTAATACCGAATCCGGGTGGCCTGAAATTACCAAACTATAGGTGAATAATTCAAGTGAATTCCAGACAGCCACATATTGGACCGTTTAGAGAGAGGCTTAACATGACCGACGAATGAGTGGTAAAAAGTTTCATTTGATTTTCATACTGTCAAACCACCTTTTGGCCAGATGGATTAGTGTTGTTGTTGACCTACCAAATTCCCAATCACTGAATTTGATGTAGCCACCGATATGAACTCTCAAGAGAGGGAGGGCTTCCCCTTCAGAAAACCCATCTCATTTAGGCGGACCGAGAAACGCCCCAGTGCAGCAGTCCTGGTGAACTCCATCCAACCAGACTAACTCTCTTCTCCGCAGATGGACTACGATCAATGTCACAACCAATCCCTGAGACATTTAACGATGATTGCATGGAGGTTTTTTGAAGTAGTTCGTGCACAAAAATGGTGCCTTGATTTATTGCCAGAAGATATGAGGGTTTGCACAAAGTTGAGAGGATTATATTCTGCTGCGATTGCGACAGTGAAGCAGTACGGCAGTGAAGCATCGAGGTTGAACACTGATGTCGTGCTGTCGACGATGATGATGATGATGATGAGGAGGAGGAGGATGGTGATGATGCGATTGCGACAAGAACCTAGCCAATAGAAAAATTAATTCTTTGGATGTTTTTTGTGTGGAGTTTTAGTTTATTTAAGGTTATCCCAACACACCATCTTCCATAGTAAGGCCCAACGACAGAAAACGAAAGCTCGTCTAAATTGTCAAAGTTGCAGAAGACGAGATAGCATAGTGGTTAAGGCGCGAATTTACTGACCAGCTGACCCGTGGTTCGAATCCAACGCCAACACCTCGACTAGTCTTGTCTAGGCTTGGGGAACCTGGAAATGCCTCTGCCCTTGTGTTACCTTCTGGCACCGTGGCATCCAGGCATCGAAGGGATGCTACAGGTGAACGATTATTAGTATTACGATTATTGTTGCTTTTACTGTTGCAGGACTACTCATCTGCTCCACTCGTTAATTCATTAAAAAGAATTCGCTTAACATTCTTAATGTCTTGGTCCATGGCTGACCGAACCGCTTACTGGTAAGTCCAGAAACAGAAGAATGCAGTGTATTTAAGTCTGTGACGAAGGATTTTGGATTGGCGGTCTGGATTTTGGCGGTTTTGAAACAGTTAACTGTGAAGACAAACCAGCCGTAGAATTCTCTTTCGAAGTTTGGTAAGTGTTACCGATACCATTGTGTTTGTCTGAGCCATCAGTCGAAATGTATATGCTACGACCAGAAATACTGTACTCAGGTCAAGTAAAAATGGTTCTCGTGATCCCCAGGAATGTTGAACCTATATCACACAGCCAACAAATTTTGGACGGATTCGAACAGGGAAATGAGCCTGTGATAACATATTTCAAAGACCAACATTTACTTGGAACGCTTCACAAGCCCTTGAGAAGTTCTCACTCAATGAGCCTCTTAACGCCATCTTAGGTAGTATGTTTGATTGGCTGGGAAGTTCACGCCTGAATTTTCCATTGACGATGTCAGAATAAAATAACTGACCAATAACCATTGTCGTTTATCAAAGAGTTATTCTGTTGTATTCATTGAGATTGTTGTATCGTATCCGGGTAGATCCTGGGTGATTAATTCTGTCTGTGCACTAGACTGTGGAGTGTAAGACCCCGGAAGTGAATCAGCTGATCTGCGAAGTACAATTCCAACAGCAATAAATAAGTGGTCGTCGGAGAATACTACGGATAAGTTTTTCAAAATAGAGGCTTCATTGTGTTACCTCTAACTATCTTCTCACTGACGCAGCCCTCCTTTTCAAATTACTTTATCCACTTACTTGTGACTTTCACATTCACTATAGGTCATCAGAAATTCAGTCACTCCACGTCATAGATGATTGTAACTCGACCACACTTTTACCCCAGAATTCACAAAGGTCATCTAATATTGGTTGGTGTCTTTTTTTTAATATTTATCCAAATTTCAATCGTTTGAACAGCTTTCTTCTTAACGAATATACACTCATTTGCAAACTAATTTGGCTTTTCGAGAGACTTACTTGGAACCCAGCTAAATCTCTCGTTTTTGATGTCATCGGGCAACTGAACGTGCTGCACCAGGCCGCCTCATGTTTCAGTCGCTACGATATTCGAGATATCGCGATACATGTATATCCTCGTAATGTACTACTCATAAGGTTGCTGAAAAATTGTAACTCGACCACACTTTTACCCCAGAATTCACAAAGGTCATCTAATATTGGTTGGTGTCTTTTTTTTAATATTTATCCAAATTTCAATCGTTTGAACAGCTTTCTTCTTAACGAATATACACTCATTTGCAAACTAATTTGGTTTTACGAGAGACTCACCTGGAACCCAGCTGAATCTGTCGTTTGCGATGTTCCTAGGCAACTGAATGTACCGCCTCATGTTTTCTTTCTTCTCTCTTTCTTGCTTCTTGCTTTCTTCTTATCCTAACCCCATTACTTTAATTAGTTCATACCAAAGTGGGAAGAAATGGACCCTATTTCCTCTCTTAGACAGCCGATCAGCGTTGCCTTCAGAGCGCTAACCTCACAGATATGATGTCCTTGTCTGCCAGGACGTCCTCCAGTATCACGGAGCGTAATCGCGCTGAGTGGTCTTTTGACACGATGTGAGGGTAATCCAGTCAGTACCTCCAGCCTCACCTAGATGGTACATCATGTACTTCTGAAGATGATGTGCAAGTTCTTTCTCTCTATGCTGGATATAACAGCGTGCGCCCGTGTGTCTGACGTTTCCACTCTGGGTCCTCGAGCGGAAGCGCTGATATTAGCGGATGGTATCGCCTATTGGTCGAAGTCGGACGCAGAGTAGCGTGAAATGGTGTGACTATCTGTGTTGGTATATCCTACCAAATGGAGCATTCGCCTGTCGATTCATCAAATTCTCCCGCTATCTTCCCATTGCTCCCGAGATCACTTAGATTGATGCTTTGTTACAGCACCAATAGCTAAGCTCTCCGACCTCATGATTGTATTTCAACTTGTGATCCGGAGTTATTATTCCTTAAATGTTGTCTGAGTCGACGGATATAATTTGGTAGGAAATTTTGTTTTGGGCATAATGAGTAAAGTAAACCAGGTAGAAAATGCGCTCACCTGTGAGTTTCTTATGACCGTCAGCTTGGTTACCTTGAATTTTCACGTATAGGGGCCCTTGTGCTAGAGTTTACCTGGCTGTAATTAACCGTTTTCGAAAGAAGCATATACTAAATGCAAGTTGCTATGACCCTCGCGAAAAGGTGACTATGCCATGTTACGGCACAATTCACGACTACCCAGAGTATTGTCCAATTGGACTTCGCCACAACGCATCAAGTCAGCTGATTTTAATGTGTCTTGACCTCGGACGCGCATGTGGATCATGGCTAATAAAAACACCATTGCTGTCACACTGGTCTCACACAGTAGGGCCACTCTGTCCAAATCTGCAGCGTGGTCGTTCGAAGCTGGTGAGAACAGTCTACGCATGAAGTAGATGAAGTGGGTGACCGAGTGCGTTGCTCAAGATGCTCGTTTACGCCATGCTGCTTGGAATAAAGCCCTTAAGCAGGTGCTGGATTCTCGTGTGAGTGCAGAACAGCGTTGACAAACCCACCCATGTAGCTCCTAATCTGATGTGAAGACAAGTAACTTACCAGCGGACCTACCATATGCCCCCTGTGTTCATACGTACAACTGAGGTGGGCCGTGGGGGATGTGAAGGCAGAGAGACCGTCCCTCCGTGAGACCGGAGGGACGATGAGTAGTTTAGACTGATGCACCTTCAGGTCGATTTGAAGATTCACAGACCCGGCTATTCGTTGGTGAACTTTTTGGTGCACATCTCAGTGGAACCAATTGGCTCTGGTAAAGAACATGCGTGCCAGGACAGGCGATGAAAGTAAAACTTTGCAAGCAGAGGACACGGTTTGTAAAACATCACTCGTCCGAAGTGGAATACACCAGAGGATTAGTTTCACTTCGGAGGGGTTGAGGGATTGCTCTAAATGACCATTTCAAGAATCACTTCAGGGAATAATCTGCGATAACTTGGTTTGGTTACTTTGAGGTTCCTGTTTGGGAATCATACCATTGGTTACTGGGTCGCATTAAGCGAAGCACGAATCTTTGGAATACCAACATCAAGTTGAAAGTAACGTGAAAATCTAAGTGCATTTCGGTAGTTGAACGGATTCACCATCTCTCGACTATTTGTGTTATAGTCCAGTGTTTAGAAGTATGTAATGTAGTTTGAGAGAACTAAAAATTTCACCATTTACAGTCAACCTCTCTCTGCTCACACATGGCCGAGTGAGGTGAAAGCCGTAAACAACGCATAGTTGTTTGTAAAATGGTTAGGAACTGCCTGTATTTTACAACTCGTCTATACTAAGCGCTGAGTGATCACATCAAAAAACGAGTTGTGGTGGAATAACATGAAATGCGATATGAGATCCAGTTGGTGAAAACAATACAAATAGGCAGTGAAACATCGATTTTAGGTCCATATATCTGTCGATGTTGTCATGTTTCTTTCGGTTGCTACCGTCTAGACAGCCCTGACATTGATTTTGTTTGACATCGTGATATTTCTGGACCCAGTTTACATTTAGGAATGGCTGAAAAGTAGTGCAGTGTTTTTCAGTTCACATGAAACTTTTGAAATTATCGAACCGTAATTGGTAAATGATACTATAAAACAAGAAGTAGACAAACAGATTTCGAGAATTACCTTCAGTTGCAAATCAATTTGGTTCTCATGGGAGACTCAACTGTCGAAGAGATCTCAGCAACCTTGTGAGTGGTTTCCTTTATGAAAATATACTGCGATATCTCGAATATCGTGCCAACTGAATCATGAGGCAGCCTGTGTGCGGCACTTTCAGTTGTAGAGTACCATAAACGAGAGATTCAATTGAGTCTCTCGTGAAAACCAAATTGATTTTCAAATGAGTGTATTTCTCGAAAACAGTGCAATCAGGGTTCAAGTGGATCATAAGGTTGACGGAACCTCGGGGACTTCGCCTACCTGATGAGCCCCAAGAAGGGCGAACCTGGTCGTGGGCTGTCGAAGAGTTTTCGGCAACCTTGTGAGTAGTTTCTTTAGACAAGCAGATCTTTTGGAATAGTCCATACGCAAAAGTATCTTTCGTGAGTAGTTTCTTAGACAAGCAGATCTTTTGGAATAGTCCATACGCAAAAGTATCTTTCGTCGCAGTCAGGTATAAGTTGCACGGTGAGTTTGTAAACGTATGAATTGACGGTGGTTTCGCAAGCCATAGCTTCCTTGTACGCCCATCTACTTGAGCTTATCGATTGGATCGATCGACCGCGGAAGGCACAACTTGCAACTTTGTGATCCTCCAATTCTGTCGGGATCACTCACAAACAGGAATGCATTGAACATCCCGAGTAGTTCACTGCACAAATTCACTTTGTCAGTGTAACCAGTAACGGGAATAGACCAAGCCACCACAGTGGAAGATAAATCTAGGAAGTAAATCAAACAACGTACCTGTGATTTCTAGATCCATCCACATGGTGCCTGATAGTTCCTGAAAAAAACGACGTGCTTCAGCAAGAACTTAATAAGAGAAGTGCTGTTTTATACGTGGAGGTAAAACGTAACACAAAGCTTCTGGTAAAATTGATCAGACTACTCTGGAATGTGTCCGACTATAGACAAGACATTTGGGAAAGTTGCATAGAAGGACTTCATTGCTTTTGTTTTCAAATATCTGCTTCTCCAACAACATCTGATGAACTTACGGGGCCAGAACTATAGGAGAACTCACCTTACACAAGATGCCAGTCAAATGGGTGAACACTGCAGCTCCAGACCATCCCATCTATGAAGACCTGTAACAATCCCTACAGTTACACTTTTGACTGACTCTTTTGACACCTGACGGAACGTTGATTTTGAGACTGCGAGCACATTTAATGCTGGAAAGGAAGAAAAAACGATGAAAATTATTCTGCTCACCTGGCTTGCAAGGGGTCCGGTTTGACTTCAGGTAGACTGCAAACATTGGGAACTACAATGCATATCACTTTTACTTGGTCAATGGATGAAAAATTCCAACCGAACATAACCAAAACAGCCTGTTTACGTCGTGACCCCCCAGGGTCGTGTAACCGCGCGATGATTCCCGTATGGCTGCAACTAACTTTAGCCAGAGGAAATCTTAGGTACTCCGTACAAAAGGTCAGTCACAGGAATTCCGAGATCGTCACTTCGCTTCCTTAGCGTATCCTTAACAGCTGCTTGACTTTCAGCCTTGGGGGATCTATGCCGTCAGTGAGCAGGCAGTCCGGCAGCACCCGGTTCAAAACTTTCAAGCCTTGTGGGACAGGACAGTTCTCATGATCTCATCACTCTATGCTGATTTCGATAAACTCTATTAATGGGAACCGATAACAGTAAAACAAGGAGGGATGCTTTCTCTTGATTGAAATTTTACGGGGTTGCCTTCGTCTACGACTTCGGGTTGTCTGTGTGTTGATGCTTCTAGAGTCTCAGCTTGGTTGCTTGAAGGGTATCGACTGGGTTTGTTGTCCTCATCCAAATCTCGGAAGACCTCCATCTACAGCCCCACCCCCTGAAATTTGACGCATTTTGCACTGAGCCTCAGTTAAACATAAATACCTTACTGGTAAGGTTGGTAACTAATTGCAGCTTTAATGGTTGGTGATCGGTGCCTAGCTGCCATGCCACTCGAAGAAAGCACGAGGGCTGGGATACTGCCATATTGCCTAGGCCTAGAAAGGGGAAGTCGAGATGCAGAGGTCAGGTTCGAACCAAGAACATTTCAGTCAGTAAAGCCGCGCTCTAACCACTTGGGCCATCTGAAGGGTTCCTTGAAAACTTACTCTCAGCTTCGTCATGAACCATTTTTGCTTGCTCCTTCGCTACTGAGCTGATCCGTAGCAGAATGCAGCATATTCCGCTATCAATCACCCATCTCTACGGCTTATTTGAATCTATTTCTTTATGAAATGAAACGTGTACAGTTTACCAGGACAAGTGCTGGTAACCAACTAGAGGATGCTTCTGCTGGTTTCGGAACCGGGTACGCGAAATGGCAGTCCATAATCCGATAGAAGAATAATAGGTCTGTTCACAGAGCTTGGTAGTTGGATTGCAAACGTTTCATCACCAATCGAGGTGACATCGTCATTGCAGGGTTGACGACGATGTCACTAACGATGTCACGTCGACTGGTGATGAAACGTTTGCAATCCAACTTCCAAGCTCGGCGAACTGACCAACAACCAAATAGCGCGCCCGAGCTACCTACATTCCACAACATTGCTAAGAGGAATAATAGTTTATTGATAAGTGGTAGCCATCCCACTGGACGAGGTAGCAGTACTGATAGCAATAGTATCACCCTCTCTGTAACGGTCCGTCGCTTGTTCAATTAAAAATTGCGTAAAGGAGATAAACTGAGTCCATTATTAATCTACAGTTGTAATCTCACGAGAATGAGGACAACAGACAATGATGCTTCCAGAGAGGGCGGACGAGAGGAATATAACCTAATTATAGATGATAGATACAGATTCATCTGTGATTACACCTGATTACCATACTTTTTTTCTTTAAAGAAAATGCTGTTCTTCAAGAGATGAGACGGCAACGGGGGATTTGCAGCCCGATTGTGGATACTGATGCCACAAGGACTTTGAGCCAACTTCTTTGTGGCGTACGGATGACTGTCACAGTAAGTCTTCCAATAACCATTCCTCATCATTATTCTGGCATTAGTTCGCTAATTAGAATCTAGAAGTTCCTAACGATCGTTTGTTGCGTTGTTATTGATTCGCCAGCTCATGTTGAAGGGAACTTAGGTACACTCGACAAGTGAAGCCATCATCCTCCGGGATGACAACTAAAAAGAACCGACCAGAGTTGGCCACCATTTTGAGTGACTTTTGGTTTGGAAAATTCTAGATCATCATGTTGCGAACTGACTGAGAAAACTTACTGGAGCTAGCCCGTCATTAAAAGTGATAGCTCATTCGTACCGTCGACCGGTGAATCTCATTGGCTCTGCCTTCGCCTATCAACCAGCTAGACTGTCCATGCACACTAATCAGACAATACCATAACTTTGTCTTCTGGTCGGTTAATCCATTTATCGCGGCACACTTGGGATGCTTTCCGGTTTAGTCAGATCACCACGCAGTCAGCCATCTCCCTATCTCCTACGATCCGGGTTATAGTAAAAGGAAAGCGCCTTCACTGAAGCTCTGTTCTCACGTTTTGTCCTACGTCCGCAATCTCTTCCTCTGTGTGTGAGGCACAGCCACAGTGTTGCATAGCCTGTTTCAGCCTGTTTCGATTAGGCCCGAGGAGTATCTGCATTGTGGTGAACATTTTCGTGGTGAACCTTTTGTTTTTTTGGGACTATCCAACGAGGATAGTTGGATTATTCTTCAAGGTAGATTTCATCCTGCAGGTGAAGACACTCTATGCCTAAAGGAAAGGTGGAGAAGCGCCGTACAGATGTCTCATCCTTATAGAGAATTAGCGGCAATGGGCATCTCACTAATCTTCAGAGTGGTGCGAACTTGCAACCTCTCGGCTAGTAGCTGAAGACCAAACTGTTCAGGCAGGAGAGGCTGATTAGCATTGTGACCAACATTTTGGACAAGATATTTTCCCTTGGAATCTTCGATCAAGAAGATATTGTTCAAAACACAAATGATCTCTTTATCGGTCGGTGAAGATAGGCGAATTTCAGAAGGATTCTAATGGACTATTGGTTCCTTCGCACTGGAAAGTATTCATGATCGGAAACACAACTGAAACATCGTAGCACCAGTGTTTGGATCTGAGCAGCTCATCTATCGACTGCAGCTAAGGATGGGCTATCGATCGCCTCAAAGAGATGTATTTAAGGGCGTTTCACACTTTCTCAGTACATAATATGGAGTTTTTTGATAGTCCTCTGTGTGCTGAGTAAAAAATAGTCGATTCTAGCAATGTTGTGGAATGTAGGTAGCTCGGGTGCGCTGTTTGGTTGTTGGTCTGTTCGCCGAGCTTGGAAGTTGGATTGCAAACGTTTCATCACCAATTGAGGTGACATCGTCAGTGCATGGTTGAGTGGGTGAATTCCTCCTCTTTTGCCTGTGATTCTATAGCTCCTGAACAGTATCTGGTAGTTCTTGAAACGGCCGTCGTTGACAACCAACGGACTAATTGGGTCAGAATGAGAAAATCACGAAAAACAGAAGGCCAATCAAATGAGCAAAACCCACCCCACAAAGCAAGAAGGAAACGACCGAATCACAGCATGACNGAAGGGTGCGTAACTATATAACGGGAAACGTCTCTTCTGACAACTCAGTATTGCAGGAATTTTAGCAGAAAACCTACACAAAAAAGCATTGGTTGGGGCAGTTACTTGACATTGGCTCGGGTGCTCCGCTTGGTTGTTTGTATGCTCGCCGAGTTTGGGAGTTGGATTGCAAACGTCTCATCACCACTCGTGGTGATGTCGTCAGTGCAGGGTTGAGTGGGTGAATTCTCCCTTTTCTGCCTGTGATTATACAGCATCTAAACAGTATTTGGTAGTTCTGGCAACGGTCTTCGCGTAGTTTGATTGGCTTGCTGTGAATCTGACGAGGTCACGATCTCCCGTGTCCGGTCGGTTCGTTGGGCGCATTCGATTCGGCAGTCCTGTTTGTGATTGTCCTCTTGTGATTCGGTCAAGGTCCGTTTCCAGAACTACCAAATACTGTTTAGAAGCTATATAATCACAGGCAGAAGAGGAGGAATTCACCCACTCAACCATGCACTGACGATGTCACCTCGATTGGTGATGAAACGTTTGCAATCAAACTTCCAAGCTCGGCGAACAGACCAACAACCAAATAGTCGATTCTGTTGGTGAGAAGAGTTGGAAATTTCCACGTTCTGCGTTGAGCCAGGAAGGGAAACGCGTTGCTCTGACGACACTTCGTGCACTTTACCGTGCATAAAGGTCGCGTTTGACAGGTTCCTAAAATGCTCGATGCTCAATGGCGCTGGACAATATCAATACCGGAATTCGATGACGTGGAGGCCAAACATAAACCAAGAATGCCAATCAGTTTATGAGGAAGTTGATGTGTGGCACAGTTCTTCCCTAAGGGAGGCATTCTTGTTGAAACCTCAGTAGACATCACGAGAGTTAATCCAAACACGCTATGTAGGCTCTCTTTTAAAGCGCTTCTCTTGGCCAACCGGAACACGGCAGTCAAATGAAAGCACATACCTAGGCAAAACGTTCACGTTGTCTAGTGTTCGCTTTTCTAACGCCTGTAACTGAGTTTCACAGAATTCAGTAGGCCAGCTACGTTTGATGCATCTGTGTCACTGTTTTTGTGTAAAACATAATACCATCTATCTTTCTAAGTATTAAGTAAGTGAATAAGTATCAAGATGCCTTCAAACTTCCGTTTGTATTTTATCTTGCTTTTGCTAGAACAGATGAATCGGGTCTACCTTTGCCATTAGTATCTGGAAGCTTCTCTTCAAACATTATAAATGCCGTTAAAAGCTTTTGCACATCTTCACTATAGGCTGTTTCATGTGCTCTACGTGCGCCGTCGCCGGATGACCAGTTGCAGTCACAGATGAATCAACTAAATCAGGTAAGTGTGATGACAACTGTACTGATTCAATCAACTTATCCCATAGTTTACCCCGTATAGCCACAGTATACGATTGATTCGGCCAGGTGGACCATTACGCTGCTTGATCAAGTGGTTGGCTGGGCTCAGCTGGTTATGTTTTTAAACGTGATATGGATAAACTAAAGTGGAATTACAGTAGATTCCTTCATAAAGTAATCCCTTTTATAAGGATGCCAACACTATCAGCCAGACATGACCTCTATATTTCACATAAAGTTCATGGACATTCCTGGATTTCAAAAATGACGTTCTAAGCTCTGTCCTAATTCGATAAATAAGCCTTCAACAAGGATCAGTTACTACGACTGATGGGTTACCACTTAAATAAGTTTTATTGGCCCTAACTTGGAATCAGACGAATGAAAGTTCCTTATATCCCTGGAGCCATTGGTGACATTTCTATGAGGCTATTTCTGATATACGACCCTCGTGCCATGAGCTTCTCAAGCAAATGTTCGTGGTTTCAGAGCGTACATAGGGAAGTGAGAGCGTTAGCATCTGAATATACCAATCATGGGTAGCTCCTCATGCGGGAGTCTGTCAAAAACGGCTGAGAGGAATACAGGTTTATTGTCCGGTTTAACAAAAGCCATTTGACAGAAACAACTGATGCGCCACTTCACTAACATGCGATCATTAGACTCATCCTGAATGTTCAACATGTAGTTAACTCAAATCCTGAATGTGAATTCAGAATATGCTCATCAAGCATTGGCTGTTCATTGAGGACTGCCAGCTGACGTATGCAGCATTTCCAGATAGGCGTTTAGTCTGACATTGAAGCAACAATCTGTGTACAGCTTTACAAACCATTCGTAAATTTTTCTTTACCTTAAGAGCACCGCTGGATCCAGCACTTAATTGGGTTTCCTATTTTGCCAAAGAGAACTTCAACTTAAGGGTTACCCTCCAAACAACAAGTATTTGCCCCTTCCTAACACTACTGACTCCTATAGGTTGTCTCCTACATCAGTACTATACAGCCATTCGAATTTCTAGATACCCAGAGTGTGACAGAAGTTCATGGTAGGCAGTATGTCTAAATATTGGTAGCTCGGGTGCCTTTCATAGTTGTTAATCAGGTTGCTGTTGGTCTGTTCGCTGAGCTTGGCAATTAACTTGCAAGTGTTTCGTTACCAAAGGAAGAAGCAGCATTGGTGCGCATTTGGGTGGGTACTTACTCCTTGTTGGTGTGCGTTTATATGGCGCATGAAGAGTGTCTGTTGTCTATTAACGTGATTGGCTGTGAGGTGGTATCTTCGTGAATTCATTAGTCCGTTTGTGATTGTGGTTGTCAGTTAGCCGGTTACGTTTACGGATTACAGATACTCTTCAAGCGCTATATAAGCGCACACAGGTGAAGAGGAAGTACCCACCCAGCTGTGCAATGGCAATGTTTCCTCCTTTGGTAACAAAATGCTTTCAAACTAATTGCCAAGCTTGGTGAACAGACCGACAGTCACCTGATCAAGGGCCGAGAAATTCATGGTATCTACGATCAGCTGAGTATGACTGATACGCCGTGACCGCCTAATACTTACCAAGTAAACAATTTAGGCGAAATTCGGCAACTTACAATCGATATACATGTTGGTACAAGCAACAACAGTGGCTTATCGATCTGGTGTATTCTTGTTTTTGTACACTACGCATCCTATTTTATCTCAAGCATGAGCAACTAGTACGAGATATCAAACGTACCGTGGTAAAATGTAGTGTACGGTTATTTCCTAGAAGTCTCACCAAATGTTCCAACCATTGCATGTGAAGTTCATACTTTCTTGCGAGATCCAAAACAAGTTAGGCATAGAATAAAAATTCTTTGTGTTTGCCCGACCCGCGTGTACCTCCACCAGGGTGATTTAGGGTGTGAAAGGAAAACAATTCTATTAGTTTTTGCGGTTCCGAACAAAATTCCAGTGCTTTTAAGTCTCTGGAGCGCGTACACTTGAGACCAGCACAAATTGGCCTCACGTGGAGACGCATATCCCTTGATGTCGCAAGCTTTGAAGCACATCATTAGGAAGTTTTCATGCCATAGCCCCATTGGATAGGGATACAAGTAACGACAGACGTGGGTTTATTGATTTTCTTCAAATAAAACATGATATTACTGTAGAATGCTAAAAGTAGACAATTTTTGCATCACCTGCGTAGCTACGCGCAGCTAGCGACACTCGATTATCAAAAATACATATCCCATGAGAGGCATCCGGTAGAAGAGCAAGTATCAAAGTATCAGAGCAAGGTATCAAATCATCTTGGTTTTTTCTCAGACAACTATTACTGCCACATTTGACAATAGGTTGGAAGTAGGATGATGGACCCCAAGAAGGGCGAAACTGGTCTTGGGCTGTCGAAGAGCTTTCGAAAACATTCTAAGCAGTGTTCTTTCAGGGAACCATACTGCTATATATCGAGTATCGTGTCAACTGAAAGATGAAACGGTCTGTGCGCACCATATTCTGCTGGAGACTAGAAGAAACGAGAAATTCAGCTGGTATTGGACTGAGTCCACTTTACAACAAAATTAGCGTGTGTATTTGATGAATAACACCCAAGCTCTGTTGAATTAGAAAATATGGTTGACGGAAACTTGAGAACTGCGCCCATGCGATGAGCCTTAAGAAGGACGAAACCAGTTGGGGGCTGCCACTGAGCTCCAAGCAATCTTATGAGCAGCGTTCCTTGGTAGGATAATTCAAAATGGGAAAGTAGCGGTGCATACTTATTACCTTGTCACCAGCTGCCTTCTCATATGTCACGTAGGCTCAAACCTGGGAATCATCATGTCAGCCCGATTGAGACCCCGCCGGCTATACTAGCATATCACTCCTCAAAGTTGCAAGCTTGCAACCAAAAATATCCGTGAATGCTTCGTATCAGAGAGGTTTGGTAAGCAATCGGTGTTTACAAAACCCCTCTGAAACGATGACTTCCCAACCGGTCCCAAACATTTTCCAATTGATCCGTGAGTGCTGTTGAACCATAAAGAGGGACCGAGGATCAACTAAAATGATCGCGAGCCGGCCGATAGAAATTTTGGTGCAAAATAACCGGAATTCGTCATGGAGAGTTACCCTGATTTGCTGCTATTCTGAGAGTGCCCTATAATGTTACGGTGTCCATTTGTGTAGCTTTGTCGATTGTATGCCATCATCATCAAATCTCGTGTCACTACTTTAGTTCTGTCCACTGTTGATAGAAAATGTTACTTTCTATCTTACTTTCTTTATGACAATGATCCAATGCTGGCTCAATAGTTTTGTCGCGAGGTTCAATAATATCCATAACCGCGTAAGGTATGAGGTGGAGCGAGGTGGCTCAACTGGTTAGAGCGCAAATTTACTGACCGGAAGGTCTGTGGTTCGAACCTGACCTCTGCCTCTCAACTTCCCGTGTCTGGGCTTAGGCAACCTGACGGTATCGCAGCCCTCGTGCTTCAATTGGGTGGCATGGCAGCTAGGCACCAGGAGGGTGTTACAGCTGAACGACTTTCTATTAAAGGTACGGGATACCAGCACTAGAGTCACGTGACCAATGTGTGATCACTGCATGAACCATCTCTAGGCTCTGTCTGGGGATCTGCCGCGCTACACTTTATGCCCAAACCAACAACAAGAATTTACCAAACGTTATGTTGACTCCAAGCTTCGAAAAAGTCCCATATCAAATATATAGATTTCGTCAAACGCACGTTTCCTGTCGATATACATGGAGATAAGTATTCACTGTGAAACTATATGGAAAGCGTGTCAATAAACTTGTGAGCACTGATAAAGCCGGAAAAGTTTAAATAGAGACAGGAAAATGTTCCATACTTCTGATGTGAAATGGTTGTAATAATCCACACCTAAATTCCTGTTTATATAAGAATTCATATTATATTAGAAACAGTTTCTTATTAATTTTTCTACAAGTTTTATTTTTCCGGTTTTATAAGTTAAGTGACACATTTTCTGCATACCTGTATCGTCATCTGTGAATTCTTATTTTTCACTTGGTGGAGGATGTTTTTTGAGTTTTTCAAATGCGTGAACTAGTTTCAGCAAACTTGTGGATAGACCGGTGTCAGCGGTTTTGAAACCAGGGGCTCCATTAGCCCGTTGGGAAGTTCTCTTAAATTTCCGGTGAGGTGTGAGTGACCGAGTGGGCGATAGAGGGCACTAGCATTCAAATGGGAGGTGAGGGGGGTTAGGAGACCGTGAAGCGTAATTAGGCATATTTATCTTATTAACAGCTTGTCTCACCACTTGACAGCACTAACTTTGCACTAAACGACGTAGAACCAATGAGGAATATTGGCCATATGTTGGTACCCCGTTGTTCACATCAGTTCATATGAGGATGACCTCCCCAACTTGAGCATTCCCGCACCCTAACCCATCTAATTCTGTGTTTACTAGTTGAGAAGGTATTCCGCTTGTTCCTCAAGTGAGGGAATGACACCCAAGAAGAAATTCCAAGTACTTGACATCTAGTTCAGTAGAATCACTCAGAGGCAAGCTTCGCCCGATGTTTCATCCCTTCAGGTAATTGTTTCATTATGAAGCTTTGAAACCGTTCTCTTCGCGGTCATTTACTTCCGCGACTTTCGGACAAAATAGTAAGTCAGCTGACTTGTTTAATGATCTTCGTCTGCAATCTTGAAACCACCGCGCTATTCCAAATCTTTAAGGAAGTTTCCACTTCAATTGGACTAATCGACCGTACCAGATAACGCAGCATTCGGAGAGACGTGTCCTTTGTACACAGACTAGTCACACATATGGAGAAATAGTTAGAGTCCAACGATGTGAAGTCATTGGTTGAAAAATAGCACTTGAAAGCATTTTGCAGGTGTGGACTGTTCAATGACAAGTTAAAGAGGACACCCCGTACAACTGCGTTCCTCCTGATTAGTCCACTGAACAGGGGATTGATATTTGGCATCCAGTAAGATATATAACGTGGAATTCAGCCTTCTATGCGAACTGTCCCGATTACCCAAAGCATTGCATTCCGATGTGTTCGCGGCTAATGAGTCGGTTTTGCAGGAGCTGCATCAGGTCCTGATTGTCTACGTCAATCAAAAACAAAATCAGTTATTGAAAGGGGCAAGAGTATTTTTTATCAGGTAGTTGATCAGGTCACCTGGAATCCCCAGAAAATCAGATCACAAAGTAGTGAAAGGTGAAGGATTTCAGCAGTTCAAGTGTGTGCGGTTGGATAAAGTTTATGTAGTAAGTCTCTTATCTAGTTTGTCGCTCTGTCGCTTCCACCTGCAGTCAGCGAGGCTTCGTTATCTAACCATTTGGTGGTGTGGCTTCCCCAACCCCATTTGTTCACCGCCGTAATTGACTCAGTTTTACTACGTTTGATCCTAAATCCTTGAAAACACGCATTTGCCTAGATAAAAGTTTCACCCACCGATAGAGTGTTTACTGTAGCTATCAGCATGGCCGGATCCATTGTAGACTGAGTGGTGAGGCTTGCATAAGAAACCTGTGATGGGAACGTACGTACCCCTGGGGCACGATTTAATCTAGAGAGTTTATTCGGACGCACTGAGTACTACATGGTTTCGATATGAAGACGGAAGATCCACAGGACTTTCCGTAGACGGGTCACACTCTTCTTTGCTACCGCTTTTGATCCCATCTGTGAATGAACCAGACTATCGTTTATGGATCACTTTCACTAGCCCACAGTTTAGCCACGATCACTTATCCGTTCTCTGAGTTTCTGTTCGCCTCCATACATACCTTGTTTCATACACCGAAACACCCCAATGCCTCTGCATTTTTCGAACGTATACTAGTATGATTTATCTGTCCTACTCACCTTCGCGTAGAAATAGTGCGAGGGAGATTGGATTTCGACGTGACCTTGGAATGATTTCATTGGTACATACTTTAGCTATTGCGTACACACGCAAGTTTGGCGCAGATGGGGGCGGACAGAACATGAGATTCGAAATGAAAAACTAAGAATGCGTAATGTATGACTTGCGAGGAAATACAGAGTTTGTGTGGTATCCGGTGATTCGGTCAAGGTGTCGTCTGTTTCTCACACTAGTTCCACGTCAATATTTATCTACTCGTGAGTAGTTCGGGAAACCCCCCAATATATCTCCAGAGCCCGTTGTGCATGAGCATTTCCGCTTTACATAAGAGTGGCATTGAAGCACTATTGAACAACAACCCTACGAACTTCTCTGATGCATTCTTCCCATGATGTCACACTCTTCTTTGCTACCGCTTTTGATCCCATCTGTGAATGAACCAGACTATCGTTTATGGATCACTTTCACTAGCCCACAGTTTAGCCACGATCACTTATCCGTTCTCTGAGTTTCTGTTCGCCTCCATACATACCTTGTTTCATACACCGAAACACCCCAATGACTCTGCATTTTTCGAACGTATACTAGTATGATTTGTCTGTCCTACTCACCTTCGCGTAGAAATAGTGCGAGGGAGATTGGATTTCGACGTGACCTTGGAATGATTTCATTGGTACATACTTTAGCTATTGCGTACACACGCAAGTTTGGCGCAGATGGGGGCGGACAGAACATGAGATTCGAAATGAAAAACTAAGAATGCGTAATGTATGACTTGCGAGGAAATACAGAGTTTGTGTGGTATCCGGTGATTCGGTCAAGGTGTCGTCTGTTTCTCACACTAGTTCCACGTCAATATTTATCTACTCGTGAGTAGTTCGGGAAACCCCCCAATATATCTCCAGAGCCCGTTGTGCATGAGCATTTCCGCTTTACATAAGAGTGGCATTGAAGCACTATTGAACAACAACCCTACGAACTTCTCTGATGCATTCTTCCCATGATTTATTACAGGGTTTCGAAAAGACCGCTCAAACTCACGAAGCCCCTTCCTGGTCTAAGGCACTGTGTATGTGACAGTACAGTTTGGATTAGCATTTCAATATCTTACGGCGCCAAGTTTTGGTTCATGGTAGTCTACCGGAGATAATCAGGATTGGTACAAGAGCGAAAACGTGTTCTGATAGGATGGATAGCTGAAAGGAGACAACAGAGTGGTTTTAAGAAAGCAAGTTCCAATCGAATGCAGATGTGTACCGCTAGCTTGAAAGGAATGGAAAAGCAACAATTTCTGTAGGAAAACCTGGGTAAAAGAAAAAGTTTATAAGTTTATATCTTATATATATAAGATAAGGTCCAAAGGTGTTAAGTACGTGACATCCTTAGCTCGACCCAGTATTCTCAGGATAAGATCAGCTGAATGTCGTGTAAATCATTCATGCACTTAGCCACGCACTGCTGATGTCTCCACATCAGCAAGCGACTTGCTAAGCTTGGCGAGCAGACAGACAGCCACCTAATCTACAACCGATCAGCGCATCTGAGCTACCAATAATTCGACATTTCGCCAGTAGCTGAGGCTCCGTTGTTCATATCAGTTCTTTTTCTTGTGGAACAGATGCACGCATGGGGTGGCAAAGCTATGAAGCTCCTGACGATAAGTTACACTGGCTCCGAAAGACGGTACAAGAACCATGTGTTTTGGTTACGACACCGCTTGTTACCCATTCAGGGCTGAGAAAGATGATGGTGAGACGCCTAGTCAGCCTAATAATATAGTGGACTATTTATCCTCATTTGTGCGGAGATGAAAAACCATTACTGTAATGAAAACTATCCCTTGTGACTACCAGATCACACTCAATTCATTCATGTTCTCACATATAATGAGAGGCAGGCTACACAGAGCAGCTCGACCAACTCGTTTTCATTTCAGGCCACATGACGATCGATCTGGTGATAAATCACACCTCGGTGTGCACCACCACAATGCTGGAATGGGATGAAACGACAACGTGATCGGGCTAGAAAGGTATCATATTTCGAAAGGTTGTCGAAAAAGGATGGGTTATTTTTCGTGAATGGTCAGGAGGCTTGGTAATCATTTCCAGAATACTATAGTGGCAATGCACTTCATAATCGATCTGCCGCTTATTTTTAATCTACAGCCTACCTCTGAGTTCTCCGACGTGGTCACATTAGCTTCTGTTGCATGTTGCTCTAGACGGCTGGTGTGGGATTCGTCAAGACACATGTGAATCGTCTGAAGTAACGCAACGACTATATCTTGAGAACAGAATAGAATACAACAGAGCAGTGTTGAGTACTTTTGGGGTTTCCAATACAGGACTTTGAATGACGTGTTCGACAATTCCAAATACCAAAAGGAAGAATTGGGTTCGAAATTCTACGGCACTTTCTACACAAGGGTGAGCAAATGTATACAACAAACGTCAACTTTTCACGTTCTAGTGCCAACCAGGGCACAAGTCTGTCACTGGCCGGCACATTGAAGTGTCAACGCCTTCACACCGAACAACGGTGAGCGGAATGTTGACTCAGTGGTATGAGTTGTGGTCCTCCTTTCCGACGACAGTCTCGTGACTCTCATTGGCGGTGTGGTTACAGGCTCAGCAAACGGGACGCGCATGTGTAAGTAGGTCAACTGCGCACATCGACGCACGAACACATGCTAATAAACAAGTGTCGGACGGGACCGCTTTTGCGGCATGGTGAGTGGCGGGTACTGATAAGCAAAACAAGTGGAGATCAAAAGTGCATAGACGGAGTAAGCAAATGAATGGATGAATTATCAGGAGGTCGAGTTAGATTCAATGAATGTCGTCACCACCTAACATTCGGTAACCCCGAGTCTGATGACAAACTTTTGGTATCTATAAAAGTAGTCGTCAAACGTACGCGACTGATTCTCGCGCAGAACTCAGTCGAAGTGCGATAAACCAGTGGGAGAATGTACCCGAGCTGCAACTAGTTATTTAGCCTTTTAGTAATGAGTGTTATGTAGCTACGTTTAATACGATTTTTGAGCAAGGCTTACTTGGAGACCAGACCGGCTCTGGTATGAACATTCGAAATGCGCAATTTATGGCTGATCTAAGTCGTCTGTATAGGCCTTAATTCATTGATATTACAAATAATTCATCGGGGGTACATCCACGGACGTGCCCAGCTCTTTCCATATCCCTGTTTTGTCACATTCATGATTTCAGCAAAAAGTAGTTCAGAAGAATAATTCGAGCGAGTAAACTCTTTAACTGAGAAGCTGTCACTTAAGCGGCCAACCAACACGTGACCATGTGACGTGAATCCGGTGACTGAAGAATGAGTGGCGCTATATCCAGCCTAGGTGAGAGTTAATCACACTGCTGATCAGCCGCTGATGACCGAACAGTTCAGTCTTCAACTACTAGCCGAGAGGTTACGAGTTCATGTGATACACATTGCTGATAATTCCCAATAAGGATTAGACAGTTGTACAGTGCTTTGGAAACTGGTGGTTCACAAAACCTCCTCATTGAGATGACGGCCGAGTGTGTCGAGGATAAATACCGACGCACACACACGCACACCCTCGCTGTCCGGGATTGTCGCTTTTTAGGAGCGGAAAACCTCATGTTTGGAGCGATCCAGCCTAGTGAGAGTTAATCACACTGCTGATCAGCCGCTGATGACCGAACAGTTCAGTCTTCAACTACTAGCCGAGAGGTTACGAGTTCATGTGATACACATTGCTGATAATTCCCAATAAGGATTAGACAGTTGTACAGTGCTTTGGAAACTGGTGGTTCACAAAACCTCCTCATTGAGATGACGGCCGAGTGTGTCGAGGATAAATACCGACGCACACACACGCACACCCTCGCTGTCCGGGATTGTCGCTTTTTAGGAGCTGAAAACCTCATGTTTGGAGCGGGGGAGAAAATGCCGTCCTGGTCTTCGTTTTCAGTCATTAGTAATTCATTTCTAGTTTGCTTGCATGATCCCATTGTTCCATACGGGAATGGATTTGTCATTCTAGCAAAATGGAACTCAGCTTCATACGGACGATGTCCTTGATGTTGTGGTCAGCAGCGTAGACTGGGGTGGGCAAAATTTCCGGTGGAACTTCAAGAGCCGGATGAAAAATGAGCAAAATTGTAGGGCGCGATCGCCCTACAGTGCTCCATTTATGATGACCGTTTTGGCCATCACCATCACTTGTTTACGGTTAAAAATTATGTGCGCCGATTTTACTAATATGCACTTCAATTAATGGGCACACAAGGGATAAAATACCCTCTACAAAACCCTTCCCATTGGAACGTTTGCCTCCAGTTGTTGGCGTAACACATCGTTATAGAAACTTTTTTTCGCTGTATCAGTGAAAAAAAACCTACACACCATGCGTGTACATGAGCACATGAATACGAAAACAATTTTGCCAATAAATCCCTGCGTAAGCCTAAGGACATATCAGTTTCAGTTCGGAGCTAGTCGGATTGTGGCATAACTACATCAGTGCCAAACCACTGAACTAGGTAAGTATGATAAGGCGATTAGTGGGAATCAGACCACATGCAGAACGCCAGAGAACAGGCTGATAAGGCCCAATGGTAGGGTGATTAAACGTTTGCAGTCGAATGGTCCAGTCAAGCAGACAAAACAACCGACCTAACCAATCAGTTGAAGTAAATCTTTAAACTATTGGTGATGCAGTGTATGGCATCGGGGGGAGTTCATTACGAAGGGGACTGTTTTTTCGCAACAGAAATCTATTCAGATATTTCCCATCAATCCTCGTTCGTGTCCTGTAGAACCCTTAATCGACCTCTCCCGTCCTCCATTAGCGGCTACACATCACAGTTGATTCCAATGATACTTGTAGTTCGACGGCTTCTTCGAACTTATTTACGAGCTGCACACAGGTGCCAGCTTAATTACAGCATAGAATTCGGAAGTGACACCATGGATAAATACTAAAAGTAGTGGGATTCTCATCACGCTATTGGATTCCTCGAGTGCCACTGGGACTTTTCTGTTGTATCTACTGACTTTTACACTGTCGTTACCAATGCTTCATGTTCACAGCCTGTATTTTGGCCGAGTACTTTAGTTGGACTACTATTTCGGGTAGCCTGGAACTACCTTACGCGAAATGATGAATTACCAATAATGTAATACCATACCGGCTGTCAACATCAGCCTATTCGCTTCACTTGCAGCATACGGCAGAGGGTAAGGACCCCCATACTTATTAATTGCTATCTATACCCTTCTGTTCTACTTACTGGTCACTGTTTTATCGACTATAGCTGTAGAAACGTTAGTTTTGAACCCATGAACATGGTTAACAACTCGTCATTGCTCACACCCGCCGTCATTAATCAGAACATGTTCGTCACTGCCTTTGAAGTGAGAACTTTGAAGCCGATTGGCCAACAGACTGCTTCAGTAGGTCTAATTGACATATAGTTGTTGTGAAACCTGAGGAGACCTTTGGTGCTTTCAATGTGTTGGCCATCTAGGTTGCGGGTCAGCTGAGTGTCCATTCAGAAAATTTCTTCAGTTCTCCAATTTGATGGAAAAAGCTTGGAACCAATTTAGGAAACAGTTGGTCGATTGTTCTGGACGCTGCGATGTGCCGGAAAGAAACATGACAACCGGACACAGTTTTAAAGATCCTGGTTTAATCGGCTGTCACTCGCCCTTGTAAGGTCATTGCGAATAAAATTGCTGCTTTGGGTATGGAACGACGATTCCCTCCACCCTCCCACCTGCTCCGCTTCGGAGCGCTTGACCAAAATGACGACTGTTATGTCTTCTGAACACACAAAAGACGTGAAGACAGCCTAGCTTTGGTCCCTACCCATTCACCTAAGACCATCAGTCCGAGACATCTAGAACAACATGCGGTAATCCACTGGAAATCCAGTGATATGTCAGATTATCAGTTGCAAAAGTGGTTGTTATAGACGGGAAAGAGAAGGACAGATGCTCTCCCAACAGAGATTCCTGTCAATATAGGTCACTTCGTTGAGGGAGCACAAATCGTGTATTTTGCGTCCAATTTCCCTACCTCAGAAGGGTGACCTCCAGCATTACATAGAGTCTACTATTTTGTTTCGAGCAAGAAAAATTCACTGACCTGACGGTTTGTCAAAGGTAAACAGAAAAACGACATGTTTCAAGGGTCATGTTTTGAAAGACGTCTTCGATGGTGCATGAGTTAACTCGTACTTGGCGAGTTTTAATCGTTTGCGGTGTTTCCTGTGAACATTACAAACGAGAGATTCAGCTGGGTTCCAGATGGGTCTCTCACAAAACCAAATTTGTTTGCAAATGAGTGCAATTCGCTAATCTCGTGCAATTTGGTTTCAGGTAGAGCATAAGGTTGACGGAAACTCAGGGAGTGCGCCTACCTGCTGAGCCTCAAGAAGGGTGAAAGCGGCCGTGGGCTGTCGAAGAATTTTCAGATACCTTATGAGTACCGCATTACGAATAAACGTATACTTGCTTTTATAACTGCTTGGAGCCTGGTTGATCCAGCCCAATAGTGGTTTTAAACCTAAATCTAGGAGTAAGCTGCAACCACTAGACAGGTATCTATTTTTTACCTCATATTGCAAAGAATAACACCGATTATAGTTCATCATGTGATGTGAAGCGTGTTCATGTGCCGCTTACTGGTTCTAATGAATGATGGGGTACAAGTAGTTGACCCTTCAGGTAGAATTTTGGCACCTTTGTCGTTTGCCAAAGGTTAACAGCATAGCGTCTAGGCATCAGTACTTACTTCTGATGTACTTCTGTCGTTGTTAGTGATGACAATCCTCAGTGATGAACGGAAATCGACGTCGGGTTCTGCTTCTAGAGAGTCGAGCGAAGCTTTGATAGCGGAATGTGACCTTAAAACTACTTAACACGTGACAGTAGCACATGCCACTGTAACGGGTACTTTGACGGTGTTGTTTTTTGGACAGTCGTGTGTTTTTGTGGTTTCTGTCACTGGTCTATGTCCACACTCGATTACGACAAAGCGTGCACTTAGACAGATTTGAAGGCCAATCAACATTCTGGTGGGCCTGTTTGAATGACGAGACATAAACAAGAAAAACGGACAAATACCGTCGACAGAAGCAATGCAGCTCATCCAGTAACAGGAAAGTTCACTTGCAAGCCACTGACTTACGGTGCGTAGTAGAAAAATTCGGTGCAATTGGCACTTTTTTGACATTAGGAAACAAATCCGCCAAACAATACTGGAAAGTTTGTCGAAAATGTTACCGTTCTGCTCCCACATTTTTCGTAATTTGTTTGACCAAATATCTCATCTCCTCCTCAAGTTAGTCCACCTCCTTCTTACGATGATTTTCTTCTATCTTGAAGCTCGGTCAGTTTGCTACCAACCTAGGTGATTGTGGTTGCATAAGACAAATTAAGTCATTATTTTTCGCCTTGATGTGCTTCGCCACATGTATGGCTCGATTCTTTCTAACTGGATCGTTTTACATATCTCCAGTACTCAAATGCGCAAAGTTCATAGTGCTTCGGGGACTCGACTCATGTCTTTTGGGAAAAATAGTAAGGGAGGAACTGATATTCGCTGATTTCGCATTGATCAACATTTTGAATCAATACCAGTGGCCTGGGATTTTGTATACTCGCAAAGCAGGCGCTGAAATTTATGCTTCCAATAGTGGTTCAGGTCCAGTGAAGTACGACATCCATGTGATCAACGGGGAAGTTCTGTCGTTGGTAAACTTTGGTTTTAAGGGGAATATCTGTTGTTGGATTCGATACATTTGAGTGTGTCAACCATATTTTGGCATCTTTCAGATGATTAGCCAACTTCAACAGGAAGTCCAACGATTATGGGCAGAAAACAGGAACATGTGTGAATTAGTGCATAACCGATGCGGTACACCAGGTAAGCATTCTTCCTTCCATCCGCTAGGTGACATATATTGCTCTATATTTCGTTTTGTTGCACGAAAGACTGTATCGTGTTTTATTTTTAGCATCCCGGGAAGGCAGTATGTACGCAACCTACATGTGCATCACCAATCTGATGTCATGTTCATTTACTTGTCCCTTTTGATCGCTGATGCAAATCGATAAACATCGCGCCCTAACAATTGCCTTTATATCGATTATGAATTAACGTCACATCTTGCCGAAAAAGCCAACCCAGGAGTCAAGTAACCTTTGAAATTGTACAACAGGTCTGGAGCTGGATACTCACAGTGCGAGATTGGATCAGTGGTTAGAGAGCGAATTTACTGACCGGAAGGTCTGCATCTCGATTGCTCGTATCTAGGCTTGGGCATCTTGGCAGTATCCCAGCCCTCGTGCTTCCATCTGGTGGCATGGCAGCTAGACACAGAAAGGATGCTTACAGCTAAACGATTATTTTTGAGACACTCACAAGGCTGCCTTCAAATATGACAATCTCAAACTGGTCCGTAATAGAAGTATTTAAGTAGGCAGTGAAATCTATTCGAAGTCGCTCACAGAACTGCTTTCTACTAGTTAAACTCGGAACTATGGATATAATTCTACCATCAGCGCGGAGGATTGGGAACCACATAAATGAGCACACTTCCATCATCCCTTCGGTGTATCCTAACTTGAATCCTATCCTAACTCAAAGTATGGTAATTTGTTTCCCTTTCTGATAACCAGATTCTATCTTCATTATGCTGATGGTTAGAATAACATCTCCATCGATCGACAATTATGAGAAGCTGCACACTATTCCGATGCCCTTCTTCCTTATGGATCAGTTTCCAATTTACCTATTGTTCGTCAGGACACTGTGACGATCACACACTGTGACAATCAGTGTGTCGCAGTGGTAACGATCGACCCGTTCACCCAATTATTGTTTAGAACCTGATCCTAAGGTTGTCTAGAGTAGCCTGATTGCATGACAAACATAGTCTGGCAGGCATTCTGACATTGTGTGACGCCTGAACGACAGTCGGTTAACGGAGGTGTTGTAGGATCGTCATCAAACATCTTGTTCTACCTTAGTGGTAACCGTCTGAAAGTTGGCGGTATTTCTCGCTTAACTGTGCTCGACCACTACTCCGAATGCCGTTTGCAAATAGTGAAGAAGATGAAGTTAGTGTATTCAAACAAAGGTCAGTGCTAGGAATGACACTGATGATCGCAGGACATTTGTATGGGCAATATCAGATAAACACCTTGTGAATACTAACTGAGAGTCTCTTCAGTTTAGACTCGGTTTAGACTATGGGGCCGCCTGGGGTCAGTGAAGCTACAGTGAAAAATCCATTCACACTTCAGCATTCACAATGAGCACCAGCATGAGTCTAACTAACATCACTGGAAGCGGTTCGTAATCGTTCCGGGTGACAGCTGTTTTTCTTAGTAAATGATCCGACCGAATGGTGTGATAACACACTGTACGGGACATCCTAGACCTTGCCGTCAGAATTCCAAGTCTTCGGGAACGGAAAAAGGGAGATACATTAGTGTACATGTGCATATAACTAGAGATCTGTTCTCCTTTCCCAAAAACGAGTGTACTTTGGAGGAAGAAGCAAAGTGACCCTGTTTCAATTTTGGTTGCACCACGAGAGACAGCCTGCCTGTTTCCAAGAGATGTGCTCCCAAAAGGACAACAGCCTGGTCATCCACGTCAAGGTGTGTATTTTGTGCACCTATCACCTATTACATACACAAACCCACGGCCTTGGCAGCTCAGCCACGGTGACATTAAAGGGGGTTCTAGCCAAAAACCGTTAAGCTGGACACAAGTAAGGCCATCAAAGCTAACGAATCGATGCGAAGTGGCAATTTAGAGCAGAACTTCCTTAGTAAAACTACTGGTGATATGAATTATCCAGTCAATGAGATGGGCACTGTGAAACACAGAACTGCATCAAAATATGATTCACATGATCCTATCTGCTTTAGAAGAGAATGTTGGTAGCTCAGGTATCATAGATGGTCGTTGGTTTGTTCGTTGAGCTGGGCGATTTGATTGTAAACAGTTTATCACCAATCGAGGTGATATCATCAGTGCGTTGTAGGGGAGCGTGGTGAAGCGTAGCGATGGGTTGGTGGTTGTGCTTATCTACGCTTATCTGTGCTTATCTAATGAAACACTACACCTTACCAGCCTTTCTCGGGACAACAGCCTTAGGAAGCTGGTTCCGACACCACTATCTAAGATGGTGCTGAAAAGTGCGGCTTTCGCCAGGATTACGGCGCATTATAGGCACAATCCTACTGGAAGTAGATAGCCATTGATGGCTCGTGTCTAAACCTGAAAAACATGCGTTGAGTTACAGACAGGCTTTAAGAATACTTCGTTGGTACTCTAAGGTTACAGGTAACTCTATGACAAGCCTTGTATCCAAGGTGTGGGCTAATTGTACGACAGAATGAGGAGCAGTCTATCGTAGAAATCACAAGTAACCGAGTGAAGTCGTATAATAATGGCGCCCTGTATCTTTCACGTTTTCACCCTCCGAATAGTTTATCTAATTTAACGAGACTCAGAACACAAGCCCCGAAGGCGCGCTGGACACAGCGCTCAATGACAAAGATTCCTTTCTTTTACTCGTTCTACACTTCTAACTTTTTCTCTTTTAAATTATTGCAACCACTCTCTTGTGTAGGCCGATTCACAAGATTCGTATTGTACTTCAGCGGTACCGCAAATATGTCTCAGAGCATATGTCGCCTCCCAAGAGACAACGCTTCCAAGAAAAGCGTAAATGTGGAAGGTTCTGAGGGTTCTGGGTTACTTTAACACCATGCGACCGTTAATGACTGACTACTTCATAACGTGGTGGCCTTGTCCTATCACGTGAGCGTTTGTTAAGTCGTCTCATACGCACAAGGTCCACAGGTTTAATAATGGGTTTTCTGAAGGTGCATAGATCATGTACCATTAGAACGGGTCAACTGTGGTTTCAACCATACACAGCTGGTCATGCACGGTCCAGAGCCCCGCCATCAACTCAGTAACTTCATCGCTCCAAAAACTGTCCTGAAGCAAGATGGGGGGCATAAACTTCATCCCGAAATAGACCGAAAAGCGAACAAGTCTGTTTGCTCTTTCATTTACGCCGGCGTAACTATGTTATTCTCTTTTAAACAGCAAACGATGGTCGACAATAATGTTCGTCGCGCGTATACTTGAAAACCCGTATTCTTGTTCGTTTTACCAGTGCGTTCTCTTCATTGAAGAAAACAAACCTTTTATTCCTTTTTAAAAGTGCGTCCAGAAAACCTAAACATGAACAAACCCTCTGTCAAAAGTCAAGGTGTCGGTCCCAGTGAGCAAGACACCAAAATGGCTGCTGTAACCGAAGAGATGCTTGAACAATATCGTATGGAAAACGAGAATTTGAGGTAGGCTGGAGAGTTTTTTCGGTCTGACCAGTGTGATTTCCTTGCTTTCTCTCCATATGAAACTTTATATTTTGAGTCTCCTCCTAATTACGCCTCACAGTCAGACAATGCTTATTTTGTCTATAATAGAAAGCGACCGATTCCGCTAATTTCGTGCAATTTAGGTTCAATTAGAACAAAAGGTTGAGGGGAACCCGGGGATGCGCCTGTGATGAGCCTCAGAAGGGCGACATCGGTCGTGGACTGTCGAAGAACGAGAACGTAGTTGTTTACACTATATCGATTTAAATTGGTTTACTTGTCAACAGACTTAGGTTAGGATAAAGCTTATGACAAGCTGCCCCACAGTAAATAGCGGTGCCAAAACCAAAACGCAATTGGACGCCCGTGTGTCTGTTGACTTGGGTTTCCAGCCAGTCAGTGTGAGGTATTGTTGGCCACCAGCTCTGCGCTATCGACGAGTCTCAGCTGGTTCATTTAGTTTTGATCGCTTACGACCACGAGATCAAAGGTGCTCAGTACGCAAAAACAACTGCACGGGTACACGCACGTGCGCGTACACACAGACATACGTGCACACGTACACGCGTGACCTCAGTTCATTTACCGTATTACAGATCGCAATCAGTATATCGATGAATTTCATCAAGCAGAATAATTATGGTGCTCCTACAGACAGTCAATAAGAATGAGCGTAAAGCCAATGTCTGCAAGGATCAGAACAACAGGTATTCAGTAGATAGTTGAATGGTAATGAGCCAAACACATTCCGATTAAGGTCAACTGGCTGGCTAAACTGATAATTTTGACCACATTTCGTTCGTGCTATTGATACACCTTGGAGCTAGCGACCTTAGCTTGTGAGATAAGAGACAGTTGACAGCCGATTCGACTTCCCAGAATATCGCGACGTACAGACCGTTAAGGATTGTCTAAGTAAGCCTATTTTATGTCGAAAAAGGCAAAGTTAGGATTCGGATAAGGTCATAAAAAATCGGCATTAGTTGTGTACTATCCTGTGCTAAGGCCAAGATCTCAAAGTAAGGACTTGGTTAATTAGCCTAAACGCACGATCAATTTTCCTATCTGACAGGTAACGTGTAGTCTAATTCGCCGACGGACGGTCAGTTCTAACTGCGGCGAAACCTAATGTGTACTATGTACCTATGTACTACTCATAAGGTTGCTGAAAATCCGTCGACAGCCCGTCGTCAGCAACTTTATAAGTAGTGCATTACAAAGGTATACATGTATCGTGATATCTCGAATATCGTAGCGACTGAAACATGAGGCAGCCTGGTGCAGCACATTCAGTTGCCTGAGAACATCACCAAAGACAGATTCAGCTGGGTTCTAATTGAGTCGCTGGAAAAACCAAATTAGTTTGCAAATGAGTGTATATTCGCGAATTCTACGAACTTCGCCTGCATGTGTTTAGTAGTCGCAATTGGGCAGTGAACAATATATTGAATTGGACGTGGGCAGACATTATAGATAGATAGTTCTATAAGATATTAACAGTAAATTTTGAGGAAAATTAGCGATAAGCTTACGGCCAGATTGAACCTTGGGCAGTTAGCAACACAACATGGCACAGAAAGGGCAGTGTGCTATTGGACAGAGTAGACGGGAAAATGTTGCTCGGTTCAAAGTGGGACAAATTTTCAACAAAAAGCCCACCAAATGAATGTGCACAAATCGACTATAGAAAAACGGCTGATATAGGGTCGACTTTGCATAACATAGACCAGTTCGGCCTTGAAACCTGAGCAGTCTCAGGAAGGGTAATGAATTAGCCTGGGGAATAGGGAGGTAAACAATTACGTAACGTAATTAGCAAGTGGTTTAGACAGAACTTCAAGCACGAGTGACCATGCCTACCTGTAAACCCCAGGATACAATTAGTCATCGTCCATTAACTTTCAACCTGTCTAGAGCTCGAGATATTCGGTGGTTAAAGGTACGGACTTGCTACCAGGAAGGTCCGTGGTTCGAGCTTTACCCCGGCATGTCGACTGCTTCTGTCTAGACTCGGCAGCATCTCAGGCCTGGTGCCTCCTTCGGTTGGCATGGCAGCCAACGTTCGACCTGTCCAATATCTCACCATTCATCAGTGTGTGAAAAGCCAGCAACGTCTAAGTTAACTAGAACTAGATTGGGAAAGAAGCTTTTACTCATTCGACTGCAGTAGTTCACCCGAAAAGCGACTGGCTCCAGTAAATGGATGAAATTCTGGTAGCATCTGAGTTTTCAACGGAAACTTCCTGGGAACAGACCATACTGCGCTTACTCCACTCCATGCAAGTTTCCATCGTGCTTGTACTAGCGGCCAGACGCCGTAGACAAAGGACGCCTTCACACACTAATAATCCGAAAAATTTTCTTCCGTAGGTAGACGGAGACCACTACTGAACTGGATCATCCTTCCTAGCTTAGCCTAGATTCCATAGAAAGCTGAAGGCCATATTTCTGTTGCTCGATTGCCGTAAATGAGGTTTGGGGTTTTCAGTGTGAACTTGACGTTAATGTCGTGCTGAATAGCCCAGTTTGCAAGCACATTTGGTAAGCTGATCACCATTGCATGCTCAGAGACCCTTGCAGTAAGTGGCATTCGTTACCGGGGCCACTAGAACTGCGACGTTGGTTGACTATCCTCGTCCTGAACAGATCAGTATAAAGGCTTTATCATTATAGCGTTAAGTCATTGTGTATCATATTGCCGCACTTGAAAAGTGACAATAAGAAATCCGAGGTTCCCTGAATTACAGGCTCTGCGACATCGTTTAAGAGCCTCTGTCTGCGTCACGGATTCAGCTGGTGCCAAGTAGGGAGGACAGTCCACCGTCGATTAAGCTGTGGAAACTAATCCAGCTTTCTTCTATTTGCGTCTTTTACATCAATGTTTGAAAAGTGCCGATTAAAACGACTGTTTTGTAGATATTACGCCAGTTATTACGCTCGGTTACCAACAATTAGCTGTGAAACCATTGGTGAATTTTCCGGCCCTGGGTGTCAAAAACAATTGTTCTTCATCTACTGTATCCCGAATATCATCACATAGCCACATTCAGACTTAAGAAAATGGATAAAATCGAAAAACTGCGTTCGACAGGCCATAATATTGGGTTTCATTTTGTATGGACCGTCTGTTCGTGTATGGAAACATACCCTATGACACCAATGGCCACTTTGTGTTTCGTCTGTTGGTAGCATTGCATTCAACTTGTATACAGCAGTTGTACTACGCATTGCTGATTGACTCACGGAGATCTGCGCTCCGGAAAACTCTTTGATACAGAAGAAAGGACCAGAGATGGGAGAAAGTAGCACCTCAGCTTGTACTGAAAAGCATAAAGTCCTTAGAACAATTAGTAAAAATGGAGACGCAACGCACAGCCAAACGCAGTTTTGCGACCGTACATTATAGGGTCTGCTACTAGGTGGTAGCACATTACACAGAGAAGAGAGGTACTCATATTTTGAAGCTAGCGAGTGCTGGTTGCTCGAATCTGAGGACCCGCGAGACCTCAGTTCGCTTTTTTCAGGGACATTCAAAATCACTGAACCAAAAAGAACAAATCAGCTACACTCTGAAGAGTTCACTTATGTAGAAGAGGCCGAAGGCAAGATTCATATTTGGACTGTTCGATTTTCGGAAACGCTTTACCGCTTTTCAGTACATTTTTGCCTGGAACTTTTGAGGGACTGCAAATCAATGAACACGACACCTGTCCAATAAAGGCACGAGTCGATTTTGACCAGATGTATAGGAATGTTTGTTAATTGAGTCCCCTACTCTGAAATAACCTATATGCCTTTGGACTAGACCAGTCCGGTCTTTCATAAGAGCATTCGATCTCTAAGACTCACTATATGACAGCACGGTTTACAGTGGGTGTCGGAACAGCACCCAACAGTTTTCGAATTCTATTTCTGGGTGAACTGCGGATAATAGGTAATGTAAGAGATCGATGGATATCGAACGGATACGAATGAGATCAAAATTTACTAGGATCCGCATTGCAGAATGCAAATAAATGAACGAAATAGACAGAATAAGAGGAATGCATACCGGATCTCCACTAACATATTCTTAGAGAAAAACCATCCAACTGTGTTAGTAATTCCACGCCGTCGGAACTCTGAAATAGGCAAGTGAAAGTTGTATTCACAAATAGCAGTTTGTCTTTTAAATAGGACTGAAGTGTTGTGCAATCGATACATTTGAAAAACCGGTATATTTTTCTACGACTTGCAGTTAGTTCAGTTGAGGACACAACTAGCTTGTTACAAATCTGTAAGAGAAGTGTGATGTGAACAAATGGTTCACTGTCAGAAGGCAACGTAAGGTTTCATGTCCCGAAGTGGACAAATGAAAGTCATTTTCGAACACTCGCTACTTAAACATCATCACAGGCATAAATGCAATACTTGACGGAAGATGATAATGTCCTGCTGGGACAGTTAGACGGTACATGTAGTGACATTTCGTGGCTAGCGAAATTTTGGCGCATGCATCAAACAAGGACTGACATGTCTCTAACGTCCAATCTTGCTAGCGCAAGCCACACCAGAATACGTCGTGTACAAGACCTATTTTCTGACCTATATATCGTAGTTTATACAACGAATACGAACGCCACCCATTTCTGCATTTACAAAGTGGAAATAGGGGATAATGACTTAACTCAACAAGGGTGGCATCACTGCCGGAAGCAAACTAGGATAAACGACTTACTGTGGATACTCAAAAGCTTAAAGTTTGCATTAGCTTCTTTTGAACGCCAAGGTAGGATTGGACGAGTGGCTTGGGATTGCCTCTGTTATGGATAACGGCCCGATCCCCGCATACCATGGCTGACGGATAGACACTTACCTCGATTTTTATCTATTATTTGATAGCCTTGAGCAAATCAGTAGACTTGGTATGGGTCTGCAGATCTTATGGTGAAATTTCCCACTCTATAAAAATCTTTACGGGATGAAATTGCCTGGGAATGATTCAGGCACAATACGGCCTAACGAATCGTCCGATGGGTATGAGCTATGGTGAGAGTAATGAAGCTTCCGGAATTAGTATGATGATTGCAGACGATGTTCAAGTTATAACAAATTACAAACATATTCATTGTACCGCTAATTATTTCAGGCCCGGATCACTCGCCTCATCACCATTTTTCGTGAAGGTAGTTCTTTAAACCTCCCAGGGTAATACACTGCGTGTCAGGTTGCTCAAAGAGGCTTCCGCAGTCCATGACCGGCTTTGCCCTTCTTGTTCAGGTAGATGAGCCAACTTTGTATTCTACAGGGTGTCTCATAATAAACGCAAAATTTAATTGGATGAGTAAACGTAGCCAGTCTGAGAAAAGATGACAAAATATTTCATTATTAGTAGCCACATAAAGGAGGGTTTGTGTGCAAGTGTTGCCAGTAGGCGTCCCATAAGGGACAACGCTTTTGACTGGATTTAGCTGAGTTTCCTGTCAAAACCAACATAGTTTGCGAATGAGTGCAGTTCGCGTGTCTTACCTGAGCTTAATTAGAACATACGATTGACGGCAACTCGAGGGCTGCCTCAAGTAGGATGTAGTCAGTCGCGAACCCTTGAAGAGTTTTCACCTACCCGAGGAATAGCGTGTTCCATCTAGACAATTTACTGCGATATATCAAATATCATACGAAATGAAACTGGAGGAGGCCACATGAGGTGCAGCACATTAGGCGTCATTTTAGAGGAGAGAGTCAGCTGGATTCAGTTGAATCACCCGTTGATACTTTGGAGTAACCCCCACTAAGGAAACGATTCCAGGGGGTGGGGTTTTTTCGCGCAATTTTCCTCCAAGAAAACGAACCAGGATTAGAGAGAAAGCACGCCTTCCGCTTTGTTGTTCATTGTATTGTTCATTGATCTGAAATTCGAGTTGGTTAGCATCCCAGTTTGCGTCATAAGAGCACCTGATGTATCATCTCACTATAGTGGGGAAATTTGTTTTACTGAAGTTGGCCGGTTATTTAACCCTGGATATGTACACAGAGTCATTCAATGTGAGGTTGGAATACGACGTGGAGGAAGGGATAAAGAGACTCACCGTACAGCAGTGCCTCTCGTGTTCTGAAAACTTATTTTTGTTTTCTTCGTTAAGTGGGATCACGTTTTCGTGGTAAGTCGTTGCGTTAATTCAAGTCCCCTCCGGTCCTCACAGGAATTGTTTCACACACCTGGGTGCAGGTGAAGTTTCATTAATCTGGTGCAGAAACTACGCTATATGGTCCTCTTTAACGACGAAATATTCCTGTTGGGAAATTACTTGGATGTTACCGAAAGTGCTTCCTCTAAGAGGAAGTGTCGTCAAAACAAGTCATGGTGAAACCATATAGTGTTTTGTCAGTGTACGCTTTTTTACAAAGATGAATGAAAAATCGGCCTTGTTTGAAATTGCATGCGCTACAAACCAATGGTAAATAGGTGCGACGTGCCACAGCAAACAAACCACTGAACTGCTACGAATAAACTTTAGGAGTTGGAGACTGAAATTCATGAGAGCGAAAGCTGTGGTTGAAGAAGACGATACCTCATCTGCAACACAGGTTATTACATGGGGATTTCAAACGTAGTGAAATCCATACACAGACATCAAGTGTTAGTGTTTGTCAAAGCTCTTTGTGTTCAAGTGCGTACCACTGTTTGATGTGCTTGTAGATCAACAATCGCCGCATACCAAAAGACCTGACAATCATCCTGGCACTCACATGTGGTGACCATCCCACAGAAAGAAATCTTGCATTGGTTGTCAGAGTTCACCTGTGTTAGCAATCGTACAGTCATACATGTCATGGTCACAAGCTCACTAATGTCTTGATGTACGCAAAACGTATTGCGAAAAACGATAACGCATAGAGTATCTATTTACGGTAGATATCAGAACTCCCTACTGGAACAGTCACAGACGGAGCTGCGTAGAAGCCACGAAACGCGGCAGCGAGAAACGCAACACCTGTATTCGGAATTGGAGGAATTAAAAAGGTAAGATAACCTGATACATTTGGGTCCAGAACATGTCTTATTCTTTGACTCGGCTTTCTCAAAAAACTACACACAATGTCCCTGTGAGGTCTATCAACTAGAGCACAGTTACAGCTAAAATGCTTATTGAAATTAGTCAACTTGTTGTAACAGCGTGTCAGTTCCGATAAACCTGCACCGCAAGGACGTAACGTATAAATGTTGTTTGTATCTTTATCACAATGTAACATGTTGCTTCCCCCAAATTCCGAACTTTTTGGGTGGTCCGCAGTGTGCAGTTGGTTCACAGAGATCCCAGTAACTCCGGGCATCAGACCTTGTTGTGCGCTGCTTGTAGCCGCATGTCTGCTTCCCGCGACGATGTGGGCCATAAGACACGCATCCAACGTCCCTCAAACAAGAAATTTACCTAGAGACCTCTCAGAAGAGGTCACAACAGAGAACGTACAAATGAATATCTCCCACGGTTGTCTATACCGTTGAGAGTGCCTGCTTCAGTGCTAGCTGAACGCAACTTTATTCATTCTATGATGACTTCAGGAAGACTTCTGGCTAACGCGGAAGAGGATAGGCTTTGGTATGTTGGGATTTCAGTTTAACCTCTTTCGTCTGTGTGTTAGAGACAATTGTACAGTATAGGCGAAGAGTGGAACCAATCACATTATTCGATCGATCAAGGTCGAATTTAGTCCCATGGAGGCATGTCGTCTGTTTGAGATATATCTGCGCATATTGATCCACTGGATATTGCCTGAGCTGTGCTATATCTCTAGCCGCGACCATATTCGGATTCGCGTTATGTAACAGCATCTTGATTAAACGCCCGTGCCTGCTATCTTGTTACGTAACACGATCCCAATTCTTCTCACATCCGGTCAAACCTCCGTAGACAAACACATCCACTGACCCTACAAGCGCAGAAGCCCTGTAAACAGACGATCTGCCAGTCTTTGACCCTGAACAACTGAATCATCCGATTGTTCCATCCTTCTCTGTTTTTCACTTCATTGATGTTTGTAAAACCGGATGTCTTTGGTAATGCGGCAAATGATATTGAGCTAAATGTTGAAATCCCGCAGTTAGTGTGCTTTTTGTGTTAAACAAAAGCGGTTGGTGTCATTTGCTCCTGTCGTCAATTTGTTGAAGGCCATTCCCAGGAGAGAACATCTCCCATTAAACCATCTGAATGAGCCCTCTCGCATGATCACTCTTTATTTATACCAACAGTATTCGAATCAATCGACAGACTGAATCGATAGACTGTATCATAATGCATAGTCCCTCTGGATTACATTTCAGAGTGCTCAGTTGTGCCTTATCAATAGGAAGATCTATTATTTTACTGTCCTTTTTTGTTCAAGGATGCTGGTCAGTGAAAAGGCTTATTGCAAAAACGAACACTCCGATTATGAACGGCTGAAGGAGAAAAATCAAATGCTGTGTCAGGAACTCAGTGAACTGAGATGGTAGGTTCTTCTCACCCATCTGTTACTATTGTGCTCCACTTTATTTATCCGTTGCATGACCATGTCAGTCGTTTGTTGAACCTCCGGAAGATTGGGATATTGAAACAGATGTCTTGGTTCATGAGAGCACGACAGGAAGCTGAAAAAGAATTTCGAACTTGTAAATCATCCGTTCCTCACCTCGAAGAGTTCGTAACTTCACAATGGATCGAAAGTTTACTTCTGTTTTGTGTTGACATCTGGTACCAATAAGTTATGAAGACCTGTAGAAATATTTCTTCCCCCTTGACAAGCATCGTCATATTGGAACCACTAAACCTCTCCTGCTCCCGAACCAGATCTCGGGCGATGCGAAGACGCACACCCAAGGAGCCAGACAACACTTAGTCACTTGATGTGATTGAAAATTCGTGCTGACACGTCATGTGTCAACCTCGCTGGCTCTCCTCCATCTAAGACTGCGGGCCCAATACCCCCGCCAAGTTACACAGTACTGATGATCCTCAATAAGGGTAAATGGCCGTACAATGCTCACTGGCTTTGCAGCATACGCTGACCTCATTTGTAGAGTAGAGTATCAATTAACACAAGTCTGTCCTGCTCCCCTCAAAATACTGGTAGTAGTCAGCTTATCGTTGAAAGCTGGGAACAAGTATCTGGCTATTCATAAGTAGGGTATGTTCTTGGCCGTACTGGGGTTCAAACGCTAGACATGGACTCACCAGAATAATTCCACCAGGACACGAGAGTGATATGAGTGTAAGGTCTACAAATCTCGCAACCATCTACAACGAACCAAAAATCGTCCTGCAGGATTCAGGCGCCCATGGTGCGACGTAACTGGCAAGTCCATCGGACGACACAGCTAGGACAGTCACTGGATAGCCGTTCGTGGCGTCGGGCGAGCCACTCACATCATTCAAGCGCAAACAAGTTCGACAGTTCAGACGGGAAATTTCAGGTGTGACCAGCCTGCTTTTGTGGAGTGGTGGTAAGACGTTCACCTTGCATGTCACATGACTGGCACGGCCAAGTCCGTAGGCTTTTTTAACGAGTAGATTTTAATGCTTACACAAGTTTGCAACCTGATTTCACACCGGAAATTTGAGAAGTAACACAACCTCCGCTTTGCTCTTCATCGCCATTCGCAGCTTATCAGGCAACCAAAGCGTATCGTAAATCTTTAACATCAGGACGTGATATGAATGCATGTATATACTGTGTTTATGTGCGAATTAACCATACCACTAACACAGGGTTTAAAATTCAATTGCTTTGCCCAAAGATTCGAATTTCAATTCTCCTACAGAACTGGGAAATGTGTAGTGTCGATTCCAGTCACGGATGGAACAGTCTCAAAGTGTTCGCAGGCGTTTTATCTCGGGTTTACATCAGCTTGGTATAAAATTCTGACAGCGCCAAAATCTTATTGCTATTTATGGGTGTTCTTTCCTCATGCCTGTTATACAAGGCCCACGAAATCAGTAAGGTTCACTGGTGATAGGCAAAAACGCGTTAAGATGCCAGAGCACAGTTCACCGGCACTCCGCTGTCGCACAACTTGATGTTGTTCGTAGTCAACGATGCCGAAAGGTGTGTATTCGATGAGTGATAAACGAGAGATCTGATATATACTTTAGGCCATTCAGAACTATGTAGAGTCCAGGATTTTCACGCGAACATGAAAGTCGGTTTATGTTTTATGATTGATCTGGAATGTTAGCGAGGCGGTAGCGATCAATTCAACGTACTTGTGTGATTATTCCTTCAAGTGGTATGACGTATCTTTCAAGAACAAGGCACTCAGTGATGGATTGCGCCGGGACAGGAGGACGACTATTCAAACGACAGTGAATAGTGAATTCGCATTCTATTTAGAGACTTGAAACAGAAAAATGTGAGTGGCACTTTGTCCCCCGGTTACCTGTAAACTAGCTTAAGTGGTGTTACAGAAGGCACTTTCAGTGAAATTCCTGAGGTGTCACTACGCAAGTTGGTTAGTCATGTGCCGACTGGCGCTACTGTTGAATACCCGACACGCTTGATTGTGTCTTGTCCTTCATAGGCACGTCCTCGTATATGATTTCCCTGAGCGTTTTCAAAGCGTTGATATCAGTTTTAGTGTGCTGCTTGTTTTCTTGAAGACACCTTGTTCACAAGGTTTTTGAAAACGCTTTGACAGCCCATAACCTTTTTCGCCCTTGTTGGAGGCTCATTAGGTAGGCACTATCCCAGAGTTTCCGTCAATCCCATGTTCTAACAGAACCCAAATTATTTGTAATGTACTACTCATAAGGTTGCTGAAAATCCATCGACAGCCCACGACCTGTTTTGCCCTTCTTGGGGCTCATCAGGTAGGCGCAGTCCCCGGGTTTCCGTGTCAACCTTATGTTCTACTTGAACCCAAATTACTTGAACTTGGCGGTCCATATTCATTTGCACACCAATATAGTTTTAACGGGGCATCCGACTAAATCCTAACTATATCTATTGTGTATGCTATTCTTCAACTCACTGTGGTGAACAGAGGTTTCAATTGGTGCGATATGCGGAGTATCGCGGTATACTTTCTTGACTGAACACTACCCATAAGGTTGCTGAAAACCCTTCGACAGTTGCTGTCAAATGTTTAGTATTCTACTAGTTCCTAAAAATCAGGAAAAGTGAATTGGCAAGCGATCGATGGAAATTTGGTTCTGAGGGCGAATGCGTTCTATTTTGTTCTAGAGTTCTGACCTTACTGTTCGCACAGAGGTTCATTATGAACTCAGGGTAATTTTTTCTAAGAGAAGGTCGTACTAGTCGATATCTCATTGAAGTCATTAGACGTGAGTTCTTTGTAACGTCATTAAATCCCCGTCGGAAAACAAAAATGACTGGCGACTATTACCGCGCAGGAGTGCAGGTGCGATATGTCAGTTACATATACCACGTACCGTACGACGGAACCATACATGAGTTAATTATTCGTGAAGTAGTCCACGAGGGAGCATCTTTAGTAGGGTGGCTCTGTCAGGGAGCTTGAAGGACTCTTCTGGTTACCGAAGCAGCTTCCTCACCCCGAAGTGGAAGTAGAAGTGATGACAAGTTTAACAGTCAGCTATCACGCCGAACGACCGCTGTTGCAAGCGAAGCTCCTGTACTGCCTTAAGACACTAGTGGACTGACGTCAATTTGAGCCAACTGAACTAAAATGATGGTTCATATCAGGTGATGAGAACAGCAGCCGTTTTTGGAAAGCGTCATAAACCTTTCACACAGATTGAAGACTGCGCCAAGAATAGAGGAAAGTCAATGTGCAGTAATTCCATATTTACCGAGTTCTCAATCATTATGGATGTTTTGATAGTTGACTGGGGTGCGATCTCTATGTTCAGTCGCTAGGTTTTCATTAGTAAACCTTTGTATGACAAAGATTAATGAAAAGGCTCACTCGGATCGTTAAAACGAAAGCGGTGTCTTCGACTAACACGCAAGTAGGAAAAACAGTCATGAATGAATTTTTATACAGTGCTATCGATGCAGAAATATGCAAGCCTGGGAGCTAGATACTCATCCGCAACGAGTGGATTATAAACAAGCAAACAGTCCGAGCAAAGCAGGTTCGAGCGCATGAGGTAGTCACACGTGCACAAGGTCAGCACAAGGTCTGACTCGGTATCTTCAACGTCAAATTAACAAAGTGGATCGAAGAAATGGACAACTACATCACATGTAGGTACTGAACCCAAAAGTGGGGTGAACTTAAAGCACAGGGTCAAAAACGTTGGGAATTTACTTCCGAACCTACTTCTAGAGATATAGTGATGCTAAATATGGTCAGATGTCGTCAGGGTAAAAGCTGTGCGGCTCTCTGATACAACTGGTCGAAATAGCCCAATACAAGCTAACTTCCAGTAGCCAGTCACTGGAGACGGAGCACGTGCACTCCTCCAAATAAAATTCGTCAGTAGGATATTCCAATGCCCCTTAAAGTTATTTTTTCGTGGGTAACATCTGTACCGATCAGGTGTTCACTTTCTGACTTCCTCTGGTGACCACAATATGACTGTCCTCCTTTTAGAACAGACCATTTTAGTCAGTCCTTTTAAGCGTGTTTAAGAAGTGAACTCCCTCTCGTAGGGAAACAGCTTGCAGAAAAGGCCGATTCTTTAGGGAGTTTTCTTCGGAGGGATCAACTGTGATACTTCAAAATGCCCCTGTCCAAGTGCACATTGGTATTTTAGTGCCTCTCCGCGACTTTAAATTCATTTGATATCCACAATGGAGAGAAAAGACGACGGCTAGGTTTACGGGTTTATGTAAGCTACTGTTGTTTAGGATGTAAACCATAACCAACCCCAGAATGGGAATGAAAACACAGGGTGGAGGGTATGTGACAACGACTAACAATTCCACTCTGTCATCCCTGTATACTGCAGCTGCTTCGCTCAGCGTGTGGCACAACGTGATGATGATCTCTACTGTACAGTTCTGTATGATAAGTAGTCACGTAACCCAACGCCATGACCGACAGGGTCAAAGGCAGATGAATGGCGTGGTGACTGCGATCGCGTGAGTCCCGGTAGAAGAGTAAGTGACAGATGGCTTGACAACCGAAAGAAACAGTATCGGAACGAATATGCGTTCACCAACACAGTGAGTAAAGTAACCAACTTTTCCGATCATAAAGACTGTTCATTAGCAATCATGCGTACATAGTTTGTCACATGACACACGTTTCGTATAAAGACTGATGTGCCAAGGTGGGCAACAAGCAGGGCTTGCATTCGATATCTCTTGGGTATATTCATCTGCATAGAGCTTTATAGATAGTTTGAGTTCATAAACGTTTTGCAACGGAGTTTAGGAACAACAATGATTTGATTTTGGGATTTTCAAACAAGAAGGGACTGTCGGCTGTTCGTTCTGGAGTGACCCCTTTTTTTAAAAAAGGAGAGTACAGCTGGGCGGAAAAACACCGTATATTCCAGCTCCTCGAACAAATGTGACCTTGGACTCTGATGGCTCGGAAATTCAAAGCCTAAATCATGTTCTTGGAATGTTCAGCAAAAACAAGATTATTCTGGGTTGAAATGCAATAGCGAGTGATCTTTCAAGTTCCAGAAATCAAAATGCCAGGAGCTCACTGATGACGTGATACGATAACCAGGCCATACTATCTTTGAGTACGTCATTGCTTCCTCATTGCTTCCTCCTCGATCTGAAAGGGGCACGTACGCACAAGGAGCACACCTTTTTCAGGTCACAAATTTGAGGTCCAAAGAAGGGACCACATTATGTTGGCTGCTAGCTTGAAGATTTTCTGAAATGCAAAGTGGTTCGCCAACGGAGAGGACGTTATGAGGAGGAAAATTATTGGAAAGGGACGATCTTAGTGATGAAAGAACGGAAGAAATTGAAAAACCAATCGGGTTTGAACCACGGTCCATTCAGAGGAAACATCGGGAAACGAAGTGTTCATGATGACAAAGATCGTCCTCATTTCCATGTACCCCAAATCAGCTGATTTTTCAGGATGGAAAGTATTTTAATCCGCTCTTTGTTCAGAAATGCGTGCAGATCAATAAACTGGAGTGATGTCCTGAGTAACACCCCTATCCACCTCGACTTCGCGAGACTGCAACTGACAGCAATCGTCAAACGACCTTGAAGGAAGACTAACAGGTGGCCCTAAAAGAGGCCTCCCACATAAAAGATAATGCAGTTGTACCTAATTTAAAATAAACCATTCACTGAACACAAGTAATTCGTGAATGTTTAATCCACATTGTCGAAAAAAAAGTTTTTTCCCAAGCACAGCTCTTTGAAAACCACTTTTCTCAGTCTCGTCTTCCTTGTTAAAAGACCTGAAAATGGTCAAACCGTTTCCAAAGTGAAAGCTTCGAGATACTGTTCGTTGTTGACGGCATTAGTGTAAGCCTCCTGGGTTATAAAGTATAAACTATGGGAAAAATTTTACTCGCTATCCGGATTGAAAGTGGAGTGAGGTGGCCCTCTATTCGCCAAATTTTTATCCCAGAAGGTTCTAGTCCAGTTGTGTAGGTTACACAATGAGCTGTGGAAAACGCGATGATAATTCGGAGCAAGGCGAATTTCTCACGGTTGCTTCCAAGCTTTGTCAATGCGTAACAGATACCACTGAGTAGAAAATAGGCACCTGTGTCCAATGAACTTGAAAAGCTGGTGGTCACAACTAGTCAGTTACTGGATTTCAATCGATTTTTACAACCAGTGACTTGAACTTCACAGGTTGCGTGATAAGCATTTCTCCGGTTCCCGTTTGGAAAGGTATGCAGTACGCCAAATTGGAAGCTGAATGATTGTCCGATACCACTAAAAGAAAAAAACTGTTGGAGACACCAGAATGTCTTCTGAACGGAGATAGTGTCTCAGTGACCGATGTGACATGCTTTCATGCTTCAGTAGTAGGCTACTTGAAGGGTGTGTATGTGATTGCGTGAAAGGACAGGGTAGTTGATATTCTCGCATAGAAGATAGGTCTTGTGCCGAACAGATTAACTGGCAAATATCACAACGGGGGAAGAATGAAACCCAGTAGAAACCCAGGACCATCGGGTTATCGTGTACTGTTTCATTCTATGTTTCAACTCGATTACCTACAGCCCATGGGATGCTTGGAGCTTGTCCCAGGATCGAGTGTGCCGAACATGTGTGCCCTTGTCAGAGAAGACAAATCAGAGTCAATCAAGTAGTCATCGCGGGTGTGGCGCAAGTTACTTAATCATACAAAGTGTCTCCACTCCCCTTACCCTTCGAGGAGTAAACTATCCGCCTGGTGGATCAGAGTTCTGACTCTGTGGAAGAGGGTGTATGTTTTTTTGCTGCTGTAACGGAAAGAAGGCGATTAAGACACTTCCTCCTTGGGACTTCCTTTTTGGAGGGATTACGGTAATGTAACTAATACTCTTATTAATGAGTGCATGGTATATGAGAGTGTCGGAAAGGCCACTCCTGTTTACCCCGTATCTACCCTGACATGTGCCTTAGCAACTGGTGGTTTAGTTAAAGTTTTCATCTTCAGGCTGAATTTCTGTTGAAAAAACGTCCTTCTCGTGAATGTTGTTTAGTCGAACATACCGATCTAATCGACCACAAGCAGGCAACTGCTTTCGGATTGCGACGATTGATTTACAAATGGTGCGTAGTTATCCGATAAAAAACACCTTTCCTCGAATGGTGGTGGAACGTTCTGTAACCAGTTGTCAAGTTCGACAAACCAATTGACAACAAAGGATTACATACGAGTTACCGATATCTCGCATCACATTCAATGATAGGTCGTTTGTGTTTCCACTAGGCTCCTCCTACCAGTGAAACTGATGGGTTGGATTCATACACCATTACCAGGCACCATGGCGCACCAAATTTTCCCATACCATTTACGAAAAATAAACTGTAAGCAAGCATGTAACCGTCTTTTAGGCTTAACACATTCTTCGAATTCCAGGAATCTATGGATTTGCAGACAACATGCTACTACAGTTAGCTCAAAATCAATACGGGCATGTGTTCTGCATTTCAGTCAGTTAGACGCAAGGAAGCCGAACAGTCCACCTGTTTATAATAAACTTCACGGTTCGCTCCTGCCAATACTGCGTCCAACCAGCAAAATGCGGTCAAAGTCCTACCGACCTCCGGCTGTGCACACATACGAAGGAAGGCACGCAGGTACGTCAATGGGTTCATTTTCCGTGAGGCAGCTTTCACCTTGCATCTAACGTCAAATGCATGTGGAACAGATCCAACTGGCTGGCAGTTTCTTTTCGAGTGGATCATCTGCTACTGAAGGCAATGTTTACAACTCAAGTAACATAGATGGTCACTTGGTCTCCTATTGAGCTGAGCTGAGCTGAGGTGGCGAGCAACTATAGCGTAAAAAGGCTAACAAAGACGCTGCTGTAAACTCTTATGAGAAGGAATCTGTCTTCGGAGATGTCTCTCTTGAGGACTGAATGTTTCCCTCACCTATTCCGTGGAATGAAATTTCCAAGGAAATCTAACTACTTGGAAGCAGCATGTTTATGATCCTCATAGACGGTAGACACCGAAATTACTCCCCAGATTGCATAAAGCTTCAGCTGACCCGATTAAGTACCTTGGATTGAAGAAGACACTTATTACCACAGGACCAAGTACACCTGTCATTGTACGGATTTTTCATGTTAGACTGTCGTGGTGAGAATCCAGATATTCAAGTGGAACATAAGGTTGACGGAAACTCGGGGAGTGCGCCTACCTGATGAGCCCCAAGAAGGGCGAAACCGGTCGTGGGCTGTCGAGTGGCAACCTTGTGAGTAGTTTCCTTTATGAAAAAAGAATTCAGATATGTTTTAGCACAAGTCGTACGTTGTTTTGATTGGAATATGAAAGGAACGAATTGCATGCGGTGCTGCTAGTCCTCTTTCAGTGAAGACCGGCTTGAATTCACTTCTGGTCACCAGTATATGTTTATGGAGGCCTAGTAATCTTTCTAGTCGGGTACTCTCAGCCTAATGACTAAACATTTTAGTATGCAAATATGTGGGAGCTTCCTGTACCTTGTGAGTGTCAAACAGGCGAAAACAGTAGTAGTCTGTTGGTGGATTTTGTACAATATCCCTTCATCGTATATCATGGAGAATTTTCCTCCCATGCCATAATAGATCTCTCAAGATGCCACGCCGAAAAACTTTGAACACTCACACCCAAATTTAGTTCGGTGTGCATCAGAGATGGGTACTTCCTTAAACAGTAAGGAATCATCATGTATCTACCATGAAATGTAATCATCATCAAAGACAGCAACATCAGTCTTGACAATGATGTTTCGCTGTCGTACACGACACGTAAACACGAGACGATGGAGTTTAAGAACCTTTCGGGCAGTGTGCTTCTGATAAGATGGAGGGCACTAGCTATTCGCCAAATGAAGGATTCTGTAAAAGCTACATGCGAAGCAACTAACCATAAAACTGCAATTGCAAGTACCTCTTCAGAACCGTGGTGAATTCGTAAACTGGAAATGGCTGTACCGGAACACGGAGAGCTCGGGTACATTCACTGGTAGTTGATCAGGTGGCTGTTGATGGTTTTGCGAGGCTTGGCGATTAGCTTCCGGCTTGCCACAACGTGGTTGCTGCCAAGCTCGGTGAACATATCAACCGCCACCTGGTCAACTATTAACAGACTTAACGTAACTGTGAATCTTTCGAACAATAGTTACCTTATGGTTTCAGAATAGTTTAGTAGATAATCGATGGAGTTGTTGGTTGATGTCCTTAGTTCGCACATTTTCTGTTTATGGAGTTTCCCATTTATCGTTTGGTCTTTCTCTGACACTCAGTTTCCCAACAGATTTCAAGGTAACTGACGAGTCAGGCGAAAACCTTTTGCATTTTCACACACCATGAGTACAATTGAGGTCGGCGGTCCCTTGGTTTTGGGGTCACTAGCTCCATCATTGAACCCGAACTTCAGGTGGCCGAGTCCTCTTACGTCCCATCACCTTCGCTTTGTGGCTCCACGATTCAAATTAGTATCTCAATAACATGCGATACAGAATAGAAGGAACTTTGGGGATTCTGAAAATGTGGAGCCTCATGAAACGATCCACCATGAAAAGACTCCAGCCGGCGAACTTCCACCTGACGGAAACATGCTGAGCTCCCGAAAATACCCGATCTATGCTGGTCTTACGTACTCAAGCTTCAGATTTTCACCGTGCTTCCCTTGGCTGATTGACAGCTGATGTGTCTAATCGCCTTAGCAAGCCCCATGCGTGAATCCTACACTGGGCCATACGTTGATATCGGTAGGATACCGAAATGCATAGGTGTAGACCGATAGAGAACAAAATGGGGCTTGACAAATACGAAAAATTTGAAATCCATTTGCACACAGTATTATCACTGAGATACGGATATGGTGGACTCGATTATTGCGCTCGTGCTCATGTTTACCTGTCAAGTGCTCGTAGCTACCGAGAAAGCCTTTTCCACAATAGCCCTGCCTTCCATAAGCAAATTTTTGAGCACACTAACACGTTTTGAGCTTATCGGGTTCTCTAAGAAGAAAACAGGCGGCTAAGACCTAAAGTTCAGTTGCTCATAAGTGGCCAAATCTTCTTTAGAACTTGCCCCATCCTGTATCCTAGAATATGTGAATTTGTGTGGTTTGTCTGCAAATGCTAGTTTACGAACCAGTTGGCCTTATTATGTCAAAATTCATGTTGTAGATAAACTGTATCGGACTATAAAAATCGAGGTGAAACGAAGTGTAGGGTTGTCATATCATTTCGCATTGTTCCTTAGTAACATTGGCGAAAAAGACGCTTGGAAAACCTACTGTTTTCAGCCATTCGTTTTTCTGGTCGTTAGAAACAAAGTGGAGCAAAGGTAACGAGAGTGTAGGGTTAAATTCCACTTAGCGGGTAATCGAAGTGGCTCAAAGTGATGCGGGTTTGAATCGCAGCCGAAAGATTCAGAACGACTCCGGTATGGAGGACTACACCAAAGTTCCCTAGTGAAATAACCTCAGTGGTCAAGCCAACAAATAGTCGAGTTGCCTTGACTAGCTGGGTGACATTCCGTAGAAGAACAAAATGCTTCCACTGTCAAACGTAGGTTCTGTATTTAGAATATGGGCTAGGAATTGACCTCCTGTCACCAGAGTTAGTCATCTTGGACAGCGTGCCGGTTGCTCAACTTGACTGACCCACAGATCACCTCAACCCTAACGTCGAAGCAGCCTAAATCGGTTCGATTTTATCATGTTCCAACCTGACTGTGATTTGAGCGGATAAGACGAAAGCATCTTACTTGCCGAGTAACATTTTATTCAGGTTGAGGTATGGTTGCTATGCGTTTCTCTCGTGGATTTTTACGATATGATATGATTAGGTCGTTCTGAAGGACGCTTTGCTTTTAGTGGTATCTTAGGGTATATATAGTGGCATATCTTAGTGGTAGATTTTCCCTCAGAATTGACTACGTAGGAGAGAGGGCCACTTGTAGTTAGTCTCTTGAGGTGGCCTTTCTAGAGGGGGAGAGAGATAAAACATTAGTTCTAAGACGATTGATTGTATTAAGTGAACGCATTATCTTTCTGGTCACCCGACAATACTTCTTTTCTGTTGAAGCCACACATCTCCACTGCTCATCTCTTGTTTATGCACAGAATATCAAAAGAAAATCCAGTTGCCCTCGCTCGTTCCTAAACCCAGTTCACATATAAAGCCGGAATATGCAATCAATCGATTTCAGCATGGAAAATTCTCTGGTCGTAAGTGATTTGTTGGGTGTATTTGGATATCAACACTCTATTCCCGCTTGTGACAAACGAATGTCAGGAGCGTCAATTTGCACTCTAGGTTGAAGACTGACTGCGTTTGTTCAACCACGAGTTAAACTGTATTAACTGGTCAGGAGCACTGCATAAGAATCAAGAGCAGGTGTTCGACGTAGCTCATAAAGTATCACTTGTGATATTGTTGGGCGGTAAGGCTTTCAGTTCCCACCAATTACGAGAAGACAGTTTATTCAATGTATTCATGTTATTTACTGGGCACAGAATTGTGAATTGGACGATTTTGCTACCGGGTCGATTTGATAGTATAGTTGTCCCGGATCATAAAAACCCCTACCAATCCTTCCCTGTTGAAGTGGTTTTTAATGACATTCTGATTTCACTCACGCAAATGCAGTTATTTTCAGACCAACAGTAGTTGCTGTGTCCCTTTTCTTACCAGTTTTATAAGACGAACATGGCCTGCCTCTGACATCTAGGCACATCAGTCGATCGTACGGAAAGTGGTCACGTGACATTCCGTTTGGATTTTGCATATCTGGGAGTGCCACTGGCACACGCTAGCGTCAAAGGTGTGGTCGATGTATTGATTTGTAGTCGGCAGCGTGAATTCTAAAACAGTGCTTTATCTAACTCTCCTTCCCAGACATAACTGGGGAAAATACAAACAGTCATTCATCAAAATGCAAAAATCCAAAACCATACACCAGACTGTCTGTTTAGACTGACAGTAAGTGAACGTTATAACTGTTGCTAGAGAACCCGATGGCATAACCTCAGACGAAGCTGCACGATGGTCCGGAATGAATTTACTTTGAGAATGAATAAATCGGTCACATTCTTTGGACGAAGAGAGTGGAGTTGAAACCAGATCCAGTGTGAGGGGTGGAACAAGGGCTTCCACGGGGTTTCATCCAACTGTGAGAAACTCTCGTGAATAAATACCGGTAAATCTGTAGGCGACCCGCAAAAAGGACGGTCACCTTCGGGCTAACATTGGGAGACAATGTTCGAGATACCGCAGTGTATTTTCTATGAGGAACTTTACTCATAAGGTTACTGAAAGCTCTTCAACATTCCATGATCGGTTCAGTCAGAACATAAATTTGACAGAGGCCTGAAGACTGCACCCTCCGAATGAGCTCGAAGAAGAGCGATGTCTAGGAATTTTTAGCAAACTTATGAGTAGTGTGTAATTAGCTTTTCAGCATAGTCTCTCTCTTTATGAATGATATGAACAATCAAACTAATCAGAAAAACCAACGCCTCATCCCCAAATCTGTTTTGCACGTGACTGAGAGAACTCCAGTTTTAACTGAGTAACCCTAGAGCTGTCGTCAGCCTGCTGTATAGCGGTGGTGTGCGCGGATACCTGGATAAATGTAAGTGGGCGCCACCCATATGCACAATATGTTTAATCGGTTGTCAGCCAGCTCTTATTTGTTCGGTTTATTGTGTATTTCCGTTTGGAACAAATAACTCGAAGAACTTCTTGATTTCATCTAACTGTGGTTTTTAGCATAGCTACCCATGGCCGGACACGTTTGAACTAGGTAAATGCGCGGCATTGTTGATGTTCACTGTGCGGTCGCTCCATTGGTTATAGCAAACAAGTGCATTTGTGTGAGACAACGTATGTGATGTGGCACCTTGCACTAGGCGTCACATAGCAATGATATAGCTACCGACAGACATGGTGTTTTCAGATGATCAGTACACAACTGAAAATCCAATATTTCGCGCTGTACCTAGAGCAGAGATACACTTACATGGTTGGTACTGTCATTCGGTGTTCTAAAGAGTAGATATTTGGACTTTAGTTAGGTAGGGCAATATTATTTGAATAATTTATGGTCATTGTTGAATGAAACCTCGAGCGTACTTGGTGCAGACCTTCAGAACGACTCTTTATCTCATCACCGCCTTCCTAAGCCGGATTAGAATAGCCTTTTCGCTTTCGTTTTTCATGTTCACGCTCACACAGTTGATGTACGGGACACAATATCCACATGCGTCCAGTTTGGCCCAATGACGCAAGTGTTCGGCCAAATGGGTTCGATGAAAACGGTCAGCTTCATGGATTTTAAAACGAGTCAAACAGACAACAGCTAATGAGCCAAAATAAACCAAAAGCTCAAGCTAGAAGAAAGAAAAACATCTGTCTGCATGGACCAGAGAAAGAACCTTTTAGTGGATGGCCAAAATATACATACCATTATCTGTGTCCTTCGATATTTTAGAATAACTGAACTGGTGATCTGTGGGAGGGGGATCATCTTGCTACAAAATAAATGCTATACGATGGAAGTGTATCCTTTAGCGCTGCTGTTATGTGATCCGTCGACTCGGGGATACCAAATGACGAAGTGGACTTTTTTCATAGTCTTTTCTATCCATACTCAGCCGAGGAGCTACAACAAATTTATGCGGGATCAGTAGCACATCGTGCGTTGGGTTCAAACCAATGATCAACGGATACCTCATGATCACACATCGAAGTACTCAATCCAACAAGCTACGATGTCAGGATGCCTTGTTGTGCAGAAAGGAAGCTCCTCATCGTCGAGGCGAAAATTAATACAATGTGTCAGTGTTTGAAGCTGAATAGCTCATTTGGCAATTATGGTATTTTTTTTAAAGATGGTCACTTAATACTAGCAAAAATAGGTGGAAAATCCATAATACGGGAGCGAGCCCCTTATTGTGAAACTTGCCACAGAGTCCACTATTCCGGTTCAATCAGAGTGCATTTTGGGATAGCTTACTAGTAGTTTTCGAGCCTTTCGTTGATTAGATTTCTTTCATGAAGCTGCTTACTATGACCGGAATACGAGAAAACAATGCAGTATTCTTTTCATGGTAATCGAGTTTGTCGGTTCTATGTGTGTCACTTAAACGGAGTTATGAAGTGTCTCAAGATTGGTGGGCAGCCACGATAACCTCGAGCGACAAGCAATACGAAAGCGCAAAAAGATTTTGTGGTTACCTGATTGGTGCCACGGAAAATAGGGTAACGTGACATGCCCGGGACAATAGGCTACCCTGAGCCTCCGATGGAGAGTCGGAAATTTTCTGGATAAATATCCAGAACAAACCAAGCACGAATTCAAACTAAAAGAGAATTATCCTGTGAGAAGGGCATACAAGGAGGATTTCTTTGTCAAAGTAGATCGATGTGGATGAGTGATGTTAACAATGAACGGTACCTACGGTACCATTTAAGTGCTAAGAAGTTGTGGTTTTCCCACATTGTCCACAACCACAGAACAAGTGATACTACACGAACCGCTCACCATGATTTTAATGCCACTTCAAGCGCTGACTAGTGTAGGCCGTGCATCACATCACGCAATTAACTGCTGGTTTATTTTAACTCAGCTGCCCGTGGAATTGTCATTTTTAAAAAATCGACCAGTTTTTGTGTAACATTTTGTTATATCTGCTGATTCGCCAATCTGCTATATCTAACTGCTGACCCACTCCAATGCCTAATGCCGAATAAAAGGACTCACAGAAGGGAACAGAACAGCTATATTCCGAAAAATCGAGTGGGAGAGCGTGAGTCCGTGCGAGTGCGAAAGCACAACGATCTCACGCTATTTATTGGAGGGACACTCTGCACTTGGTCCAATATTGACGCACGGGGTCTGGCCTTGGTACGAGGCTGCGACGCGCTGCATATTGCGGTGGCGTTGTCTGACCTTGATAAACGCTGACTCTCGCTGCCTGGGTTTGATACAAGGCTGGGAAGCGCTGCATATTGAGGGGAGCGTTGTTTGCCTGGTCAACATCTGGCGGAGCTGAGAGTCTCAGTGGATTTTGGGCCTTCAGTGGTTGCTTTCGGGAATCTGGCTTTCCTGATACATTTGAAACGGTCAGCAGCTAGTCTGGATGTCTGAGTTCCCAGGACCTATTTGGGGCTGTTTATATAGTAGGCGTTTCATATTTGGCGATCAAACTACCGGTTTTTGGGAAATTGTAGTGGGAAAAATTAGGTCCATGCAGTAGAGGTGCCAATTTGATGTGATTATGTTCTGAAACGAAAATTATGTTGCTAGGATACCACTTCTTGTTAAGAATCCTTTTTTGATGAGATCATGTGACTGTACTTGCGGTATAGGCAAGGACCAGCTTATTCCTCCTGCGATGACCGAATCTGGTTGGCTTTTTCGGGATATTACTAGATGTGAAGGATGACATCATGAAGTTGTACACGACAATAGTTAGCCTGTGTGTTTAGCCATCAGTGGGTTTGATCAACACTTGGTTAGCTTGAGTCCGATAAATAGGGAGTGGGAATTACTCGCTTGCATGTGAACTAACCACAAAAACCAGTGGCCCGCGATTTACCAACAAGAAATCGAAGTAGAAGTTTGCAGGCTCTTATGGCTTTGCGGATGTCATTTCTGACACCCTGATAACAGGAACCCATAATTTGCATGGACCATGCTGTACATGAAACAAAAACGTGAATGACGGTAATGCGGACATGTCACATATTCTGTCGTGCCGCAGAAGGTAACGAAATGGAGCGACTTCTGGTACCAAGTCGAGCAACAGCCAGTGAAGTCATCAGAATTCACTCTTCTCACTTGACAAGCCGTTGAGTAAAATAAATTCCTGAGGAAAGGGTGGATTTTGAGGCTTTCGATTATGTATTTCAAAATAATGGATAGGCATGGATCGATATGCCGACAAAAATGATCCACCCTGGATTCACTCAAGGTACTGCAAACTACAGTTCCGGTTCGTGAAGTTGGCTGTGTGATCTGGAAGGAAATGTATTATCAAGGGTCTCCGAAAGTCACACTATACAAGACGTTCATAAACGTGCCATATTTCACATTGTTTTCATTTCTTCGGGTGATTGATTCTATCAAGTAAGCACACAGCTTCGTGTTACTCCTACGAGTTCCATGATTGTGCGTTTATTTTCCTCTTGAGGTCCCGAACTTTGATCCCACTTCCTGAAACATCTTAACTCCATAATATATCATCTTCATCTGCTGTAACATCTGACAGCTGATGACCATAACCAAGAGGAAAGTTTGACTAAAATTCTGTACTTCCGCCTATCTGATGACAGTTGTGGTCCTCCAAGAATCAGATTAACTCTTTCCCTGACACTCATACAAACTGAATGGTAACTTCGGACGTGAGCACAGACTAGTGGAGTTACTGATAGCTGCCCGCCAAAATCTCAAATGTTGCTTTTTATAGTGACCCCGCAGAAACGATTTGTGAAACAGTGGTGCGACACGTTTTACCCAAGCACTTGGAGATATGGTACTACTGGATGTTCCATCCCGTCAGTGAACACAGTCTCTGCTGGAAAGCCGAGAAGCACTGCACTCCTTATTAGAGGTCGTCAGCAGTGTGAATATCAAACCTTGGACCTCTTGGCTAGCAGTGCACGCACTGGTGATCTCACCACGAATGTTGACGAAATGTTTGCCCGGCAGTTGCCAAGCTCGGCGAAAAGAACAACTGTCACCTGATCAGTATCCAATTGAATCACCTGAACTAGCAACATTTAGACGCTGCTAGGGATTAGACATCTGTACAGTGTTTCAAGGCTTTTCAGCACATTCACGGTGGTTTTGCAATCGAGTGAAATGGTACCTAAACTGGGTTGAATAAATAGATCTGTAAGTAAGAATATCGTTCTTTAGCGTGCTAGACTCAGACAGACTACTCTAGGCATTTACTCTGAAAAATCGCACACTCAGCTTGAACCATGGGCCGATTTAGTAGAGTGCCTTCTCAGCAGAGACGGAATTTCGTCAATCCCACTTGTTCGCCATGTAGTTTTGCGTTTGTGGTAGACGAACTGTTTGTCTGGGAATAGAAGCAGACATGGGTAAAAAGCAATAGAACTGAAGAAAGGAAATCATTCTTGTCATCTAAGGGAATCGTGCAGGAAATGTGAAACGAGAAAACACCCGTGTGTAAAATAAGTGCAGAAAAAAGACTAACGTGTAGTTTAGAAATCCAGTTGTAATTAGAAACTGAATAGGCTTTTGAGATGAGGTTGGAGTTATGCGATATGCGGAATGCCTACATAAACAACCGTTATGAACAATAGTATCTGGGGTTTGGCACTTAGGTAACCCTACTTCGGCATGCTACTTACTCAGGACTTCCTGATAAACCTGGTGGAAAGCATTATATTCGCAACAGAAGGTTACTTCCTGTTTGAGACGTGCAAAATTTTGGAGATTCCAAACTTATAGCTCTTCTTTCACTTTTCTAGGCCATGCTCGATTTGCGGAAACGCAAAAACCACCAGGTGAGAGGTATTCGGGAATGAAAGAAGCACCTGGAAATTTGAAGCCTTCAAGTTATGCGAACCGGAAAGTCAAGCTGATCTGAGCCTCGATATTATCCGATAAAAAACACGCTCCCTTGTATCCAAAAATTGTGACCGAGCTTGAAATTCATTGTTGTTTTTAAAATGACACTCGATTATGGAAATAAAAACACTCAGTTTTCTGGTCCTGACGCCTCACAATTCTTGCTGTGAGAACTCGTTACATGAGGAGCTGATCACCATCAGGCCATGTGACATGGAACACGTTGAATGAATGACACGCAACTTCAAAGTGCACATTAATCATAAAAGCAATCGTAGGTTACTGAGAAAATATTCACACTCCCTACCGGAAGGTCTCCACTCGGAAATTCTCCAGTGGTTCGTGAATTACGCACTACTGATTGTTCATAACCTAGGTGGAATAATCTCAAACTTGTTCCCACTCTTTCAGCACTCTCAGGGCTGTTTTTACTATCACAAAGCTATGGCCATGTTGTTTTGAAGTTTTGCCTAGACTCTCGGTTTTCGGACTTTGTCCTATATACTTCTTGTTTAGTAAGGCTCTCTGTCCCTCTGTTCTTCGAAATACATTCGTTGCGTGGAACGAAAAGAGTCCTTTGTTGGTGGTACCTTCTAAGGAGTGACCAATCAGAAAAAAATATAAAGGTGAGAGATTCCTAACGGATAAGTGACATCTTATTTGCTGCAATCTACTCTACCGGTGATATCCAAAATGGCCCAAAGGTACTGAATTTCAGCGGGACCTCCAACTTTTGCTGGGAGCCACTTGTTCACATGGCTCCATTTGGTAGGAGCAGTTTTTTAAGGATGGCACCAAGGCGTGAGGAATTTGTGATGGGGCCATGAATTGACCTCGAACACGACTGTCACGTATAAAATTTTTTCAGTGGGTAGTTGCAAATCTAATCATAAGCAGTCACAGAACCTAATCGAAAGAGCATTGTGGTCCTAACTGGGGACACTTGATCCATATCTTTTACATCCCTCTGCTTGGTTTGACATTCGTATGCACCCACTGGTTGATCTTTGTAGACAGTTGACGAGTTCTCCACCAGACGATTTTATCGTTATGACCACATCACACATGTTCCAGCCAAATGCGGTTCACGAAATTACGACCAGGACAGAGGGTTTCGTGAATTTTCACGCCAACGTGTAAAACAAGAGATCGACCTACAACTGACAAATGAAATTATCCGAATATTTTTGCCGTTCTGTGACTAATTTCAAAAGTGACTACAGGAACGAAGCATTACGGTGAAAATACCACTTATTCGCACATCCAATGACCGTGTCGAGTTTGAACTCAGCACATCTAAAATGCGAGGCGAGCGTCGTACCAATCCTACACTAGCGCACTCTGGACTAATCCGAATTTTTCACGTCTGAAGAGATGAACCATCAACACCTGAAACAAAATGTGTCCAGCAGGTTTCAAGCGTCTTTGGGACTATCGGGACTGGAAGCCCCAACTGGCGAGCCAATCGATCGACACAAGCAAGGTGTGTCGTCAACCGAGGAGTCGGGCGTTCCGCTCATATCACTCGAACGCGAGCATTTTCACCTTTTCAGACGTCAAAATTCGAATGAGTCCAGCGTGCGGTGGTGGAATAGTGGAACATGCTCGCCTCGCATGTCAGGTGGACGGAGTTCAAACTCTGGCACTGTCATTGGATATGCACTGATGATGAGCTCTAGTAATGTCGAAACTCGAGTCCAGAATGATTGTGCTAGGATAGAAGGACGATTGTCTAAAACGGGAGCCATGTGAGTATGTATTCTACTAAATCCCCCAAGTACCAACACCTGGTAGGACTAATTATTGAAAAACTTTTGGTCTTTTCCCTTTGTAGATCAGTGGACTTTTGTTCAGAGGATTCTCCACCTTTCATTTCCTGTTTTGTCCGGTCTTGGACAGTTGAGCGATGCTGTACTGTAGATTACTATTCTTCATTTAACTGTCAAGTCAAGTTCTTCAAGGGTTTACTGTGAGGAACCGAGATCATGCTTCTCCAGGGATCACCTCACCACGTTGACGGAGTGCTGGCTGCCCACAGGAGACTCCACAAAGGGAAAATCTTACAATGCGAAAGTAATTTTCTGTCAGGGAATTTTCTTCGTTGCGACTCCCTCAATGTAAAAAAAATACAAGCCAGAACCAAAAATGAGGGACTCAGCAGTCCCTCGGATGACCAGTTTACTTCCAAAGAGAGGATACAGCAAGGGAGGCACATCTACAGACTAACCACTTTGCTGGAAAAAACGGGAGCAACTATGGACAAATGGGTACAAATATGCTTAAATTTAGGTTTTTTGATGAGTAAAGAGATTCGTCTACCTTGTGGTGTAACCAATGAAGGTATTACCATCTAACTGCTCACTGTTGATGTCTCCTCGTTTGAATACGAAACCTCTTTGCAAGCCAAGCTTGCCGAACAGATCAACAGCCACCGTACTAACAACCAAAACCACTGAAACCTTCCATGTTTTTGAGATCTTTCCCTTTAAATAGAATAGAACTTTCGAAAAAACGGAAACAAAATAGTTTATTGTGATATGATGTGATGGTACAAGCATCAATGCTCATGTTCATCTTCATCCTTCATTGGTAGCTTGTCTCTCCTTTGTCCTTTCTTTGGGGCTTTTAGGATCCCCATGTTACAAAAAAATGATGTCCATTTAGGTGCTGTGACTTTAGAACCAAAGTCATCGATCAGCTACCTGTGCTTCCAGGAGACCATTCAAGGTATTCATGATTATTTGCACCGTATATATATATATATATATATATATATATCATTATCACCAAATGTGTTCAGCCAGGAAGCACTGGAACCCTTACTAGCAGAAGTTTTATACTTTTATATATCATTTATCCCACTAGCTAGGGCAAAAATTTACACGATGGTTCCATTGCTGTCAAAAGGTTGGACTACGTCTGTAATCGTTCATGTTTATCCGTAGGTCAGTAGATTGTGTTTTTCACAGTGATTCCAGTTGATTATTGATTGGAGTGTTTATTCGTTTAATGTACTCTGTAGGACGTTGACTGCTAAATCAGTCCGTTTTCACAGGTCATTTTGCAACCGTACATTGGCATATGGGGTCGCCTACTGTTCACCGGTTAAATGACTCAAATAGGACAATTGAGGGCAGATAAACTTGTTCGAACTGCTCAAAATTTGTTCACGTCCTTCTAGTCACTATGTGGTCTTTTCAGTGTCATTGTGCTATTGCACTCTCAAGAAATAAACGGTCATTAGTAATCGACAGTTGCAATTTCATCGTCACAGTAATGTGCGAAATATTTGGGGAAATCCGCAAGAGAGTTTGAAACTGATCCCTGTATCGGCCACGTATAAAAGCTTTTTTCAAGAAGGAACCTCAGAACAATGGATGTTTCGAAGACGTAAAACCACTGAACTGGGTCCAACTTGTTCTCCACTTGGGAGGGTGAACTGCCTCATCAGAACGTGGCTTCAGAGATCATCAGCTTGGTTTTCCAGAACTCTAGGGAAGTTATATGTTTAATTAGCTTCCTGTTGTATACTATGGCAGTGATCGAAGAGTCAGAGGTCTAGTGAGAAATACTTTTACTCTATTTCGATCATCCACGCTTCGGGTTTATTCGGCGCAGTAAGTCTCTCAGACAAATCGAAGCGCAAAACTGACATTAGCAAGTCTAGTTGTTGCTCATTTGCCTCAGCTACCACGCCTTCCCACCTAAGCGCTCCCCTCCACACGCACACACACACAGCACAAACTTCTAATCACTTCCGTGAAAAGTTGGGAATCCTCCTGCGGTGTAACAATTAAAAACACCGTATTTTGTGAACACTTGCCACGAGGTGGTTGTACAAAGTGTGCGGTGATTTTAAGTGCGTTTTGTTAATTCCGTTCTAAGGCCTAGAGACAAGCAACGTAACACATGCCTTAAGAATATTGGGTACTGATAACAGGGGTATTGTCTCACCATACCACCTGGTAAATATTCAGCAGATGGTTTGGTTGTTGAATGGGTAGACCTCATGACAAAATTACAAGTCTATTCCATCACGCTGTCTTGTCAGTGGAGATCCTGCTGATTTTTCGCTCCATTTCGTTTCAAAACTCTTATTAATTCCATCTGCTTTTGATGGATGGCTGGATTATATCTTGACTGTGCTTCCTCCAGAGCAGACATGAACTGAGTTTTGGGATTAAAGACTTTTACCACATTTACACTCGCCGGACTAGTCACCTCCAAGGAATCTCAGTCCGGTGGAAATCAGGACTAAAATTTGGCCGGTTTAGAAGATAGAACAAAATCTGCCTCCTGTTCAGACATATCACAACATCTATCCGATCTCCGCAATGATTGACAAGGTTGGGCATTTCAGAGTCTGGCTATATGCATCAGAGCCTTCTTTTCGGTGCGTATCGCTAGTTCGTCGATCCCGTGATCTATCAGTATCCCACCAGAACCGATTTCCTCTATGGATGTAGAATACCTGTAATTCTGCCGTGTCTAGACCACCGATACGACGTCTCTCTTGATCACCAGTAATGACTTTTTGCTATCTTGATCAGATTAGTCGTTTACCCCTCCAATCTATGTTGACAGTAAAGTCCATTTCAGATCCGAACCCCGTCGGTATTATCCTTCTCATTATTGGCGTTTTTATCACGTTAAAAATAGCTCAACTAGAGAAAGAACCCCTGGGAATGCATACAAAGGTAGCAGGTACCTTCAAAAACAAACCGTTGATTTTAGTAGGTACAGGCTTTCGTGCAAAGCTGGTGACTCGACTGAGCCTTTCCAACATGAACCTATCCGGAATTTTGACCACGTCCTCATGATCTGTTCATCGTGAATGGACAACAGACTAACCTTACCAAACATAGTAACATATCCACACATGTTGTGGGCTGACCAGACGTGACGTGTACGCAAGTGCTGTCCCTATAGTTTGCACGCCAAATCGTCCTACACATCCCCTCTACTCATGCAGTGTTGTTGTTCGTTGATGTCGTGTCGAATACCAACCAACCAAGGCGCAATCCGACCAGTGTCTCGGCTAAGCACCAATCAGGGGATGATCTAAATCCGTCGGTTTGCTGCCACGACGATTTATGAAGGACGGCGCCATATCCAACATGTAGTGCCACTTACACACCGAGAGATCATCTCCGTTTTCCCAATGGGCGAATCCTTCCCATCACGGACCAAATCGTCCGCACATATGTTTGCGCTTTCAGAACTGCGGTTGTGTGGTTATTTTCAGGTCGTTTATCATTTAGATTCTAGGGTTCCTATGAGTAAGCCCCGATTTTTCAGTCTGTTTTCGAAAATCTTCGCCAGCCAATAATAGAAACAAAAAGCGGAACAAAACGAACATATAACCTTGTGGTGCGAGAACAACAACCGTTGATTTACTGCCCCGCCCATATTCCGGCGGTCCTGTGACAACAAGAGCGAATCAATGAGAAATTATTGACATTCGACGGCTTCTGGTTAAGTTAGGCTGGTAGTGCTCTGGTTTAGTGACGAATCGAACCTGCAAAAGGCGATATAACGTCAGTCGTATTCTTCAAGAAGTTCTAGATATTTCAAGCTGTCCGTTTGAGCAAAAGGGATTCAGCTCTTCATGTCCTCAAGCTCAAACCCCGAAGTGTCAATGTTTTAGTCATGCTAACGGGTTTTGCCTTCAGTATCTTTAATGAAACCATCCAAAATGTGTTAGATGGACAAATGTGACATGCCGACCGTCACTTATGGAAATACCCCTTTAGGATCAGTGTGGCTCCTGTTTAACTTGACTTGTTTAACTTGAAATCGCTTCTTCTGCCTGACATCGTTGTCGCACTGACCAGAGAAGATTGCAGAATGGACGATTGGCGCTAACGATCGCGCTAACCAGAGAAGACTGCAGAATGGACGATTGGCGGCTTGTCAGTCATGGACCTTTGTCTCTGAAAAGCTGAAAAATATCTCTGGACGGATAACAACACTCTGTTTAGGGAAGGAACAACTCAACTGTTCAGATTCAGTAGGCGAATCAAGAGACTTCGGACTTCCTTGGGTGGTGTAGTCACCCAGTAGCCAGTCACCCCTACCTGCCTTAGAAAAGTACTTTAAGGTACGTCTCCAATAAAGGAACGACAGACATAAAAAAATTTTAGAAAATGGAAGCTGGTAGCCTGTTGCAAGGCACTCATTCGGGTGCTCGTTCGTTTAGCTGTCTACAGATCAACCTGGGGGACTTTCGTCACGAATCCTCTGTAGCCAATAAGTGAAGCAGGCGTCTGCTGTGTAGACCTGGTGGCGATTTACAGGTGACATCGGTCTCACTTTCTGTTGAACCTTTTGTGGTTACACAAAACCGGACACAGTCAGTCTGTGAAATATTTGAGAAGTTGCACATATAGCACAGAGACCACACTTTTTTGCGCCAGAGACAGATAAAACTTGACGACAAAGTTTAGCTGGATAGGTGAGTTGTGAATCATTGCACTAAATAGAGAATAGTCGAAATTCCCATATCATACACCGCTTGTTGGCACGTGGCAAATGATCGGTACAGTCGGAAAGTAGGCAGTTTCCATTGACTTAAAATGCGTGATGTGTGCACGCCATTTGTTGAAACTTGATGAATTTAGACCAAGGATAATTCAGTTTTATTCGTCTGTGATGCAAAGATTTTGTTTTCGTTAATTCGGCATTTTTGAAAATCATATGACTATGGATGTCCAAATACAATCTGTAGCTTCACATTGGGAGCCTGACTGAATGGGGACAATAGTTGGCAATGACAACTGTGACGTCGTGGATTATTTTTTCATACCGGTTATTCTCACGGCCAAATTCTGCTATGGACAACGAGGCCACGAGTTTGTGTCCCAGAAATAGGCGAATTACTGACAAGAGAGGATCTGTACAATCAAAGAGATCTTTTCCAGATAAGCCCCTCCAAAAAAGATTAGAAAAAAGAGGATATGAAATTTGTACTTTCACTTTTTACTGAAGAGGGTGAAATTGGAGCATGGTATAATTAATTTGAACGAAAACGTCCCTTTTTCGATACCTTTGCCTCCAAACGAACCCACACAAGTAGTTGTCCTCTATAGATTTGTGTGTGCCGCATCGGCATTTATTCTGCATCTTGTGGACGTGCCAAAGAGATTCGATGGTTTGTGTATGAGCTCCAGTCGTTGGATCCACAAAGTTTTAAGTACGATTAACCGTTTCATGAGTGTAATATCATGTCAATTATCGTTTCCATTCCTTGGTATGATGCCCACATATCGGAGATGATGATTGAGCTGGGAGCAATGCAGGCCTGGATTGTGCACATCAAAGTGGCCACAGTTCGATCTGGCACTGTATACATGAGCACCTCTTTAGTTTCCCGACAGATCCCTCCAAAAATCCACTGCTGGAGAAAGACTCGCTCTGTGTGGTTTTTACGACGAGATATTAGCGTTTCATCGATCTCGACATTTAGAACTGTGGGAGTCTGCAAAAGCAGCCAGGCGCAAACTCGCGAAGAAAGTTCTTCCAGTCAACTGCAGTCGTGTGGCTAATGAGCAGTGAAACAGGTAGCCGGCTCATTACAATCAAATTTACTTGATAAAAAATTCGGGTGGAAAATTCCCTGACCAACATCTCTGGATAGGGTTTCAGAGCGGATCCTAATGATGTCGATTGTTAACCAGGAAACAAGCACCTCGAGTGTATAACCGACCCTTCAATTTGCATTCAAATGCCATACATGTCTAGCAAAAACTGTTGCATTCCATGGTCGAAGCGAACGAATATGGGGGATTAACCACAGATGGACTTTATGCATATGGAATACATTCAAACAGGCAGAAGGTCACACCATGTGTAACTGTGAAAGGAAAGAACTACCGTTCCATAATGCTAAAAAGTACTATTTGGAATATACGGAGAGTCTATTTTACCTTCAGCAAGGTGCAGGAAAAAAGAGGAATCGCGGTAGCCGCACCCAAAATCGATAAACTATTTTTTTGTGCTATTTCCATGGCAGCTAAAAGTCATGTGGTTAAGCCTGACTAAAATATCACGGTCAATTCCCACATCTGGACATCTAATGACCGACTCTTCAGTTAGCTTTGAGGAGCAAGTATGGACAATGAACATCTAACATGCTAACATCTCAATGTATGGTGTCCAACTTTTATTATTTATTTATTTATTTATTTATTTGTTTATTCGGTTAGGCACTGTTTTTCTCACCGTCAGACACTGACGTGAACCCATCTGCATTCACTTGAAACACAATGACATGAAGAAACAGGCCATTCGTCACCGGGAATAGATTAAGCACGTGATACCTGAGTTATGACGGAATATGTCCGGAACTTTTATGGAACCCCATGAGGGGCAGTCATAGACATTATCTTACATGTGCATGATTTTTTACTCGAGTTTGAAATGGACTTAATAGGGTTTCGTATTCTTCCAGAATTCAGTGTAGTCCTTAGAAAGTTCCGTGCACACCAGATCGAGATTGGCCGTAGATTCCATGAACAACTGCTTTGTTTTGAGAGTTCGAACGTTCGAAACTGACAGAGGACGAAGAGGGTCAAGGAAAACGGGCGATCTTAATAGCGTTTCGCATTCTAAGTAGAGGAATACTTGGATGGGCGCTTATCATTTGCTATCATCGGTAAATTGGTTTTCAGACACTGACGTGAACCCATCTGCATTCACTTGAAACACAATGACATGAAGAAACAGGCCATTCGTCACCGGGAATAGATTAAGCACGTGATACCTGAGTTATGACGGAATATGTCCGGAACTTTTATGGAACCCCATGAGGGGCAGTCATAGACATTATCTTACATGTGCATGATTTTTTACTCGAGTTTGAAATGGACTTAATAGGGTTTCGTATTCTTCCAGAATTCAGTGTAGTCCTTAGAAAGTTCCGTGCACACCAGATCGAGATTGGCCGTAGATTCCATGAACAACTGCTTTGTTTTGAGAGTTCGAACGTTCGAAACTGACAGAGGACGAAGAGGGTCAAGGAAAACGGGCGATCTTAATAGCGTTTCGCATTCTAAGTAGAGGAATACTTGGATGGGCGCTTATCATTTGCTATCATCGGTAAATTGGTTTTCATTTAATGAAGTGCTTCAGCATGGTTTCTAGGACGTAAAAGTTAACAGATCTCATGGTTGTCAGTTGTTTGAGGAGAGGGAAAGTTCGTCTTTTAAATGAAGCCGAGCTGCGCTGGAAGGCACAGAAGCACTGTGCGCTTTGTGTCGCAATTTTCAAGGAAAAGAGACTGAATTTGTGATGCGGAAAGTTCCTTTCAGTATATTATTTTTTTCAAGCTCTTCAATTAACAATTGCTATGTGGCAAAATGGGATCAGAGATATCAGGCCTTGGTGTGCCTAGAAAGTAGCACCTGAAACTTTCCTCTCCATTAAAAGGAACTCGAAAAGTGACCCGAACAGAAGTTTTCAAGTCAACAGTACGACTTGAAAACACCAAATTTTTCAGGATTAAGCTTGTTGTTATTCTTGTTTTGCCCTTCTTTAAAAAAAACCACCGGATGTTCATGTACTCGCGTGATGACTTTTCTCATAGTTGGACCAACCGAATACTGGGACCGATAGAAGTACATTTGAAGAAGCTTGAGGCCACCTGTCTTTGGGTTGTTAAACAACTGTCAGCCAGTTAGCGGACCGGCCGCAATAAAAGTATGTGTAATTAGGTTGGTTATACTTCGGAAAATAGCCCACAATAAAGATTGTTCCGATGGAAGACTGATCAATGCTCCCGTGGCATTGAAATAGGTGAGATACATGTTCTTATAGATAGTTTCCTCTGCATAACCACTACTACGTAACACATTTTTGATTGAGTTTAGCATCATGTGCGCTTCTTTAGTAAGGGAACATCCCGTTTTTAGTTCGATTACCGACCGAACCAGTACTGTTGCCAAATACTCAGTAGACAATGGGGTGAAATATTTCTGAGCTAAATGTGCAAGTCCTTCGGGTGGGGACCGGTAAGTTTTAAGGAAACTGGGTCCGCTTTCCAGAACTGGGCAGGTAAGGCTTACTGGGCCTGGGGGACGCCACACCAATCCTGTCATCACCGCCAACGGAATTTCCAGGATGAAAAACCTTAGCCATGAAGCTGGATTTCATTGCCAGCGTCATGGCGCAGTCAACATTCTTGTAACATTGCAGCGTCAGTGTGCCTGTGTTATCCACAATCGAAGAGTTCAGCCAAACTTTGCACTTTCCAGAATGGAGAGCGGGCACTGCCGGAAGTCACTAATAGCACTTGCATATTGTCGAGGTTCTCCGCCTGAATGGCACCAGCATGATGCTCTGTTGTACGTCCAAAATGCTTCAGAAACGATAGTAATAAATTAAGTAATCGTCCAATGTTAGCACCCTTTCAGTGCACAGCCCGCATGGCATCCAAAGGAAGCACGAAGGCTAAGATACTTTCAGGCTGCTCGGGCCTACATAGGCCAGAACCACGGGTCTTCAGGTGAGTAAGTTCGTGCATTAACCACCGAGCTACCTCGAGCTTTGTCCAAAAGCATCCTCACATGGTCACTCACTGCTAATACCACTAAAAGGTGAGATGTATCATGGGCAGAGGATTCTAGCCCCAGGAAGAAGCGGTTTCTTAATTTCTTAAACTGCTGTGAACTCCTCAGCTCAGGCCGCCGATCCGTTGTTGAAGTATACTTCTAAGTGTCTTCCTCTGTGAGGTATAGTCGAGCGTTTTGGTGTTCATGAATGTGGTCCGAGTCAGCGGTCAAGATGCTGAGGTTGGATTCGAAACACGTGTATTCGGATGAGTAAGTTTGCGTCTTAACCACTGAGTTATCGCGAGTTCGAAATCGGCTGCTTGTAATGACCTTGCATTCTATTACCGAGTTTCTCTAACAGAACGATAGATTTTCAGAATCACGGAAAATTCCGGTTGTAAGCCTGTAACATCCTCTCAGCGACCAACCAAAAACTTCACTCCTGTTCAAACAAGACAAGCGATAATCTACCATTGTCAGGTATAATGAAGTTAAAAGTAAGTCCGCATCCGATGTGTGGGGTTCTGATTAGCTCAGCGACGGCTAACGAAATCTGACTCAAATCATCCACATTCTACCTTCAAACGACATAAACTTTGATATCCCCATGATGTACTCGTTTGCGGAATTGACAATCACACGAATGAGATTTTATGGAGCGATGCAACGCGCCAATACTTTGGTGGGTGCTGAAAAATGCGTATAGAAAATAGGCAGGTCATCGTTGTCTCCGTTGAGTCCTGCGATTTTTTAAGTGCATGTAAGTTGTGGCCAAACCCGCTTTACTTAGGCGGCAGTAGAAGAATATAGACACTGAAACTGTCGACAACCATCACTCTCGAGCTAATGCAGCTCAGCTCATTCATCATTCTTCGACTCATGTGATCTACAACCGCGAATTTCATACCACGTTAACTTCAGCCTTCTTCTGTTGTTTCACTCCAGTAGGATGTATAATCAGAACTCCCCTTAGCTTTCTTTCAACAACCGGTCGGTCTGCACCGAGTAGCTTTTGAGTTCCTTCATCAAGCTTTCAGTGCTGCCTTCTCCATTCTATCCAGCAGAATCTTCACGTTCTAGGTTCCAGGTCGAAGAAGCCGTCTTCCTTCTGTTTACAGGTAGCTGTGTTTGGGGTGGGGCTTTTCCACTGCTCTACCTGGAAACGGGCGATTGTTGCAGGAACGCCATCCCCAGCTTTTGAATTCAATTCTTCAGACACAGGTTAGAGGGGACAAATCTATTTCGGTGATGCACAGATTAAGGCTAAAGCACACAGGATGCGCCTTTTGGCTAACGTTAGAATTTGATTTTCAGAATTTTTTCTACCGTGTTGCCTGATGCGTTGACGGTTAGGGTCAACGGTTGAGCAATTGGAGTGTGCAGTTTTTATGACAAATCTTTCCTAATCTGCTCTTTCTTGGGTTTAGATATACAGCAAGGTTGGTCACTTTGGTGGAGTAGCTTAATGTTCTTACACCCCTGTCGAAGCAATGTTACCCTCACACCTCCACCTGGTAGGATGTCTCGACGGGCCAGCTGGTCTTGGGAGGCTACATCTTGAATGGAACTTTAGGCGCAAAATTTATGTTACTGTATTCCTCTGGACCATTATGGCACTGAAGCCATAGCAATCTGGCAGTGTTGGGTTAGGTTAGGC
>NW_008751659.1:4123251-4125792 GCF_000715545.1 Opisthorchis viverrini | reverse complement strand
TCAACCGAGTCAAGGGAACAACCGCCCGAGAACCGGTGTGGGCGTTCAGGAGACACACTGGTTAGTTTACAGTGGATCGACCATCAAATACGGACACAAGTGCATCATATATATATATATATATATATATATAGCAAGAGAGAGACTGACAGATGCTGTGTGTAACAGTGGATCCACAAATGTGTCGAATCAAGTTTCGATAATCGAGTATTCCTTGGAAAATGAATTAGTTTAACCGTCAGTTTTCGTACCAGTGAATCATCTATCCTATGAGGCTGGTTTTTAACGAAACCACTGTTGTAATATGTATTTTGATTTACTGAGCAACTGTACTGCTTTACACAAGAAGCTTTGTCTGGAAGCCATTCGAATTGATCGGAACGTCATGAAATATTTAGGGCGACAAAAGGGGGAGGCTATATCACAATATTTACACAATAAAGCTGTCTAGTACTTTGGCAAAAACAACAGGAAAAACGTGATGTCCAATGCAATGCAGTTGACACAGGACCCGACCAGCTCTTTGGAAAAGTCCATACACGATGAGCGAAGGGTGCAGAAAAATGGTCACAAACACACGCTCATGATTTATATGGTCAACGGGTACGGAATCCCGAAGGTAGCGTGGTGATTTCATTAATTGAGAATAAGGAGATGGAATAGTGGATTAAGAATGAAGTACCGTGTTCCAAATAACAAGTTGCTTCATAGATTCTTTGGCAAGCGAAACAAACGTGAATAATTGCTCTCTGAAGATCGAGAACGGGAAGGGGGTAGAAAAAGGAGACATGGAATAGAATGTCCAGGGATTCAAGCATCGTGGTGGGACATTTCATAAACTTCAGACTGCGGACTGAAACTGGGAGTCGCGAAATTCGATGACAGAATAAGTGAAGTATATTTTTCTGCTCGACAAATTAAACCTGTTCTGAAAATTCTGGTACCCTCATCTGGCGTCATGTATACGCTGCGTAGTTTGTTTGCTGCGAATTGGAACGAGCGGTACCTTGATCAACTTCACATCGGCTGTTATCACCAATTCTGGTTAATGCACACAAGCGAACAACACAGTGACCCGGGTTGATATGTTCATTGACCACTGCAATGAAAACCACAGCTTGACGGTATTTCTCATGAATGCTTGATCTGCACAGACTCGTCTGTCAACAGAAACTTCAAGTAAAGCTATATATATATTATATATATGAACGAGAGATTCGGCTGGGTTCGGTTGGGTACGTCATTGAGAACACCTCGCAAACTCAGTTCAATTTAGCTTCAAGCGGAGCCCCAAAAAGGATGAAACCGGTCGCGGGCTGTCGGCGAGTTTTCAGCAGCCTCATGAGTAAAGCTTTACGTCTAGTAAGGGTACTTTGAGTGAGAGGTGAAATTGCATCATTTTCTTAGGTCGAAATTACAGCTCGTATGTCAGCAACTCGTGCGATAGTAACATATGTGTCTTCGTAACTGAAACATGTACTCTTTTGATCGATAGTGACCAGTCGAATTACGGTACTTGCCTAATCACAACGGACTTTAGTAAGGGGAGGTTGTACCTTGTGCCTTTTCATGCCTTTTTATGTGTAATTTTTGTTAAACAATGTGAATGCTACGTGCTGGAAACCAATACACAAACAGGCCCATGGAGCACACATTCAGATGGTAAGTACTGGCGCATTAACAGTGAAAGTCAGTCACTGCAGCTGACTGATAAACAGATGAAACTTGATTCCAACGCACTAATCTAGAATCGCATTTGATGGTTATAAACGGGGGGAATGGTGCAACTATAGACAATTTGTCAACGTTGGTCTTCCGGTGGAATTAATGGTATTACCACGGTATCTTCACCCCTGGAACTCGCATTCGAGTACTACCAGTGGATGATGGGAGTCTGAAGTACTTCCCCAGGATTATCATGACTGTACCACAATTGTTGTCATGGCTGACGACTTTCGACCCCCGGGCACAGTCGTCCGAGAAGAAAATAGTATCTTGGGCTAGTCAACCAAAACTTGGTGGACAAGGCAGTTTCTTAGAGGACTCCTTATACTGCAGAGGAAACAGATATTCCATTTCTGAGATGGTGCACTTGCAAACGCGAATTGAATCTAAGGTCTAACTGAGAAAGTTGTTGATCTTTTTATGGGTAGCCAATAGCAGAACCTCAGTTTACTGAGGTACACCAAAGAATGCAACGCAGAACGGCTTGAGTGAGTATATCGTTCAACATGAAGTCCATGTTGGAACCGGGTTCCAAAACATGGCTTCAGTGCTTCTGTTGGCTTCCAGTTTACTGCGATGTTCTAAAATTGTCCCTTCTACAACAAAACCATCTGATGATATAAAGGTGCTTTGGACAGCCTCACAGTGTGATGAAAAGAGAGGAACGAGGTTCCAAAAGAAAGAAGTTCGCAGACGAGGCAAGCTGGTTTTGATACCTGATGGTAGGTGAATATATGCGACTAGATAAGCCTGGGATATGTCCCCTGGGGAGGAAGATAAAGTTGTGGAGTTAACCTTCAAAGTAGGGTATATATA
>NW_008751659.1:4033775-4122740 GCF_000715545.1 Opisthorchis viverrini | reverse complement strand
TTCCTTTGTGTGTGCCATCAAGTTGATCTTTCGTGATTAGAATACCTTCAGCATTATATATATATATATGTATATATATATATATATGTATATATATATATCATATATTCGGTCTTACATAAATACCTGGTCATACATTCAGTTTTTATCGGGTTCATTGCAGTAGAATAGCGGTTAAATTAAATGGAAACCGGGCAGTCTCGCTGATAATGCTAAAATTTTTCTGAAGCACCGAACACTCAAGGCCACAATCCGAAAGACAGATCCTGGGGACAGCCCAGATGATCACTGCAATAAAACTAATACAGTGAAGATTGAATTTTACAAAAAATTCAGTGGCTGTTGATAGATCAAAAACGGTCAAATATATGCCAAATCTGTAGTGTCTATTCGGCGTGAGGGTAAAGGGAAACGACGCAAGGACATTAGTTGTCCGTCAATGGACAAATAGAACTTAGGTAGATAGGCAGGTGGACAGTTAACTTTAAAAAGTTCAAATGCTGCAAGAACAGAGGCATATAGATCTACTGGTACGCGAACTTCGCAATATCGACCCAAGTATATTTCAATATATCATATATATTTCAATATATCAATCTGCGGAAAGGTGGTGCACCAACACCGTCAATACACAAAAAAATGAACAGCGAAACGCTTCCTGTAGAACCCACGCACATATTGTAGTCCGATTAATATCATAAATTCGTCTACTAATAGTTTCACGGCTTCACTAATAACAAAGTGCAACACACTAGGTAAAGCTTAGCCTGTATACGGTTTGATTGCGCCCAAAGGAGGGTATGAGACGTTCCCCTAAACGGGTAGATCCAGTGTACCTGTCTCGGACGATGTGCCCTCTCTGGATTTAAAGCTTACTCAGTATGAGTAAAGGACCGTTTCAAAGGTCCCAACATTGAGCTCTTAAATGGGTTCCTAATCAGTCAGTCAACTTCGCCAAGCAACTAATCAAATTCGCGTTCCTTCTTTGGAACAAATTTTCCAGGTTTAGAAAATAGCGCAGTATCTATCCATTAGCATTTACTGTGTTTTTCATTTTCTATGTTACCACTTATGTCCCGAATGTGAGTCCACTGAACTTTTTCGTCCTGCAGTAGAGAGCAAAATGTGAAAATGTTAGCTTTACCGATAAACGTACGCGTCTTTCATCCTTGGAGATAAAAACTCGTATAGACTACCACCCTCGTATAGGGAGAAGGCTCTTGTTGTAAGGTTCTCTTTTGCCAAGCAGTAATCCACTCGATTTTCATTGATAGGAGGAGTCTACCAAGAATGTATCCTTTGATACTGAATGCTATACGTGCAAATGTTGTTATCCTCATTATATAAAGTCCACGAACGGAACAAGGTGGCAGAACTCATCTTGCATTCCTCCTTCTGGTCGTAATGACATAAAATGAGTAAGTATTGTAAAAAAAACAGCTACTTAGTTCACAGTTTCCTTGTGGCTCGGAGGCTGGCTTTCAAAGTGGATGGCCTGGACAGATCCTTTGAAGGATACACCTCCAGGCTTCCAGTGCCTTGCCCGTAGGCGGTCCCCACTCTTCGAACACCCACAGTGCCACATGACCACAGCCTCTGCTGTGCTGAGACAACAGGTACAAATTCAGGCAGAAGATATCTGTAAGGGATTGATCGAAGCATCCGAGCCTCGGGAACAGTTTAAAAGTATTTTTTTGTTAGAAAGGTTGCTACAATCTTCAAGGCTGTATTTCAGACAGGAATGTGAAAGCAGTGGACAAGTAAATGCATAGCATGACTTGCAATTTCGACAAGTGTGTGGCCTCGTTCTACAACGGAGGCTATCCAGAGTGGATGGTCAGGCCACCACACCCAAACTACAATCAGAATGAGATTTCGTATTGGATTGGAACCAAATAAGCAGCACGACCCACTCCACTAATTCACATTGCTTTAACTCTCCTTTTAGAATTTCCTTTTCCAGTTCAGCTCACATCCGTAACTGCCAGCATAGTCTGTGTTACTAAACAGACATACAGTGGTCTTGATCTCATACGGTCATCAATCACAAGAAGCCAGCAAACTTACTTTGGTTGATGTGAACAAGATTATTCGGTGCCTTCAGTTAGATTGTATCTTATTTCTCCTCCCCACCAATCTTGCAATATGAGAAAAAGACTCAGTTGACACCATTTGATACAGTGTAAATCGGTGTTACCTGTGGATACATGGAGACGTTGCTAAACATCTCGGGCGTTGAATTAACCTATTCGCTTTTTTAACAAGACCCAGATTGTAATTATTTATGTTTGGGAATTTTAGTGGAGGTTTTATACTACAAGTGAGGCCAATCTATGCCAAGAAGCTGTCTCATCCTTTTTGGGGATAATCAGCAGTGCACATCTCACCAGACTCCAAGTTATCTCGAACTGGCTAGCCCCCGTCTAGTAGTTTGAACACCGCCTCTCGGTCAAGAGCGACTGATCGGCAGTGTGTTCCACTCGCACTTAGACAGGACAGAGCGTCAATCATCTTTCGATTATTATTCCAAAGAGTGATGTTATCCAAAATAAGCAGACTGATAACAGAACCCAATTCCCGTAACTATGTTACGCTTCGACTCATGAAACTAGATAGAACACAGTTAATGATACAATACTGGTTGACGAATGAATGAACTTAATGCTACTGTCACGTATTTATTGATCAGTGCTTACGAACGCATCGATTTTGTTTATTCAGCATATAATGGCATTTCGAATGCTTGTTTTTCACAGTTCCACTGCACTTAGCGTAAACCTTCTGGACATGTGAACAAAACCTCTTGGTTATTTGCCAAACAACTTAGTGCAGCATAGTGCTACTATGCAGTGGTATCCAAACTAATCAGTCGATATACAGGCCCTGTTATTCTGACGCGTATTTGTCTGCACCTGCCAAACAACGAAATCGTTATCTGCATGGCCACGATTTGTTGCGTCGCCAGGATGGGTCAGAACGGTGTCACAAGCTGTCACACTGCGGTCGAATTAATTCAGGTTGACCACTTCCCGGCATCAACGATGCTACGACAATCTCAGTGTCATGTGGGCCAGTCATTAAGGCTGGACGGTTGACACTGCTGCGAGGCCCGGATGCTTTTGTGTGAAAACCAGAGTTGACGACCTTTGCACATTGTGTCGGAATTCCGGAGATTCATACACTGGAATGAGCGCGCGTACCGAGAGAAAAATAATAGTCAGTCACAGTGAATCAGACTTCGGAGGTCAACCACTAAATGCAATGCAATCGTGGAGAAATCAAGTCATTCAGGGAATTTATGCGTCCCAATGAACAAAGAACAAAGTATTGGCCAAAAGAGCTCTGTCCGATGATTCGTATGCTGACGGAATGGAATGGAATGGAACCTAACATTATTGGAACACTATAGGGATCTCTTCCCCGCCAAAAAAATAACTCGCGCCACCTAAAAAGATTAGAAAAAAGGGGATATGAAATTTGGACTTTTAGTTTTTATTGAAGAGGGTAAAATTGGGACATATCATTAATAATTTGCATGAAAAGGTCCGTTTTTCGGTACCTTTTCCTCCAAACGAACACAAGTAGTTGTCCACTGGAGATCGGTGTGTACCGCATTGGCGTTTACTCTGCATCTTGTGGACGTGCCAAAGAGATTCGATGGTTTGTGTGAGAGCTCCAGTCGTTGGATCCACAAAGTTTCCGATATGATTAACCATTTCATGAGTATGATTCACGACGATCATTGTTTCAATTCCTTGGTATGATGCCCACATATTGTAGATGAGGATTGAGCCGGGAGCGATGCAAGCCTGGATTGTGTCCATCAAGGTGGCCGCAGTCCGATCTGGCACTGCATACATGAACACCTCTTTAGTTTCCCGACAGATCCGTCCGAAAATCCACTGCTGGGGAAGGACTCGCCCTGTGTGGTTTTTACGACGAGATATTAGCGTTTTATCGATCTCGATGTGTAGACCTGGGCCGCCGATAACTGTTGGATTGTGCAGAAGCAGCCAGGCGCAAACTTCGCGAAGGAAGTTCTTCCAGTCAACGGCGGTCGTGTGGTTAACAGATAACTCCTCTGAGTAGGATTTGGTTTTTGCCAAATTTTTGGACCAGCAATAAATGAATAGAATTTTGGTCCTAAACCCCATCCTAGACCGCTCCATCCAAGTTCCCTTACGAAGACCGATTTCTTGCCGACAGTGTCGGGCATTACACCTTCACCTGTCAGAAACGGTTGAAAGTGTCACTTGGTGGCCGTGTTGCACAAACGTTACTGATGGATCACTCCGTAGCTTTGCAAAAAACGCATTGTCGTCACCTTGTCATGAAGCGAAAGTTGAAAGCGTCAGCAAGTTCATTTAATTTTTACGTCCGAACGGAGAAAATTTTTGCACAAAGTGAGCCTAGATGCGGATGAGAAATTGTTTTCAAAAATAGGCCACGGTTGTGCGCGTACATTAAATTGGAGTTGGCAAAAAGTGGCGGGGCTTAACTTTTCGCACATGCACTTTTCGTATAAGTGGCGGGCTTATATGGTAAAGATACCACTATAGGCTTTAAAAGTTCAGAGAAGCCTATTTTAATAAAACCTTTCTGGGTCAGCTAAACTGTGCTGACGGAGTTAATACAGACGATCGGTGTCGGATTTCTGCCAGAGCAGATAATGCGCAGCACAGTCGTAATTTAGTGGAAACAACATATGAATTCATACTGGTTAATCTTTGAGTGAAATCACTGCAAATTTACTCACGTCTTTACTTTCTTATAGCTCCAAACGTTGTTTTAATCCTGAGTGAAGAAAGAATGGTGAAATCCATAGGATACCATTCGTTATCGTTCCAGACACCAAATCAAAATGCCGAATGACAGGATGAGTGAGTGCATTCTGTTTGTCTTATTCATCGAAGAAACTCTGTAATTAGTACATAAGTCATAATAGCAGTACTTTTGACTTAACTTGGCTTCTTCAATCCAGATCAACTGGGGAGGTCAATGAGGCATTTTACAGACATTTCACGATAACGCGCGCGCATTAATTGGTGCGATTGGCTTGTTAAAGTTCCTCTGGTCCCGAGGTGAGACGACAGAATCTAAAGAAACTTCCCCATGTTCCGTTTTCAGTTTGATCTTCTTACCCTGTGGTTTCTGACCTCGTCCCAACCGCTGCCGGGACCATGACAAAACGGATGCGACAGACGGTGGCTGTTAACAGACAAGACAGGTACTGAGGTATGACGTGAACCCTCAGGATGTGATATCTAGCACTCAACTTGTGCACGTTTAGACATGTTTTCAAATCGAACCTCGGATACACGGTGCTTTTTCAATCTCCTGGTCAATGGGGCTAAGTAGAGATGCCGTAAACTTTGGTGATACATCCGGACACATGCCACATTGCTCACCGACCCAGTTCCTGAGGTTCCGTAGAAGAGCATGTGGAATTAAATGATCCGGTAATGTTTGCTACCCTATATATCCATCCCGCTGCTCATTCTCAACACGAAGATGAATTTCAGCGCAAAGCTCTCAGGGCCATTTATTTTGTAAAATGAATCACATACAACAACCTCTCACTTGGTGCAAACTGCCGATCAGTATCAGGGACGGGACGATCAGGGCGACGGGAACTGGACTACAGATAATCAGCTACTCGGCAGTCCTAATAGGCCACCTATAAAAGTGAAAATTTGGGCGATGTTGCTGCCCTAAAAAGCTCCGTTGGGAAAATATCAAAAGTGTTTCTTGGTACATCTGAGGCCTCGGGAACAAGCTCTTCGTATACTAGAAGTAGTAGTAGTGTAGTGTGCGAAATGTTTCACTCGATGAACGTCAGGGGTTAGCACTGTACTTCCGCCCTCACTATAAGTCCATGTATCGAATAATGAATTTCCGAATTTTTACCTTTTTACCAAAGTTAAGGTTCGCGAATTTGAAGGAAGCTAAAACGTCCTCCTCAAGATTATATTCCGTAATACTGGTAAGAAGAAGGGAGAATTAGAGCAAGAACAGAGTCTGGAATCGTGTTCTTTGGACAGGACTGGGCGCCGTTTAGGTGCGGATCAGATAAATCACATTCGTTTTTCTATTTTTTTATCAGGCTTTGGTGCAAATCAAGAATGGGTCCACTCCTATGGATCAAAAGACATGGCACTCATAAGGAGCCACTGTTTTTTTTTCAGAGTTTGTTTCTCATTTAAAGTGCTGTATGAACATAAAAAACACATTAACCTCGACAGTAAAGAGTCGCCATTTAGCACTCAAATGTCCCTAGACAAGCGAAGATTATGACATCCACTAATAATCCGTTCTCGGTTCGTTGTTGCTCACACAGACATCTGCTTTCCCCGGCAATTCCACTCTAGAAAACATTGTCCGCCAACAAAAGCTATTTTAGGTAGGTCGCATCATGTAATCTCACCAGAGGGGGGAGAAGAGCACCAAACAGCACGCGGTGCATCTCCCCCATAAGCTAGCTTCTGCCTTAAAAACGCGACGATGCATAGGTGGGACGTTGACACTATCAAGTGATTCCATCCACCTTTTTATTAAACTCACAGGTATTCCTTTTCCACAGAAACAGTAATTTCATACCCAGGCGCGATGACTTGCAGAAGGAAACAGTACTAATGCGTAATCTAGTAGTATTTCACAATTCCTGCCACTCAGATTGTGCACAAGATGAAAGTTGCGGCATGCTAGTTCAGAGCTCTGTTATGGATGCATTCAGATAACCTTAGATGAAGAGTTTGTTATTGTAAACCGTCTTGGCATTTATCCTTCCCACTCATCCTCAAGGTAATTTTGTTTCTGTTCTGGGCTGTTGGCGAACTGTTTGCCATTCCCAAGTCTTGAGCCACATGGCCTCATCGCAAAAATAGGATACAGAAGGCCACATCAATTTCCAGGCGCCAGTAGAACTTTTTCAGAATTATTCTGCATCTGAAAACTCACTCTGTTAATTTGTTCCCTAATTGTATATTGCGAATTCATTAATGTACACATGAATGTATGTATAAACATCTAGCTATTGCTCAACCAAAAGGGAGTTATTTTACCTCTGGATATTTGGAGTTCATCAAACTCTTGCTGAATAGTCAGTGAGTAGTTGGTAAGCCTGGTCACGTGAATCGTCCTCCAACAGCGAATTAATTTGTTTAGCCTCTACCCATAAATAACCATTCTTCAGATATGCTGCCCAATATCCACAGTCTTGTGCTACTGTTTACGCGCATCAGAACCCTGGTATGAAATAGCCAATTCTCCTCGAAGAATGGGAAATGTCAGGTTATGCTGTGCACTTGAAAAAAATACAGTCCGGTTGTATTGTGTGCCCTTATTTTTTTAATACCGCTGTTTCTGTGCACTACTCCTAAGAAACAATTCCAGATGATTATCGAAATACACTAATTTGGCTTCGCAAGAGACTCACCTGGGACCCAGCTAAGTCTGGTGTTTGGGGTGTTCCCAGGCAACTGAAGGAAGGACTCTTTATTGATTTCATTGTTTCATGCAAGGTTTCAAGTGGAACGTAAGGTTGACAGAAACCCGGGGACTGCTCCTACCTGATGAGCCCCAGGAAGGGAGAAACCGGTCGTGGGCTGTCGACAAATTTTCAGCAACCTTATGAGTAGTACATTATAAAATATACATGTATCACGATATCTGGAAGATCGTAGCGACTGAAACATGAGGCGGCCTGGTGCAGCACATTCAGTCGCCTGGAGACATCACAAACGAGGAATTCAGCTGGTTCCAGGTGAGTCCCCTGCGAAACCAAATTAGTTTGCAAATGAGTGTATCTCGCTACTATCGTGCAATTTGACTTCAAGTAGAGCATAAGGTTGACAGAAGCCTGGGGACTGCACCTACCTGATGAGCCCAAAGAAGTGCGAAACCGGTGGTGGGCTGTCGACAAACTTTCAGCAACCTTGTGAGTCGTGCATCGTGAATTCCGCATGATCTTTAAGCTGGAATACCTTTTGGGCAGCCACACCTAAACTCACGTTAAAGGTATTCCTGGGGCATAAATTTCTGTCTTCACAAAGGTGAAAAGAAGCGGCAACTCTCATGCTTATTTTCGCATGTTCTGGAGGTACATATATTTTTCTTCTTGGTTGGTTGATTTTAATTTGCTTAGCTTTTAGTTACCCTTGCATCGAATGCATCATATTTTTCTGGTGAGTATTAATCAACACACGCCAAACCTTAGCAAAAGAATTCGTTAACTAACTTACAGATACTTAACCGAATCTCCCTTCTGTAGAAATCTGTATGAATAAAAATCTTTTAAATGCACAAAGATTGATGGACTAATGGAACTTTATCAGTGTTGCGTTCATTCGAACTAGATCACTGCCAAAATACATTGAGAGTGATCAGCAGCTATGATCGAGCGGAAAAGTGCGTTTTTATGAAACACCTAAGCTGCAATCAAAACACATTTTGGACATTTTTTGGTATTCGTTCTTTTTCACTTCGCACGCAACTCACCAAAGTGCCCACTTTGGTTATCATGAAAAGGTTCCCATAAAAATGAGATGGAAATCGTGCCTTTCATGTGTGTTCTCAATCAAGCATCTATTATACAGCATATGCAGTACTTTCCACAGTAGGAACCTGGTCAAAGTAGTTCTATACTAATCTTGTTTTATTTGGCATGACTTTCCCATCAGCGGCAGTAAGCGTAGAATGTTGCCGGGTCTATTGTTGACCATTTTCTCAACAGTACCATTAACTGAAGCTCTAATTGTGTGACTTCTTACTAAGTCGTTTAATCAGTCTTCTATTACGTGTCATTTTCTGTTTGATCTTACACATGGCACCTTGAACAGTTGTCACTAGAATTTTTCACTAAGTGGAAAACCTTACCTAGAGTACAGTACTACACATTGACCCCTTGGTGTAACGTTCTTTTGTCGCCCACATCTATAGTCGAGCTTCAACTGACAACAGGACGAAGGGCTTTCATATCACCCAGGCCGGTCAGTCACATCCTTGTGTTTTCGAACGCATGCATTACCATAATCTTCAAACTGTGGAGGTGTCTTACACCAACTAAGCCACCCCAAAATAACAGTTGGGACTGCTTTCCGGCCAAAGTGAAAAACGGGGCGGTTATTTTTTTAAAACGCTTACATCACAGCCATATATATATATATATACCGAGCTATTAAGAATTACTCCATTCTGTGTTCTCTCTTCTTCACCGGTCTGTATTACAACGAATGGTGTTGTGCACGCATTCTAGGCGGAACTACGGCCAAGCCAATCAAGTCGCCGCTAATGGCGACAGTAGTCATGACGCAAATCAGCGGTCAACAAGTGAACATAAGACATTCTGCTTGTGATTTTCACCCTTGGGGATCCAAAAAATTCCTCTCCTCGTCTACTTTCTAGAGAAGATATTGTAATGGGGGTTCCGTGCTGTGCTGCTTAGAGGGTTTCTTTCATGAAAGACAGCGATTCTGGGATCCGAGCCGATTCTGAAAGAGGACAATAGAGTGATAATCCTTTGTTCTCTTTTGTTAAACAAAAACAACGTGATTAATCAGAATGTGAGAGACACTAATAAAGTGTGTTTTGAGAGCATGAAGTTACAACATATAGGTGCACCTTAATAAAAATAATTACAATACCAAAATGAAAGGACTCAAACGGAGGACTTATTGTTTTGAGCGTAAGTTGTGATAGTTCGTCCGAGTTTGTTTGGACGCAGGTAGTCATGTTACTCTTGGCAGAATCGCTGCTATACGTTTCCTGTTTGTCCGTAGTTTGCTGGGTTGAGGCGGTCCGCTTTCTGACGTGCGCATGATGCGTGTGTGTTTTTGACCGTGTGTTATCTTTAGCTGTATTTCGTTGCAAAAAGTGGGACAGGAAAACAATAATGTGAAATCACATGGCGTCCTTTAAAAGTTCACGGAACCGGAGTTGACCTGTTGTTCAGCAAGGTTGTATTCCTGTCACGCTGTTGACATGTGAATGTGGGGCAGACAAAACATGATGGGGATAGTAGGTGTAGATGTGAAATTGAGTAAGTAAGCGGAATGGTAAACGTTACACCTTATCCAGCTTGACTTGAAGTCTATCAGGCCTTTGAGGGAACCTGTGTGTAATTGGGATCTTTTAATCACCGTTCTTCTATTTCTTGCTGTTCATCAGTTCAGTTCAGTTAGCCGGGACAAAGCAGATAAATTTATGGACGTGTGGAATGTTCGCAGTGATGTCGTAAACTGCCACTCGTACAATAAAGCCCCGTTACCGAGTGTTTCATTCTCGGTCTCTCGTGGGCATATGACGATCTGGTGTGATATAGAAATGGTTCGAAAAACTAGCTGAAATGCGACCCACGTGTGATGCATATTTTCTTACTATTTCGACTGTACGATGCATCGAACTCATCGTCCCCGAAACTGCCAATGCACTTCTCGTACAACCTTAGCATTACTATCCTGAACTTGGGAACGAGGATTTTAAGCTTTTTAGTTCTCCACATTCTGATTTGCAGCCAAAACTGACTCTCCTGACCCAAGACAAAATACGGTGACTCATACGCAACCACAAGAATAGGTCATTCCGTTATACTGTTACTCATTTCCGAAGTTTAACTAGGACGGTTTCGCCTTGCTAACTTGCTGTCGTATTGCCCATTAACGTCAGTGGGTACCATGATCTTAGAACGAGCACCAAGGTCGTCTGCTTCCAACAACAGTTTTTAGGCTACGTGAATATCACAGTGCATTTCAGGACCTATGTATGGAACCTGTTGCCACTAAGAGTACTAAGGAATCGTTCTACAACCCTGTACAAAGTGGTTTTTTCACCAATCCTAGGAGGACCGTAAGGACATCGGCAGGGTTGGTCGCGCCGGTGAAAACTTAATTTCTAGAATGGTAAAATTCGCTCTCCAGTTCCTCACATCAGTAGTCTAGCAATAGAAAGTAGGACAAGCTTTTTATCAAACGTGACAAATAAATTCAAGTTAGTTTGCTTGGACACTTCGAAAAGGGGTAAGCAATCAGTTGAGTACCTTCGTAGCAAATAAGGGGTAAACAGGCATAGTTTTTCTCTTATCTAGTGGAAACGGACGAAGAGATTAGTCTGTGAGAATTGGCTATCCTTCCAATGTGGTAGAATACTTGCGGTAGGGTAACTTTTAGCGAAACAGTACGAATGGTGCGAGATCCAAAAAGCGATTCAGGCCTCGGTGCTCTTGTTCAAGTAGGTCAGCGTTTCACAAAATAAGTGAAGTTAATCTGGACAACCGCCGATAATTTGATTTCGTCCCTTTCTGTTTTACTTGAAGTGAGTCACTAACCCACATTGTACTTTGAACGACATTAGTTGTTCACCACCCGTCAAGGCTTAATCGAGTTGATGCATATTTCTACACTCTGATGTCAAAACTTCAAACACGAAGCAACACGTGTTCAAATACATCCTCTCTGGTCAAATGCCTTTTCATCTACGAAGGTGACGTCTGCACAGTGGTCATCCTGGAATCCTCAGGGCTTTTCGAACTCGTTGTGTCACCAAATCCCTCAAGTTGATGACTCTTCACACACTCAATTTTCACAAGAAGCACCTGACGCAATCTTTCATTATCCGCTGTTGTCGGTGAGCAACTCCGATGCATCGGACAGACACATAGGGGACCACAATTCGGTTCTCTCCTCGAGCATCTGAGCATGTGGTTCACAGAAATTCAAAACCTCTGTTGATCACTTGCGACCGAGCACCAACGTAACTGAATCAGGCTAATCAAGACGCTCTACACGCCGGCATGTCCTAGGGATCTAGCACACACAGACCGCCTGAACTGGATTAGGCAGTACACTTACTTAGGAGGAGTCCGGGCAGATAGTTAGGGTTGACGAAACCGAGCTCCTCAGCCGAGAGATCGAACTCCTTATGGGGACTGCAAGCGCAGCCAGGACGCGACGATGGACAGCCAGATATATCCAGGGTACTGGAACTGCGAGCGTTCTCGATAGCGTGAATCGAACAAGCCTTTTGCAGCTCCGGGTTTGGTCATCAGCTGGAGATCAGCGAACCTTAGCAGTAACTTAGAGTTCTCACGGAAAATGTGATAAATGTTACTTATTTCTGGTAGAATATTTTAGGCTGTCTTGGAATAATTCAGATGCAATCAGCCAGCTTCAGAGAATTATTAGTAAAAAAAAGTTGTCAGCAAAACACTTGGGCATTTATATGAAACTGATTGGTTAAGAAGCTGGCTGAGTATGATTGGATTTCGTGCAGACCGATTGTCTACAGCTGAACTAATGCATCCAGATTGCGATTCAACATGTTTCGTCAAGGAAATAACAAGTAGACCGTCTCGCACAAACCGTTATACCAAGTTCCGCGGTCGTTTCATACTGGATTCCCTCTCTACGAACAACTTCTGTTGAATTGTGGAAGTTGCGTGAAAACGGAAATAAGCGGTTATACCGCACTAGAGCAAGTTAGTTCACAATTCACTAACCAGAGTGAAACGGTTGCCTGTTTATATCTGTTCGGTGACAAGATGTACTCGTTTATGAACACTGTCACTCTCACTCAGATGTTGGCTCTAATAACCGAGAACAGAACCCAGTAATTCATAAACTTTGCCGTAATGAAACAGCACAAAGTGAGTTGGGTATTTCAGATCTCAACTCCGGATAAAAACTGATCCGAAATAGCCCCATACTGTTTTTCTCTAGAAACAACTCATAACTCTAAACAGCTTGATATTCATTTTGCAGGACCATTGATCATCGAATTGCTAGAATACTACAGACTTTCAGACTGATTAGAGACCGCTGACAACCCGTGACAAACTTGAACCAAGCAGTTTGATGATATGTAGTGTTTTAGGTGAGTGTGCAATGAATTCGAACACGATGTCCCTCAGTCAGTCTACTCAGTTAAGCAGCGGAGCTAGTCAGTTCGGCGTGTCACTACCAATTACAGGCCTCGGAGGACTTTCGAATTCGTTGACGTGGTTCAGAAATTTAACACAAGGACACAATGACTACTTTCGCTTGATGCCACGAGCTTTTTACCAGTGTAACACTCTGCGAAAAGCTAAGCTATCTCCATGATTATATCGAGACTAACGGACTAGACATCTAGATCTCAAAGGAATAAGTAACCCTGTGGACGCACAACTTACGGTTTGATTTCAACAACGAAACCGATATACAGAAAGATAGCGGTATCAAGGCGTAGCCGTTTGCCCAGCCGCCAGATGTCTTGTTCATAGGCAAGCCTGAAGGACATTACTGAATATCGCGCCACTCATCCCTCAATTACGGGATTCACCTCACGGATCCCATCACTAAGTTCACTCCAGAGTCGAGAATCCCTAACGTTCCAGACGCTGAGATGGCAAGGAGAGATGGCAGGACACTTCAGTGGACAGTCCATAGGAATCAGAACGGACCTGGAGTGTGAGAGCTTTGTTCCCTTAAATCACAAGAGTAATGTGATATCATGTCTTGCTGATGGGGCAGTGACAAGTTGCTAGCAAAGCTCACAGTCGAGTTAAAGCGACCAGAGAATAACGAAACGAGTTACCGAGCAGCGAATTTGAGGGGTATTCTTCTTTTCGAAATATAGCCTTAGCCTGTGACTGAAGGATAATTTGCCACGGTCTACAGCCAGCATTCTTGTGTATTCACTAGTAAGCCCATGCAATGTGTCACGCAGTGGTGGCACACACACAGTGAGATTGCTCGATAGAATCCGTGAACACTGTACATTGGTTAACCCCGTGGAATTAAAAAGCTTAATTTCGGTCCACTTGTTATAAATTAGATTAATTCGAATCGTATCGCCGTTCCTACCGAAGCCTTTCAGGTGATGCACGGAGTCTCGAAGTTTTTACGAACCGAGCTGTCTGGCAAAGCCAGCTCTTTGTGCATACAAACAATTCGTGCTGGCACAAAAGCTCACCTGACGCGCAGTAACTCCAAACCAGAACAGACCGTCGATTGTGTTACGTTTGATTCTGACCTCGGTTCTTCTACTTTTGTGTGGTGAAAAACACCCAAATTACTGTCGCATGGCTAACTTCCATTTTCTTCACTCTTAGTTGCTGCTTCCATGTTGCAAATTACTTCAGGATCACACACCGAAAACGATACTTGTTGGCGATCACTTTACTCTGATGACTAATCAAAATTTCCATGCATTCCAGGTCACTTCGTATCGTTGTTCAACAAACACAGGCATCACGCTTGAGTATTTTAATTTCTTAATTTTGCTGTGAATGACTGCACCGGGTTTGATGTTTTGTGGTGACGTGACCTTAGCAGAACAACGCGATTAGAAGCCACGTTGAGTAGGTACGTTTGGTTTGGAACGATCGATTGGAGCATATACTGAAAATTAGAAGTGCATGCTGTCCGGCCTGATGAGATTGTGGTTGGAGGCTGTTTAGAAAAGAAATCACGGAAACTACACAGTCAGTTAGTGGCCGATATTGGTGCAAACGCTCAGCCTAACTCCAAATGGCTAACGGCTACACGTGCATAATTTGGAAACTAGTGACATTTGATGAGATATACAAGCAGGATATGTGCATATGACATGTTGACACGCGGTCGATCGGTAAGTAGTGGTCCTTACCATGGTGCCTGAGTGATACCTATCCTTGGCGCACTCGGGCATTGCCAACACGCTAAAATGGAAGATGGCGCTCAATCTGACATTGCTGTTTAGATGACTGCCTGCTCTCGGCACGTTGCACTTTTCGACCTGACTGTTCTGTTCAACAGAACAGAATGGTGAATCAGTCCGTCAGGTAAAAAACGTGACTAGACATTTTTGTTGTTCGTCGGTGACCGGTTAATTTTTCGGAAATATAATTTATAATAGTATTCCATTTTCCAAGGTGTAGTAGGGTTGCATCCGAAACTTTTCAAAACTGATATGCGTTTTTCAAGTTCCAAACGTTTCACGGCAACTCTGTCCGAAAAGACAGATATGTGCCAATCGGAAGCGATGCAACGTCCTCTAGAATCACGTTCGAAAAATTCCGGTGTGCGCGGTCCCGTTGACTTCTTCATGGCCACTTCCACTTCCTCACAGTCATCCCAGCATGTCAATATGAGTATGAATTCCTTTCGGGTTTTTGTTCCTTCTCTTCATGTTTATGATCCTCCTAGGCCTCTGGAATGTCTCATTGTAGCGCTTACTGGTATTGATATGGCCGAATCCCAGAAAAAAGAATGAGAGTGACCGCCTTGTCGTCCAAGAATAAGGCCACCGTGGCTTTCTGTGTTGCTTATGAACTTTATAAGCCACAAATAAGAAATATGACGCATCGCGTGGACTGATTCCTCGTTTTGGGCTTACAAATGGTGCGCCCAGGTTTCCTCTCCTGTCACCGGGTCGGATAATCCTACTCCATTTGGTTTCAGTCACCTTCAGCAGATCCTACTTGGATTCGACTCCTCTCCTTCACCCAATAGCTGACCATTTTGTCGGTGGTCGCGGTTGGTGATCTTCAGCAGCTTGATTTGTCTTCATTACCAGTTTCAAATTCTTCGACTATCCTCATCGATTTTTGCTCATTTTTGCTGTTACTGCCGTCAACTCCGTCAACTTCTGTTAATACCAACCTACCAATGGAAGTCTGCTGATTTCCACTGGAATCTCTTAGTTACCTGCAAAGTAAAGCAAATGCTAGTATGCACGGAATCCGAAAACTTTCATGTCCACGTCAGGCAGAACGCTTGTGACAAGGAAAAAACGGGTCTAAATTAAAAAAGACCATCTTTTCAACACAGATTCGTTTTCACCTACTATTTTTGTCACAGAAACCACAAGCGCACGGTGATCAACTTGTTAAAAAGTTATTGGTTGTTATTTTCATGCTGTCAGCTATGTGGCTATAAAAATACTAACCCAGAATGTTCGATCCTTGGCAGCGATGTCCTGAAATATCCCTCTGTTTGCACATGTTTGTCGGATTCAGTTGCGGACTATTTTTGACCATAAGGCCTTTCAACCAACGGGCGACAACCAACCTATTTACATAGTCGTGTAACTACGGTGTGGACCCACACTCTTTTGAAGTTGAGAAATGGAAGATTACCATGAAAATGGAGCGATTATGTTGAACTGTTGGTAGCTTGGGTGAGTTTCTTGGCTGTTGATCAGGTGTCTATTGATCTGTTCGCCGAGCTTGGCAATTGGCTTGCAAACATTTCGTCACCATACGAGGAGACATCATCAGTGCGCAGTAGGGTGGGTGCTTCTTCCTTGCCTTCGTGCGTCTATATAGCATTCGACGCTCCGTAGGTTACGTCACGTGACGCCTGGCATGAATGAAGCTTTGTGAACAGATCAACAGCCACCTGATCAACAACCAATAAGTTTACCCGACCTACCAATATTCCAACACATTACCAAATGCTTCGGGCGTTCCACGCTCAAAACAGCCCGTCTATGGGAGACTTTCGCCTGCCGATAAGCCTTCACACGACAATAGCTCTACTTCCCCCGTGAATTTTCTGCGGAAGCGCGTCCTTCCAAGTAACGTAACCTACCGACCGTCGAATGCTATATAAACGCACGAAGGTAAGGAAGAAGTACTCACCCAGCTGCGCACTGATGATGTCTGCTCGTACGGTGACGAAGCGTTTGCAAACCGATTGCCAAGTTCGGCGAACAGATCAACAGCCGTCTGATCAACAACCAATAATGGAGCAATTAATAAATGCTGCTTTAACTTTCCAAATGAAATTTTCTAAAGTCACCTTAAAAGATGTGAACTTGGGGACAGCGCCACTTCCACCTAGATGACCGGTGGGTCCATCTACAAAGGTAACTCTGCTACATCGTGTGCCATACTTGGAATAAACGGAGTAAATAAAGAATATTTGGTAAGAAAAACTGTTGTCTCACTCTCAAGAGAGGCCATTTCCCAGGAAAAACCACTTTCGTTCATTAACTTCGGATTGTTTTTCCGACAAGAAGGCGGAGATTGGGGGATGGAAGCACGTCTCTGTGAGTGAAATTGACACCCATATGAAATTACCACTGTACAACTCAAGAGGGATTTGTACTAATGGGTTTCATTCGCTGAGTCTTTCACTTCAGATGCCTAAGGGATTGCCCTCTCTTACAGGGGCCAACTTAAGCGTTCTAGAGAATCCGTGGGTTTAAAACACAGGATACGCTAAGAATCCGACCATGCACGACAAACGTAGGGTATCTGTGTCTGATAGGTACCCCTCGGGACTAGTGCCAGAATCCCCTCGCCAGTAGCAACCCACGAGAACATCCAGTAATGGGAGAAATGAGGGACAGGCTATCAATGAGGGATATGGTTTTCACTAGTAGGCAGGTTTTATCATGGAAAAACTTGTGTGGTGTCAGTAATTGAATACTCAGATCCAGAAAACGGAGTCGTTTTGCTTCCAAACTGGAGTGCTTTTTTTAAAGACCCTGAAGGTCAAGTTTGATGATGGATTCACGTCCCTGTGGCAGGACATCAGGGCTCAGATCATGCTAACGTAAGGCTTCAAATTTCCAGGTGTTTCTTGCAATCCTGACTATCTCTTACCTGGTGGCTGTTACGTTTTTTTGGATCGCACACAGCTGCAACTTGGGAACCGCCGTATAGATTTACAGTTAGAACAAGTTCATTTCCCGATGTCGATTGAGCCATCAACAAGTGATCGTAATTCAACGACGCATGAACAACAGTTTTAGTGCGTCGCAGCGTCTGAAGGGAATCTAGGTAGAAATGGCACCAAACTTTTAATGAGCATCTCGGATTTCAGACACTACGAGTGACTGGGGCTTCCGTGAAAAGAAGAATGCAGTGCTGCGGAATAGCAGATGGCCACAATTATACGTCATGATTGTTCTGAAAGCTATTTGGTTCATGCCCCATTTCAATTGTGTCAGGCGAATCGGTTTGAAAAGGTACCGACAGTCGGTCAGTACGGGGCGCTATTTCAGCGTGCGTTGCATTTTGTGGAGAGAAAATTGCACGCCCACAAAAAAGCGAAAATTACGCAAATAGTACCGAAATCATTTGAAAGTAAAAATGCCTTGGTAAGAAGTGACGGCACCAGAGAATTTTCTAGGGATGAAAATGATTTTTGTGAGGTGGTGAACAAATAGAGACAAGAAACATTTACAGTTTTTCGCTCTTGGTTACCGAAGAGTCCGGCGTATTTGTGTGCTTTAAAAGAGAGACTGCAAGGTGTGTCAATTCAGCTGCAGTATATGCTCAAACTTTCTACAAACTTGAAATATGGAATTGGAAATCGCCGGTAGATTAGCAGCATATGTCTGCATGCTTACCGTGGGAACCTGTCCTCTGGATCGCTATGTCCAAATAAGGGATGATACGAAAATAACTGTCTCGAAAATGGCCTCTGAAATTACGGCAAAGTGGCGAATAGATGGAAATGAATAAATGGTTAACTGTCGCTGTAATTTTGCTGTTCGCTGTAAGATGCTGACAAAATAAATCATGTCCGCAAAGGTTGTCAACGTAACCAGATGATGTAGTAATTGCTAGAGGCGCCAGCTGCTTTTATGTGGCTATCGACTTAGATATCCAGGCAAGTAGCTAAGTCCTATGCCACTGTGTTTCTTCACCGTGGGAGTCTTTTCGTCACTCCTGGAACCCAACGGCTTCTTTTGACCAAGGACCTGGAGGAATATTAAGAGGTTGTGGTGTGTAGACGTGATACACTACTCATAAGGTTGCTGAAAATTCTTCGATAGGCCACGACCGGTTTCACCTTTCTTGGAGCTTATCAGTCCTCAAGTTTCCATCAACTTCATGTTGACGGATGAGAGATCCAGCTGGGTTCCATATGAATCTTCCGCAAAATCAAAAACATGGTGTGATTATGTCGTAGGCTGGTATATGCCAGCAATGGGGAGGGAATCTCGTGATGCTTTCCGTTTTTTTTTGAAACACCTCCTTTCGTCCACTCAGTGGCTAAGGTCTGTTCATCAATGCCCTCTTTTCCCTATCTCACTGTGTGACTTGTGACAGCCATTTTACCGGGTAGACTTCGTGAGGTGTAGCCAACTTGCCAACTTGCTGCACCCCAATAAATTTATACGTTCATGCAAACCAGCAATCGTATTGATAATAATCTCAACGGTAATCGTGCGAATTCTACAAAGTGAACAAGGGAACAAAACTGCTGCCGGTCAATCACTTAACTCCATCAAACAAAGATTTCGCGTGAACTATCACGCCGCACCGTCCAATGTTTGATTCAGTGGGTTCGGGCGGACAGGCCAGCCAAACGGCACCGCAATGTTGTTCAACTGAAACTGGTTGAGCCATCGTGCAGCAGCGATGAGGACTGGCACTACCACGATTCAAGTACTTCATCTGTCTGCCGGTGAATAGTGAATCCACTGAGTTGCGAATACAACAACAACAACAACAATCATTCAGCTGTAGCACCCTTTCGGTGCCTAACTGCCATACCACCCGACGGTTGCACGAGGGCTGGGATACTGCCAGGTTGCCCAAGCCTAGACAGGGGAGTCGAGAGACAGAGATCGGATTTGAACCACGGACCTTCCGGTCAGTAAATTCGCGCTCTATCCACTTGGGCCACCTCGCCCCGAATACACGGTTAAGCGTATGCTAAGCCAAGTTATTCGTTACAATGGCACTGTGACGTCGATTGTGGCCTAAGTTGTTGTCTCAGATGACTCAGATGACCACGCTGAAATGTCATTTCTGTTGTTCAGAACACCAGCACGCCCAGCTGATCAAAATCAGCCGCACGTTCCAACAGGACAAGTAACACCCGGATCCACCAATTCTAGGCCTCATCGAAAAAAAACTTGACTCACCTACATCATAAAGGATACGACATTCATCGTTTGCCAATATGTAAACGGGAGTCAATGCAATTTTCTGACCAATAATGCCTGACCCGTGCTGGTCAGTGGCAAATACATTAAAGTGTGATTCATCTTCCTTGTGATGTAGTCGCGCTGTCCCCGAACTCTGGAAGACAGGCCGATGAGACAGAGTAGCAACTCTGTTATTCAGGCAGCTTTATACTTCAGAATATGCTTCAGAATGTTTGTGTTGGTGTCTAGTGCTCACGACAGGTGAACTCGCAACAACTGTCCAATCTATGCTCAGGATTTTCTGAAAACTACTCACAAAAACGGTCACCAAACGGACTGACGTAGGGATTACATCTTCAACAGTACTCCAAGATTTAGCTGGAATAGGCACACATGTTAATGCTGTAATATGCACTCTATGAGTGGCAATTAGTTTAAAAGTAGCGAAAGCCAACGAGCGAACCCTCATTCATTCTTTCACGGCTGCTGCTGTTTGGATAAAGTGTGCTGTGCGATTACTGAACTTTGGTCGCAGTGCCCACCCCAAGAGTAGCGCTATGGCTAACAAACAGCCAGATCAGCTCAAGAATTTGGCCAAAATTATTGCATGAAAATCCTGGAATTTTGCCACTGGGTTCTTAAGTAAAAGTAAGAACAAAAATACCTATCCCGCAAAACCCCAAAATCGCAACCAAAAATCTGCCCAGTGGGTTTCAAGCGTGTGCGACGCTACCTGACTCGGAAGTCCTGACTGGTGGGTCAGTCGATCGTCACAACCAGGACAATTAGTGGGTCGTCGTTCGATGAGTCGGGCACACCAATCACATCGCTCAAGTGTGAACATGTTCGCCTGTTCAGACGTGATAATTCAGATAACGTGCGTTGGTTGAGTAGTAGTTGCACACTCGCCTCGCATGTCACGTGTCCGGGGTTCAAATCCCGGCACGGCCATTGGACATGCACTACTGATGAGCTCTAATAAGAGCGAAACTCGAGTACAGTGCTTCCCTTTGGTGTGGACTCACCGGAATAATTACGCCAGAACAGGAACATGGCCGTTCAAACGAGAGTGGTGTGGCCATGAACAAAAATACCTATCCCGCAAAACCCTGAAAAAAGAAACTAATCGTGGACAGGATCAGGCTAGAATTATTGTATCTATCGGCCAAACCGAAAATGATGGTGATCGTGGCCATCATGGATGTGTCCATTTTTGGTACACCGTAGAGTCGAGCTACATTGACTGAAAACTGCAGTTCAGAAGCGTGGATGCCACAATTGAATAGACTATGAGTTCGCAAATGACTCCAAACAAAGGGACTCACGAACAAGCAGTTAGCTGACCTGTGATTATCACTTTGGACAACTCATTTATAGCCTGTGAGACAACCATGACAAACGGAACAAGCCACGATGCCCTCATTCAGGATCTCAAGTTTCTTATGCTCATTTCTAGCACGTGCCTAACCGTTACAAAATCCGCACAAATCTGGCTTACCACCACTTTTCCCAGTTAAGCCACCAACGCATACAGGATGTTCACATTATGCCATCACTTGTTAAAATATCGCGGTTGTTTTTCGTCATCCACCAGCATGCACGGATGGTTTACCCCACCACTTGGTTATAGCAGAACCGCGAAAATTTAGGGATGAAGTGACAGTTATTTTCAGAAAGCATAAAGCTGCGACAGCCTCCTCCTCAACTCTATTTTCACATTTAGACCCAAGAAAACGTTACTGAGATTCAGGACATGATCTATTAACTGCGCTCACATGGGTTCGTGGTGTAAAAATCCAGCTTTTCCATTGCCAAGAAGATGTCATCAAGTGAATTCGGTGGTGCCCGATTCCTGAGAGTATTCCTCGGTGTTTCTTCCCCTACTGTTCAGTTCCGGATGCATTGAAGAGCTTGAGATGGCCTTTTGTCTCAAATTTAAAATGTGGATGGTTGCGCAAAGAGAATTACCTCACATTTGCCATCCTCCAAATAAACCCTGTCAACCTCCTGAGTAAACTGAACTTGGTTGATTAAAACGTGGTCATGAGATTCCTCTATCAAGAAACATTCATTATTTGGATGTAGGAGCGGTTTCAGTTGTTCTGCGAATCCCGTGTTACAAATGGTGGTAATGGTAAAACCGGAATACACGTCGTTCCTGAATCCTTGGCCAAACCGAAATGATCGTGCCCAAAGGATGTCTCTTAAGAGTATGATTAACACACCTTTACCAGCCTCATGGATGATAGACTCCAAAATAATTTGTCTGCACTTTCACTTCAGTAATCAGAGAATTTTCTGCTTATCGATCAGGGAGTGTGCGGCTGGGGGGAGGCTAGTACTGTAAACTAATACTGAAAAACACCCAAAGCTTTTCAATTGCTACCCAATCATCCAAACCTTGATTGATTAAGAGTGGCCGGCGTATGCGGAAACATGACATTCAGGCATAATACTGGAAACTGAGAGGGAAAAATACACCGGCAACAGTGTGGTTTCGTGAGGGCGTTGAGTTGGCTACTCTGAGGAGGGTATATCTAACTGCGGCCAGTTCCGGAATACAGACAGAAACTTAGGGAGCTATTAACACCACAAATCTGTTTTTCACTCACCTAGGGCTTATAAGCCAAGGATCTAGTAGGATTCTGGTCACTAATCCAATCATCTGTGCCGCACGTTGGATGATCTTTGTGTGCCACGTTGATCTGGATGTGCACGCGAATCTTCTTCATGGGACACGCTCACCTAGGGCTTATAAACCAAGGATCTAGTGGGATTCTGGTCACTAATCGAATTATCTGTGCCGCACGTTGGATAATCTTTCTGTGTCACGTTGACCTGTATGTGCACGCGAATCTTCTTCATGGGACATCTTGTCTGTGACCAGGTGGCTACTAACTGCAGTCGGATTTGACTTCAAATCAGTACCAGAACGTGCAAAAAGCACGCAGTGAAGTGCGTAGTCCAGGCGTATTGGATACATTACTGAGAAAGGAGAGGGAATTTTCTATGCTCGATGCCACTGCGCAACATGTCTTGTGACTTGGGATTTCAGGCACCGAAAACCACCTCTCGCTATTTTTCTGTGGACAGGAAGTTGAAAAAGTAGTTCAAAATAGCAAATTTCCCATTGTAATGGCCTCGTTGGCGACATTGTCTGGTTCTCGGTTCGTGAGGGCGTTGAGTTGGCTACTCTGAGGAGGGTATATCTAACTGCGGCCAGTTCCGGAATACAGACAGAAACTTAGGGAGCTATTAACACCACAAATCTGTTTTTCGCTCACCTAGGGCTTATAAACCAAGGATCTAGTGGGATTCTGGTCACTAATCGAATTATCTGTGCCGCACGTTGGATAATCTTTCTGTGTCACGTTGACCTGTATGTGCACGCGAATGAATCTTCTTGGACGTCTTGTCTGTGACCAGGTGGCTACTAACTGCAGTCGGATTTGACTTCAAATCAGTACCAGAACGTGCAAAAAGCACGCAGTGAAGTGCGTAGTCCAGGCGTATTGGATACATTACTGAGAAAGGAGAGGGAATTTTCTATGCTCGATGCCACTGCGCAACATGTCTTGTGACTTGGGATTTCAGGCACCGAAAACCACCTCTCGCTATTTTTCTGTGGACAGGAAGTTGAAAAAGTAGTTCAAAATAGCAAATTTCCCATTGTAATGGCCTCGTTGGCGACATTGTCTGGTTCTCGGCATATGTGATGGACAAACTGTTCTGCTGCAGATATAAAGCTATTCAAAATCAAATGAGAGTGGATGACTAGGCCTTGAGTGGGATTTATTGGAAATTTGAATTTCATTTCTCAAACTGCCAACGTCCGTTGTTTCAATCGGCGTGTGCAGCTTTTAAATGGACGGACCTTAATCTACGCTGTCACACGTTGCACCACTGCGTTAGAAAGAGCGACTGACACAACTCGAATGGAAAAAGACCTTAATTCTAGCCACAGCTTGTACCCCGCTAGTTTGTGGATATTTCTACTCTCATATACATCTCGTCTTGTAAGTAAATTTTTCAGGCAGTTTCCAAAAATATTTTAAAAAATTACCCTCACTACAGTGACTAATAATTGTCCCCAAGCCCCCCTCCCCCCAAGATATACAGACTCACTCACAAACAGATCGAAGGCATCAACATTACTGGTGTATGTGATTTAAGTGTACTTTCAACGTTTAAGGCCCAAGGGTAGTGCTCTTGGGAATGAGGATTATGAGTACACTCGTATCATAACCATCATCAGAAAAGGCCTCAAATGTGCGATTTATGCTTTCGACACTGCCCGCTGGTTCTTGCAGAGGGAAGACCATTGTAGTTAGGAATTGTGAAGCCGGCAACCTTATGATGGTTAAAACGGCTGTAGCCACTTGTCGTGGAGTTAAGTCAAACTATTGGTCATAGATGGGAAGTGTTACGCTAAGAAATGTCCTTGACAATTCATGAACCTTTTCAACACAGAACCTTCGAGGGTGATCTTCATTCGGCATCCAGGTCGTTATTTCATTGAATCATGTCAAAACAGTCCGATGGTTTTCAGCCACAAAAATACTAGGCCTTGAAGTGAAAAGCAAAGAGAATAACTAAAATTAAAGTGTCCCTGTACTTAGATGACACAATTATGCAACTTGTTGTTCGATTATTTGGTCACATTGTAGTTTAACGGCAACTTCTGAAATTCCTAAAGCTGCTAACTGACCTCCAGCAAACTTAAATTGATCCTCCTTATTGATTTCCTCTCCGGTATGGCCATACAAGGTTAGCTATCCCTGTAATGTGGTCTCTTCTTCTAGATGGTCTTTCTATGAATGGCCTAACCAGGGAAGAACAGCTGGTGTATTCAAACCACCCAAAGATGTCATAAGCCTACGGGACTACATCACCTGTTTTCCAGGTTACGACATGACGTACTTCATGATTAGACTTGTACCAGTGGCAACTTCAGGCTGTGATTCAGTTTGTGGACGGGAAATTTTTCGTCTTCTGATGGCTGCAGCCATATTTTTGAAGCTAAATTTGCTCCAAGTTACTTGACAACCGCCACAAGTGTATTTCACTACCACCCACTAGTACTTCAATCCTCCTGTTTTCCACCAATGCGGTAATCACCTCAAGAGAGGTCACTCCGTGTATGAAAGCATTTGGCCATTCCTGTGAAGGACTAACGTGTAACGTTTTTCTACAACTAAGTGAATTGTCTTTGAGATGAGCCTTGGGAAGGGTAACTGCTCAAGTTTTAGCAAAGTGCTGAAGGGTCTCAGGACAAAGTGACTAGACGAGCATCAAGAAATAGTTTCTTTAGAAGTATGAAATCTCGTAAGATCTGAAAAACGTGTCAAACGGTGCCAACATCTGAAATATACTTTATTTTGACCTGCGTCCTTTAAGGAAAAGCACTGCGTCCTTGTGACATTATATCCAAGAGTTGTTCACCTCTTTTCAAATAAAGCTTTTTCCTCCCAAACATATCACCCTCAGAAACGGACTGCCCTCAAAAAAGTCGGTTCTTCTCAATATCTGCACTGCGTTGCTGTGGATAAGTGACGATGCAGGCGGTACTTCGGATGGGTCACCTTAAATGACCTACCGAAAGATGTTTCCTTAGAGATGTGTCCCATATTTTTAAGGAGATAATCACTGGAAGGTTCTGCAAGGGATCAGGTGAAGGCGGTCTCTTATGAAACGTGATTTTTGCGGAGGACTAAAAGGATAGCTGCTATGTGCTTTGCACCTAACAGGGGTGCATTAGACCTGTAGCCACACTGAGATCAATCCTGTACTAATGTGATCATCAAGGTATCCTGCTTGATGTTGGACACTAAAACGTACTTTGGTATTCTGGTTTTCATCGGTGGAAGACCTCGGGCCTCATTGGCTTCCTAAGTGGCCTTCGTTGGAAATCGAAAGTAGCTGTTTCGTGCCACATCTCAAGTAAAGCTGTCTTTTTTGGGATGGCTATCATCCCGTAGTGTCGAGCCAAATGCTTTTGCCCTATATTTCATCCTTTGAGTGCAAGAAACAGCTCTTTGGCTTCCTTATGGCAGACTTTGAAACACGGACGAGAACCACTTAAGAGAAAGGAGTTAGAAAAACAAATTAGAGATGCTGTGCTCTGGAGACAGTATGATCTTTTCCTGTCATCTTTATAGAAGAATAAGACCGTCACACTGCATTTCTGATAGGCAAAATCACTTGATCATAACGCGAGTTTCCACAGCTATTTTTGAGAACACTTCAAACAGCGAAGCCGAACGCACTGGTATCTGTTAGCGGGTGAACAAATATTCGGATTCGAGAGCTTTCAATAAAAACTCTGGTAATGAAGAAGTAAGAACATGGAGTTTTTCAGCAAATCAGTGTTTCCATTGAGGTTAATTTCATCGTACGCTAGGCAAAACCTCCATAAAAGAACAAAATTAAAAGTGTAAGTGCCGGTCCATATGAGGACTACCATTGGAGACCACAAAAAGCGTTTTTTATCTAGACTTTGGTCTTTATGTGGGACGATGGGCTTCCTTACGAGTCAAGCATTCTAATAACGAAGTTTCTTATACATGGATATCCATGTATATCATGGATATGATATCCATGAATATCATAAACGAGGCATGCAGCTGGAATTCGATTGAACCCTTTTCAAAATTAATTTACAATTGAGTGTATTCGGCGGGTTTCAAACAGGTTGACCTAGATTGAGCATAAGGTTGACGTAAGCTCTCTAGGTACACTTACCTGATAAGCCCGAAGAAGGGAGAAACTGGTCGTGGGGTGTAGAACTTTTCAGCGGCCTTGTGAGTAGTGTGTTTCACCAAAAATATATACTGCAATATCGCGAATATCTTGCCAGGTGAGACTCGAAGCGTCCTTTGTACAGCACATTCAGTTAAAGGAAATCGTAGATGAGAAGTTCAGCTTGAGCACAGATAAGTCTTCCATCAAAACCAGATTATTTTGCAAATGAATGTAATTCGCGAGAAACAAAAGCCTGTTTTACTGCAAGTCACTCGATAACTGCAGTCCTCAAGTGTATGCATCACAGATACTCTGCTGCAAAGTAATCAAGCGCTTCTTTCCAAAAGATCTCCATCCTGCACAATCTTATTTACAGTTGCTGTGAAAGTCTAAACAATTCAGCTTCCGGAGCATCTCAGCTGATGAGCTACAGCTGGCTCTAGTCCGGGAGATATCCACCCATTAAGCAGCTGATCATTTTAGATGCTTATGCGTGGGTGACCACTTTCCTATGTCTGTTTGTGGCGTGTGGACAGGAATGTCAAACGTTTGAATTTCAGCCTTTACATCCTCTTATGTCACAGTGAAAAACTGGAGCGTTTGCTGTCCAACTTCTTAGTCCCGTTACCTATGACTCCCCACTACGCAGATCTCCAGATCCCCACCGATCTAGCCCTACTTAATCAAGTTTGGAAGAGCTGTGATTGCATCTTATAGTATGAATTGACGTCATTCTATCAAAACACGTGACATGGATGATGCAAACCAGTGTCCGAGTGTGGGGTGTATGAGTTACTTCGCTGTCACGACCACAAGTAGGCCACTGCTTTAGGTAAGGCGGCACTGTACAATCGAACATAGTGGTGTGCAGTCAGTGGATACTGGGTAAAAGGTTCAAGGTCATCCAATCATCCTTGAAATGCGGTTCTGCGTAACATACAATTGATGGGTTCCTTGAAGTTAGAGGGCCGGTAGAAAAATAATTTTGTCCTAGGAACTTATGTGAGCTGAGAGGACTGATCTTAGTGGAAAATGTTAGTTACGAATTGCACGCATTTTTGCTAGAAGTGCACTTGTCTCAAGAATGAGCAACCTCTCCCTGAAGGTGGTCTAAATGGAGGTAGAAATTCCTAAAAACGAAAACTAGTCCCCCTGAGGAGGCGGCTTTTACACGGGGAGGCCTTATAGGAAAACTGATCGCATACTCAGAAGTCTGGTGTTTAGGATACCAGCACCGCTAAGGGGAACACCGATCTGAACACACTTATGAGAATTCAGGAAAAGTGAGGCGTATCTAGTAGCATGTTGAGTGTTTTGTCTCCACAAAATCCCATTACCTCAAGTGATTTGCTGTGAAGGTCCAGCTTTTGGGGAAACAGTTTTCTCTGTATGTCACCTATGCACTAGTCCATAAACCAAGTGTCTTTGTTTACTCATCGGGTGTTCGGTTATTTTCATTCGGAAGAATATCGATCATTCTCCCGTGATATGGGAAGCTATTGAGAGTACGGCATCATTCCTACTGGAAACATGCAGATCAATGTTTAAAAGCTGCCTCTGGAGAGACAGCACCTTCATAATTAACGGTCGATGGAGGCGCAGATGGCAAGATTTGAATTCAAACAGTGATTGTGTCACTTGCTGTTGAACCAGTTACCGGAGCGTTTGAAAACCACAGGCCGTCATCATTCATCCAGCTTAACTGGAATAAACCGATACATTAGTGGATGCGGTTGGACGGTTTAGTGCAGTTTTCTTTTTTGTGACGATTGTGTGCTCTCGAACGCCTTTTTACCAATGCAAGCGTCAACAGTTTGTGTACGTGGCAAGTCAGCGCTGCTGTCCATTCCACCTTTGACTGTTTAACTGATCAACCAGGTTTGTGCCTGGCTCATGGGTGTGGTAAAAAATTGAAAATGTCGATAGCAAACTAACCCCATTTGTTGTAGTTTGTTTACACCGATAATCATAGACACAAGATGGTGAACAGGCTCTGCAACTGGATACTTTCACATTTAATCGAAAGAGCAGCAACTTGAGGTGATGGAGGTAAAAACTTGGTGAACATATTGATAGGGACCGGTCAGGATGCCTCCAACTAGTCTTTTCTATAGGAGTCATTATGTAAACTGTTCCGCTGTCTGCACTAATTCAGTTGGAAATTCAGTGCCACATTTCTTTCAAGAAGTGGTTTGCCACGGTTAAAATGTGACGACAATTGACAAAGTTACATGGCTGTTGAATGTGCTTATCAGGATGCAATTCTGAAGGCAGGATAAGTAACCCCACCCGCTATTGTCTGAACAGGAATGGTGGTGATCCTCGCTGACTACTCAGTTTCGATTCCAGTCAGCGACAGGAACTTTCCGAAGCACAAGTTAGGTGAGTTCAGCTTGGTCTTAGGGTAACACGGTGATTACCGTGTGCATCAGTCTCCAAATCAAATGACTACGTTACAACTTGTCTCGCATACTTCGACAATCCAGCCATTTCAATGCCGTTTGTAATCCTTTTTTCCCAGTGCATGATTGGATCGACCATCCACATAACATGTTCACTTGCATATATCCATCTTCGATTTCTAGTTTAGCCAATCGGGTGTGTTTGAATAAGGGATCGAATGAGTTGTACATACCGGGACAGAAGTATATAACCACAACGATGGCGTCCGTGTCTGCCACTCAGAAGAATGACAGAACTAACTCAGCCTACTAAGACAGTCCCCTAAAAACTTTTCAATCATTCATCTGTTTGGAGTGGCATATCAGACAGATACCACGAATTAAGTTCAAGAAAAGGATGCTCAGAAAACATTTTCCTATTCTTCTTGTCCCAAATTCCACATGCTTACTTTGACCTACAGCAGGTTGTCTGGTTATTCGGACTATAAAAGTTAGTAGCATGTGCGATATACTCTTGATAATTCGGCACAACTGTCTACCAAAGACTGTAAGCCTCCACATAGACATGTCTAGTCTAACTACTGTTATACTGTTTTCATTTTGCTTCCTTTGCCGCCACCCAAAATTCTCTTTCAAGAGATGTATTCTGGATTCTTCCATCGTAAAGTCAAGTGTGCAGCGGTCTACGTCATTTGAAGGCTACTCTGTGATGCACAATCCACTAAACGCACAATATCGCCTGGTTGCTTCAGAGAACAATAAACAGGAAGCCTGAAGGCCCTAAATTTGGTGACATGTACGGTATACTCTCGATATTTTGGCACCACTGCTCACCAAAGACTGTAATCTTCCACATAGACATGTCTAGTCTAACTACTGTTATACTGTTTTCATTTTGCTTCCTTTGCCGCCACCCAAAATTCTCTTTCAAGAGATGTATTCTGGATTCTTCCATCGTAAAGTCAAGTGTGCAGCGGTCTACGTCATTTGAAGGCTACTCTGTGATGCACAATCCACTAAACGCACAATATCGCCTGGTTGCTTCAGAGAACAATAAACAGGAAGCCTGAAGGCCCTCCGTGGATTAAACGAACAAACGCCACAAGTCACGAGATATCCTTTGTGCTATCTAACAAAGGCAGCGAATACTTTGCTAGGTAATATGACTCCAGCTACTTGTTGCCGATACATACAAAATGCCGTAAATCCTCAACTCAGTTGGGTTTAATCACTTGAATCGGCCTATAGAAATGAGCTCTGTAAACTCCATCTAGTCCGGTAAAATTACACGGCAAACTGTCTGCCCAGCAACGACTATCTTTTGAAGTGAAGGACACCTAAATACTTCCAGCGGACGAATACAAGGAGCTTTATCACCTAATCAGCACGCTCATATCCGATGGTTCCGACCTACTGAGGCATAATGAGTTCATAGTCTTGAATGTGGAAATCATTTGTACCCGACTTTGGTTTCGACAGCGGACTCAGCTAAATCCACCTGTATCTCTTGTAATAGTCTCCTTCGACTGAATGTGCCGCATCATGGCGCCTCATGTTTCAATTAATACGATAGTCGAGATATCGCAATACACTGTTCAGTAGAGTGTTGCTTCTGAGACTGATCATATTATGTCGGTTAGATGGATTGTCCTCAACATGGCCGATGATGCGAACGTCACCAACTGCAAGGTTCTGCAGACGAACCGTATAAACAATGGAAGCCTAGTCCTAGTGTTTCAGGAAATCACTTTCAAACTGATCATCAAGAAGATGTAAGCACCATAAAATTAGTACAACAGACTATCCTAGTTGGCGGAAGCTGAGTTTTACTCTTCATATTTCATGAAATCATGTTCGTTTTATCATAAGGTTGCTGAAAATTCGTCGACAGCCCACGACCGCTTTTGCCCTTCTTGGAGCTCATCAGATAGGCGCAGTCCCTGAGTTTCTTACCTGATGAGCCCCAAGAAGGGCGAAACCGGTCGTGGGCTGTCGTACATTCAGTTGCCTGGAATCATCACCAACGGGAGATTCAGCTGGGTTTCAGGTGAGTCTCTCGAAAAAACCAAATTAGTTTGCAAATGAGCATGTTCGTTTTCCTTTTCGGTCGCTGAAACTAAAGAAAAGAGGCCGCTACTGCACCAGCTTCATCGAACGAGCATCCTCGTTACCCACAGGTTTTCCGAAACACCACCATGGTGTAGTCCAACTGCATCATGTCACGATCACACGAGATGTTTGAATGCTTCAGGCTCCTGTACGAGCTGTGTCATGTGTCTGAAGCACTGGACAAGGAATCGTTCCTTGTGGTTCCTTGACCATGCTTCAGATTTATTGAGGCCGAATGTATTGTTCAGTGACATCGTGTTCATCGTAGCGAAAGAACCTTAAGTTTTTCTGAGGGATAAGAGCACGTGATACTGATACCTGTAAAATCTGGAAGCTCTAACGAAGTTGTCATCCTTAGCAATAAAAAGATATTTAAGCCCGACGCATGGAGGTGTTAGTCGTACATGAGAAATTTGTATTACACGGAAAAATAAACGGAAACGCTGTGTTGGTTTTGGGTTTGCTCTCACACCAAAGAGTGAACGAATTGACGTTACTGTGTGGAATCCAAGGGTTCGATTCATACGTTCATCAGACTGATACGGTTATTGTTCCCCGTCGGATCGGGTAAAAAAATACTTTTTTTCCGAAACAGTTACACAGAAAACTGATTTACAGGGAAGTCCTCATGGGCCCAGGTATTTTTATCACATGAGAAAATGTCCACTTGTGCGACTGACATTTATAGCGGTTTGTTTTGGGTGTCTGAATTGTCCAACGGTGACTAACTTCACCTGAATGGCCTACAATGATCTTTTCCAACGATCTTCCAACTCATCAAATTTGCAATTCACTGGCTTTCAGTTTGTCGGCATTTGTGGAAGCGAATAACAAGTAGTTTGGTTAATACTGGGAAAGTTTCGGTTTGAGTGGACTGTATGTACCACAAGGACCAATCAGGTATGGAGGCCAGTGGTTTGAAGAAGACCGATAAGCACAAAGCGGGCAATTTCTCATGAGCCAGCACATGACCGATCAGGCACAAGCATTATATGAACTCACTGGTGACCCTGTCAAGCTCAGCGGGTAGCTACCTACATTCCTCAACATGTCCCTCGTTTAATGTGGCGCGGATTTTTCCGTTGTGTACGCGCTCAGACATGTTATCTACCCGTACACACACGAAGGAACCGTAACCACCAGTGTGTTTTCCTTCCGTGTATTTTTTATCGTTCGCTTGACCTAAGAAACAAAGTTCCATACGAATCAGTGTAACTGCAAAAGTGGCTTGAGTTTTGTCCGTTTGGTAGTGTGAGTCATCATGGGTGGGGCTAGTAATTATAAAAAATCAAGCATACTTGAAAGTTTGCTACGCACTAAATTTGACAAATCGTCATCAGACTTTCTGCCTCATTGTGTGTGCTTGCCACCCCGCACTGTACATCCCAGATGAGAACTATGGATCCCCTATTGTTAACACTCCCTTAAAGATCTTTTCCAGACAAGCCGCGCCAAAAAATTAACCCGATCCACCCCAAAAAGATTAGAAAAAAGAGTATATGAAATTTGTGTTTTTAGTTTTTATTGAAGAGGGTGAAATTGGGACATATCATTAATAATTTGCATGAAAAGGTCCGCTTTACGGTACCATTTCCTCCAAACGAACACAAGTAGTTGTCCACTGGAGATCGGTGTGTACCGCATTGGCGTTTACTCTGCATCTTGTGGACGTGCCAAAGAGATTCGATGGTTTGTGTGTGAGCTCCAGTCGTTGGATCCACAAAGTTTCCGATATGATTAACCATTTCATGAGTATGATTCACGACGATCATTGTTTCAATTCCTTGGTATGATGCCCACATATTGTAGATGAGGATTGAGCCGGGAGCGATGCAAGCCTGGATTGTGTCCATCAAGGTGGCCGCAGTCCGATCTGGCACTGCATACATGAACACCTCTTTAGTTTCCCGACAGATCCGTCCGAAAATCCACTGCTGGGGAAGGACTCGCCCTGTGTGGTTTTTACGACGAGATATTAGCGTTTTATCGATCTCGATGTGTAGACCTGGGCCGCCGATAACTGTTGGAGTCTGCACATGCTGCCAGGCGCAAACTTCGCGAAGGAAGTTCTTCCAGTCAACGGCGGTCGTGTGGTTAACAGATAACTCCTCTGAGTAGGATTTGGTTTTTGCCAAATTTTTGGACCAGCAATAAATGAATAGAATTTTGGTCCTAAACCCAATCCTAGACCGCTTCATCCAAGTTCTCTTACGAAGACCGATTTCTTGCCGACACTGTCGGGCATTACACCTTCACCTGTCAGAAACGGTTGAAAGTGTCACTTGGTGGCCGTGTTGCACAAACGTTACTGATGGATCACTCCGTAGCTTTGCAAAAAACGCATTGTCGTCACTTTGTCATGAAACGAAAGTTGAAAGCGTCAGAAAGTTCATTTAATTTTTACATCCGAACGGAGAAAATTTTTGCACAAAATGAGCCTAGATGCGGATGAGAAATTGTTTTCAAAAACAGGCCACGGTTGTGTGCGTACATTAAATTGGAGTTGGCAAAAAGTGGCGGGGCTTAACTTTTCGCACATGCACTTTTTGTATTAATGGTTGGGCTTACCTGGAAGAGATTCCCCTTAAACTCAAAAACACCGTTTAAAAAAGAGAGTCGGACCGCGTGCTAAACCACTGCCTTAGTACGTGGTTTGGAAGAAGTACTTTGCAGGTTTGATCAGTTTAAGGGGATACTGCATAAACTCGTCTCAGAGTATTGGCCCTTCAGAACTTTGTACAGGTCCATTATAGCAACCCACACCTAGGAGGTAATTTTCTCTCCACTTATAAACCGATTAATTGAACAGTGAATCCAAGATTCATCCCCATGAAGTCTAGTGGGTCGATAATCGATGAACCGAAGGTATGTGAACCGATTTCGAGGAAGTGTACTTGATGAGTTAAATGGATTCTATTTTACTGTGTCGTGTCAATCCAGGGCCGACTGATGGTGCTTACCCTGAAACGTGAGCTTTCTTGTTGGAGATGCCCTTCTCTTTTACAGAGGTCCAGGGAGAGCCACAATAAACCTCGACTTCATGTCAATCGGACGGTTGTATCGAATACATAATCGGAAGATCAATCTCATTCCATTTTGATAGGCCTCGTTCATTCACACCATCTTAGTTCGTGGGAGTACTGATACTGGGCACCAATCTGTAACCATGTGCGTAATTTGATGGCAGCAAAGGTGAGTGTCAGGTGTTGTACAGGCGCACGAGTCCACCACTTTAGTCTGCAGATGATGGCCGAATGGTCTAAACAATTGATAATACGCATGGATTGGACCAGCTCGACCGGAGCTCAACCGATACAACAACAGACGTTCATAATGCGAGAATGTTCACATACAGTACGTGTTGGTAGACTAAATCGGAATAAGGCGGTTTAGAAAAGGTAGTTAAGCTCAGAGATAACAGAGTACTGAAGAGGATAAACCTTGTCTCATGACTGATCTCTCCATCCAAAAGGGAATCAAAGAAAAATCGGTATTGAAAGGCAAGTAAATCACACCTGCGGATGAATCATCCAGGCAAATTTCGGGCGTAACCTTCCTGCTCGCATTTTTGAGGGTACCGGATTGTGCACTGTCTATCGAAATGTGAATGTTCACAGTAACTTGTGCCGCGACAATTCGTTGCGCCGAACAGTGGAAACACATTGAATACTCTAGGGACCGACGGGTCAAATTTGGACTTTCGCGAAAGAGTCGAGCAAAATACACGATCGTAAATTGGTTAAACTCTCGTTTGTCCATGAACCATATCCATAGACCCATTTACGTTTAGAGTCCGAACTAAACCTTCACAAGCACTGCAGCTGAATTCAGTTTCACGGGCCTGAAGTAACCTTGTTTGAAAGAGATGTGGAATGGTACGGAAAGGCAAGTTTCACAACTTCCACCATCCATTTACGTTTAGAGTCCGAACTAAACCTTTACAAGCACTGCAGCCGAATTCAGTTTCATGGGCCTGAAGTAACCTTGTTTGAAAGAGGTGTGGAAAGGTACGGAAAGGCAAGTTTCACAACTTCCACTAGTTTGCCTGCTCTATGCGAACATCTCGCTAGTCGAACACACAATGCCGTCAGATTGGTATTCGCCGAAGAAGGACCCTGTTCTTGAGTTCGCCTAGTCTAACGTCTATGTTTTCACATGGACCCTGTACAATTGTATCCACGATCATCCTTCATAATGGCCAGTGAGTATCTTCAATCCAATCCGCGCTTACAAACCGAACAGAAATTCGGTTACAGATGACAAGTCTGCGAAGCTTTCAGAATCATCCATGAACTGCAGTTTGTACGTAATTCGGATTCAGCTGAGGTCAGACCAGTCCACAGAATAGATCCCATACTATGTACTCAAAAGTAAACGGTGCCAACTCTAATGTTGTCAGAGAAAACCAGTGAACTTGGTGCAGTTTGATTCCATTCTTTATTGTTTTTCACCCTGCTGGTCCGTTCTCCTACAGATTCCCAAGTGTGCCCTCTGCAATTTTGTAACAATCCCCTTTGCTCAACTCGGTGGAGAAAAGTTTATCTTATCAATTACCCATACTCATCTTAAGTCTTGCCAACAGTTTGTCAGTCCGGACAATTTCCCGTAATCTCCTATCTAACATTCAAGCCGTTTGTTCTCCGTTCTACATGTAGTCTCGCAACACTGTCTTGTCAAAACATCCACTGATTTAAAATGACATCTGATTCTCTTGCGTTGGTGATTTATGATACTACACGCACAATGTATGCTCCTCACAATGTTTGTGTTGTTATCCCTGTAAACCACGAGAGGGCTGATGAGATCCCGCATGAAATGTCGTCGCAGTGGACGACCTGTACACTTATGCTGATGATATGTTTTTCAAATTTATTTTAAGGAATTACCGTTTCGTATTCTCCTAATAAGGTACCTCGAATTGAAGGGATAATCAACGTAAATATCTGGCAGGATGTCGAAAGTCTGCCGAGCATAGTTTTCATGCAAGTACCACGCACTAGTCGAACACGACGAGTGGAAAATTAGAACTAAATACTCCGGGACGGTCAGTGATAAGTTGACAATCTGTTAGTGCAAGTTTCACACCAAAAAGTCTAAGCCAAACGAAAGACGATGATAGAGCTGCGTTCCAGGGCTTATTGATTTCCTCGCTATGCGGGAGATAGCAGATTTAACAGTTATTTGTGAACTGCGTTGTTATCTTGTGTTCGGTAACAACCTGGGACCAAGATGAACACTATTGTCTCGCAAATTTTCGGTGGCGCCATATCAGTCTTATCAGACGATATGTCCAAATCGTAGGTATTTTATTTATCGGACAGCCCCATTGACTAGAACTGTTTATTGCACAAAATCGTGTCAGGCTACGAGACTACAAAAATGCGGTAGAAGTCCTCCCCATTTATGGTGCTTGTTGTGAATTCATCTTAACAAAGATGAATTTTAACACATATTGATATGCAGAGCACTCGGGCCACTCGGCAAACTACCGCGATTCGACTTAACCCAAACCATTGTTTTTATGAATTTAGTTGTGATAAGTGGAAGGACGAATTACTTTGCCGGTTTACAGCTGTCTCTTCAGTAGCATTCATTTTCGCGGAAAACAGCATTTTCCTTGTGGGTGGAGTGCTGAGGTCAGTAAAACTCTCAAAAGTATCCGTTCGATGTACCAAGTTAACGATACTTCTGTATTGTAGTATACATACACGATGTAGAACGTGGACGCGTTTTAACCGCTCTAAAAGGAATTTGGTCCTATATGACCAGTTCACCCCCAAGTGCTATTCTACACTGCATCGTCCACATCGCAAAGGATTGTAATGCATCGCTCTGTTTCTATGAAATCTTTCCAGCCACTGTTCATCAACATTCAAACGGAACAACATCTAGCCAGCTGAAACAAGTATCTCAAGATCGGTTAGGCGCATGATCGTCTGGACCAGTGGACGGAGCTCCAAGGGAGGCGTATATAGATTTGTCGAGGTCAAGGGATCACAAGAGTCCACGGCGGCCCTTTGACACGTGATTAAGTAACGTCGTCAAATGTGAATGGTGTAATCTCAGACACTGCTTAGCCGAACCAGTGAGTGACAGCTTTAGTGACAATCAACCGAATTAACCTCTAGGGTACAAAATATGAGCCGATACATCAACTTATTTAGGTGAATGAAAAACCTATTCGCGTTTGTGAAAGGTAGCCGAATCAGTGGTTGTAGGAAACCATACAGCTGGCCTCCACACAGTCTCCGCATATTTGAGGATATCTATCAACGGTCGCTCGGCGAGTCCAAGTAAAATAATGGCTTCACCGTCAGTCATGGGCTCAGAAGTACACGAAATCTCCGCAACTGGTGAGGCGCACTGTGTAAACTAGTTAGTTACGGGGAAACCTAAGGATAGATATCCTCTTTCAGCATTCACATCAGACGTTAATTTTTCACATCCGAATCGACTGAATCAGTCAGTCTTCATCAGTTGATCGCCAGTTCAGACCGGAGGATAAGAACTGAGAAGGAAAACTAAGGAAAACTACAAATAATTCTGTGGTGAACGTTGGTTTCGAATAGCAGCAACTGATGTAGATGGGCAAAAGTCATGGAAGATAAAATGAGAAGCGAGGAAAGTGGGTTGATTGTAATTTTACACTTTGAGTTTACCTTGATATGCAAATTCCTCAAGTTCCGTCTCCTGAAGTTTCGGGGGTCTAGTGTTCTGTTTTTTTTAAATCACAAACACTTTGGAACTCAGACCTTGAGGGATTTCTACCCATGTGTAACTCAGACAGTTCTCTACGACGTGCACGCGAAGAAGAGACATCACAACGGCTTCCAGTCAGTAGGAAGCGGCAGGAATCGAATGACCATACAAAAATCAATTCGCACTGGGAATCACTGAGTCAACATTTGTTTGTGCAACTAAGTTAGATGGTATGCCGTTCCGAAAAGTCTGTCCTTGGTTTCCAAGTTCTGCACATCCACACATCAACTGAAGGCTTTGATGAACATGCAGTTTCGTTGCTTGCCAATTATCAGAAGGCTAACATATTCAAATGCAGCAGTAAGCAGCCAGCTGTCAGCCAGTAAGCGCCCCCCCCCCCAAGCATTGCCCACGTGACAAAGTGATTTCAGAAAACACAACCATCTGATTGAGTAGAAAACTTCCTAGGACTCGACGAAAATATTTTAAAGGGCGTTTACCTCCCAACACCCAAAACAGCCGAATTTACGCACGGGGCCACAAAGCTCCCTGAATAATTGCTCAAGCAAGACTACTGAGGGCCATCACGGAAAAGCGGAGCAGTTGTGCTAAGAGGGAACAGCTATCTGATCGGGGACTACACCTACCTGATGAGCCCCAAGAAGGGCGAAATCGGTCGTGGGCTGTCGAAGAGTTTTCAGCAACTTTGTGAGTAGTTTCTTTTATGAAAGCTATCTGACCCGTTCATGTTGATCTGAGATACGAAATCAACTGAACAAGCTTCATCCATCTGTTTGGCTACTAGCTATCCATTTAGCTGGAATCGCATGGAGACTAAGGGCTTGCTTCCTCTGATGAATAAAATGACTGAGGCGGCCTACTTAGTATTCCGCATGACCGATGACTGAGATCTGAACTCATGTAATTCTCGTGTAAGGGCAAAGGTTCATCAGCTTGGAATTTACCCACAGAAGTTTTAGGTAAAGAGACTGGGAACGGCTGAAGAATTTTGGTTTGGTCGGGGTATGTACCTTAAGCGCAAAAGCGGGAATCTAGCAGATCACAAACCACATACACCGCTTACAATTTAATTTACGTGTTTTCAACTAAAACACGTCTGTGTAACTGCTTTTGGTCGGTACTTGCTTGCTTCTGTACTAATTCAAGTGTTTAAGAGCTTCACTTTACTCAAACGTGACTATATTACTATTTAAAACGTAAGGAAGATGTTTATTGAAGCTCGTGGTCAGTCACGAGCTCCGTCCACTCAGTCAGTGTTCAGCCCCTGAGTGGCATTATGCCCAACTGGTAGTGCAGTTGTCTTCTTCAAAACAAATGCCTTATTACTGCAGTATCTTTATATAACTTCGTCTCGATCATCGTTTATTTCAATGAACAAGTCACATAGAAAGAATAACCTGGAGCGACTGCTATTCACCGGTGACGCATCATGGTGAAAAGTTTTAGACCTACCAACACGATAATGGGGTCTTTAAACTTCAACTGAGTGGTTTTAAAACTTTGCTGTGGAATGTAACTGCTGTGGGTCATCAAAATACTTGAATCTGCCGTAAAGGAAGCAAGTGATTCACCCCAATTCACTGTCCTTTCCACCGCCTATGGAAAATACAAACGCCTCTCTCTTATCTGTATGGCTGACTCATAGTTGGGCCAACGGACAGCTTCAGTTCAGTTTCACATCACTCTCTTGTTGAACAGTAGTCCTCCTGTCCTGGTGCAATCATTCGTGTGAGTCCACTCCAAAAAAGGGAAGCGCTGGACATGCGAGGCGAACGTGATACCACTATCCCACCAGCGCAAGTTGGATGCATCTGAACTCTCACGTCTGAACGGGCGAACACAGGCCAATCGATCGTCACAACCAGGACAGTTACTGGGTCGTCGTATCGATGATGTGTTGCGCATACTAATCACATCGCCCAAATGAGAACACGTTCTTTCGTTCAGGCGTGCGATGGAACCCATGAGGAACCCACACTTGGACATCTTTTGCTGCACTGGGTTTCAGTACTACAATCCTGCCAAGGAAAGGAGCGAAAGGATGAAAGGGATGATACAGGATCAAAAACCTTCACTATGGACTTGGAGTACGCAATCGATTGGCAAATAAAGAGGTTTGAATTCACTGGCACTCGCCTTCAAATGAATAATGATATTAGGGGTTAGACCGGGGAGTAACTTCATTTTACTGGACGGATTGTTCAGCGATGTCATTTTTTTCAACGTCATATAATTGGGACGCAGGACAAACAAATCCAGATGTGTCTGTCTTGCACTGACTGCTGTTCCAAAGATAGTTACGGACGGGGGGTCGCCTAAACATCAGGTATGAGGTTAGCCTAGAAAACTACTGCTGCCGGTGTTAAAGTACGAAACGCTTATGACGTCATCAACTTATCCTGATTTTCTTCGATCCCGTTCAACTAAGAACGGTCAAGGCACAGTATTTATAGCAGCGTCCGTTGAACTTACGATCAGTTTTCGAGTCAGTATAGACAGGAAACAGAAGACAGCATGCTGTGTGCCAATGAGTGCAAAACTTCAATAACATGTTCGAAACTGGGTGGGAAAATACAGAATCTTTTGAGAGTAGGAGAGGCCCCTGATTGGTTATCAGCAAGGGATAATTTTTATTGCTTTTGATGCAGGAAATTTTGCTCTCCTCCTCCAACTTACATTCACAGTTGTTGTCTTCAGTCCATACGCGATAGAGAAGAGCGTGTTGCCGTGGTGAACGGTGCCTAGCTGCCATGCCACCCGAAGGAAGCACGGGGCTGGAATACTATCAGGTTGCTCAAGCCTAGACAAGAGAAGTCGAGATGCAGAGGACGGGTTCGAACCACGGACCTTCCGGTCAGTAAATCCGCGCTCTAACCACATGAGCCATCTCGCCCCTCATGTGTCGAATACTAATAGTGCGTATCCACATCTCACAGAAGCGGAAATTAGTGAGCGCGAAGTGTTCTGTGTTAGGTAATTGTTATCCTTTCGTCTAACTGAGCTACCTGATGTTTGCATAAAACAAGCATGGAATCCAAATTCCTGAGGGATCATCCGATATGGCTTCAGCCGATGTGAACTCCCTCTGTGTTCCTCAGACCGTGTACTTAGAAGTTCAAGCTTTTTAAACTACCTGGATTACACTTTTATCATAACTAAATATCAGTTTCTTTCAACCATGATTCTATACTACGTGATATGATGCTTCGATTCTGCACTTCGTGTGAATACTATGGCCAAGATGACTTATATTTACCTGCTTCGAACCCGGAGGTGTGTCTCCAGGATAGGTTTAACCATTTTAGGTGTTTGTCTTCTATTCGAAGCGCATTTTACCCGGCTATTCTTGACCATAGGCAACTTCGCTCCGCACTGTCACATGTGGACTGTGATGTACTCCTGTTTGATTGGTAGGTTATTCAGATATATAGGTCAGGAAATTGCTCAAGCAACCTTTCGGCCAGATAACTTTCGCTACTTTGGATTTGCTAGATTTCCGTCAGAAATCAGGTGAAAGGTCAGACGAAGTCAGGGGTAGACATGTGAAATAGAGGACACAAATGCCAGCGGGTGGCAGTCAGATAAACCCACTTCGTGAGACGAGTTTTCTCGTTTGTCAGTTTACTTTTGGCGGCAAAAGTGCCAACCTTGAGAAGTGCCGGTCCACCATTCATCACTCGACCGTGTAAACATAAGTTTCGTGTTTACGGTCAGTCTTTGAATATATGGACTATCCATCTCATTGGTTCAGTTGGCTTTCTACCGTTCACATTTAGCTACTTTAGGCAGTGTGAGCTTCACTACTGAAGGGCCACGTGACATAGCAGTTTGCATCGAGCACGTGGTTGTAACAAGCTCCGTCGTTTTCATCAACTGTACCTGGCAGCCAACTTAGGCGCGATTCGATCCAGCTAATTAACAGCCTTCCAGCAGTGCCCATCAGGATAAAACTAAGGGTTAAACAGACGGTTCGGAAAGTCTGGTATCAATCGGCAGATTCATTGCTGAGCAGCGTTTCGCTTTTGACACAAAAGCTTCGTCAGGCCAAGTGACTAAATTTCGAGGTTAGTCAGGATTTAAGGCGGAAAAAGAACCAAACAGCCAAGTCCAGCTCAATCTGTGTTGGGTGTCGGCCTAGGGATTTTGTGTGTTAGGGTTGGTCACCAAGTGTTAAGCCGATGAAAAATGCAACTCCAGAATCTCCCCGTAAATATTCGAATGATCTCAGCTGCTGTTCACATCAGAGCCCTAGATTACTCGACCGGTATTATGCCTGTTGTTATGACAACTATCCCCTAGCGGAAGCACTGAACTTGAGTTACGACGCAAAATGCGAAGCGCTGATAATTCCATCTTCAGTTCCTGTTCTGCCCCCATCATACCGTTTTGTACGTGACCATTCGTCATGTAGTCGCCCTGAATCCGATAATGTATCTTATCAGTGGCTTTAGGGCCAGTCTGTGGGTGCGGTAATTGAACTCTAATTCGTTTATGATTGGTCAAGTCGGGGTAGCGTTTTAGAGCTCATAGCAAAGCATTTCGCCGTGATTAATTCCATTGTAAAGTATTCTAGCAGAAAAATCACTAACATCCTGCAGATCATATTCGAAACTTTTGTATCTGTGAAAAATTTTCCACTGGAATAGATGAATCAAAAATGAGAACAGTGTGAATGTATAAAAGCGCTCCACTTGAAAAAAGTCAGTGGCACAGTCCTGATCTTATCAGAATATGAAGTATTTCAGTGCACCGCTGACGTCCCCACTCCTATTATGGAGAGCACCACACCAGTAGTAATTACTATTGCCGTGCTGTCATACACAAGAATAGTTTTCAGATGGAGTGGGATGGGATGCACGACGTACTCATAAAGTGTTTCATTTGTCCCGCTTGATTACACAACGGATAAGATACCCAAGCTAATTTAATCGGGCCAAGACTGATGTGATATGAAATCACCCTCACGTGCAAGGATCCCCGTTGCTGTCAGTCATGTCTCGCCCCCAAATCTGAAGCATCAGAAGCCTGTGTTCGTCCGACCAAACGATCCCCAACCAGAGGATGTTTTGAGTCACGAACTATCGCCATATCAGTGGACTGATCCTTTGTTACCTGATATACTTCCTTAAAAATTGTTGTCTCAGTCCTGCCGTCCGACCAAGCCCAACCATGCTACGAGTTTTTCAAGTTTCCCTTCACGTTGCATCCATGTGGTGATACGAGAGTGCATTTCCGATATTGGTAACTTCAGAAGGGAATTCTCCACCTGTTGACAACCACATGAGGCTGAGATCAACAAACAACAACAACAAATTTTCAAAACTAATTGTTCAGTTGCTCTGTTGTTCTCTTCACCAAACTTGGCAATTGGACTGCAAGCTCTTCATCACCAATCGAGGTGATATCGTTTGTACGGAGTTAGGTGGCCCAGTTCCCGCAATTCTCGCACATTCTTCTTCTCAGATATCATCCCATGAAATCCGAGAGTCATAAACAGATCTGCTTTAGTAAAAGTGTTTTGTGTACCTGCTTTTCTGCTGGTGTGAACAAAACTATTTAAAAAATGAAAACGAGTCCCCATTCTCGTTTATCCAAACATCCATAGCTGCCCTCGATACACGGCACTCCCTTTGCATAAGCCCCCCTCCCAAAAAAGAAGTAATACCTCGAAGAAAAAGAGCAACCTCTTTTACACTGATTCATTTCTATATGAGGAACCTGTTTTTAGAGACGCTTCAAACAGGGAAACCGTTGTGGCTATTGTTTTTTCCGTAATCTCTGTTACAAGCTAAATTCTTTCACTGTCCGACAGGTACCATTTCGCTCGAATGGTCGTTGTGTAGCATAGAATGCACCGAGTTTTACTTACTCAAGGCAGACCGAGACACTGCAAGACTGCAGTTTGTGACCAAAAGCGGAACTCATATGTGCTTATGCATGCGAGGGGGTCTGTTGTGTGCCCAAAATTACCCATCTTTCTTCGAACAGCGTCTGGTTGAATTAGAGGTAATCGGAAATTTCTAGATGCATTGACTACCCGTTGACTGTTAACAAAGAACAAATCAACCAACTAGAGTTATCTTCTATCAGTGTAGTTGTTTTGAAAACTTGTCAATTGTGGGATCCGAGGAGCCTCCGTCTGAGATAGCGGATAAAATGGTGTAAAGACCAAAAGCCTTGGTCATAGAAACCCGCAATTGTAAGTAACATCCCAGATTTTCAGCAAATACATATGTTAGTGCTCTAGTTGTGACGTAATTAAGTTGATTATCGGAAGGTAACAAGCACTAACAAATGTCTCTTTTATTGGAATGTGATGAATACAATAGTTGGGTGCATTGATAAAAATAGATACAATGCAAAAAGTGGAATAAGCCAAAAAAAGTGACTTATCGTTTGAGGGCACTTGTTGAGAGTTCCTTAGTGAAGTTCCGGACGCGGGACGTGTCTTCTCTGCAGTATAGCTGCTACACGTGTTCCGTAGTTGTCCGTGGAGTCTTGCAGAGCTCTGTTGACTTGCTGTCCTGTGCGCGCGAGTGTGTATGTTGAGCCCAGTTGTATGCCTATTTATTGTGTGTATTGTGAAGAGAGGGGTGTCCCTTCGTGTTTGATACTTGCAGGAACATAAATACAACTTGACCTGATATGTTGAATAAAGTTCGTAATCCTGGCGCGTGACGCAAGTGGTAGCCGCGTAAACGAAATTGGTTGAGAAGTTTTACTGTACATGTTGTCGGCTAAGGTTGCAAGTGGGACATGAATTGTCACCTGGTTTGAGTGTTTGTGACGCACCTTTACCGTTTTTGTGTCTGAATGATCTGTTATGTCCGTAACACTTTAATATAAAATATAGGAGGTATTGTATATCAGTTTCCCACCAAATACTGGAAACAAACCACGTACGTTTTCAGTATCAGTTGATGGGGGCTGATGGAGCCAATAGAGCTTGCACAGTAGTATATCAAATCCGATTTAAGTTCTATCCAAACCTTAAAATAACCAACAAATCGAAATCAAAAACAGATCTTGGGTCTTTGACTATGTTTCTGATAGGGAGAGAGAGAGAGTCAAGGTTAGGAACTCCTGATGATGCTCGCAACTTACCAGCTTCGAGTTCTCACGTCACTGATAGTTTGACTTTCAGTTGTTTCGAACTGTCAGTGGAATTGTTGCTGCCTGTGATAAACATTCGCACGCAAGGTTTGAGAAGACTTGAGTAAATGTGGTATCGAATCTTGAGGTATTAGAGGTCCGAACAAAAGAAAGCACAGTGCCATATAAGACTTGTGAGTAATGTCAGTGTTTGACACGCGTTGAGCCAGGGGAAGTACAAAGATCTGCTGTGCACAGTCGGTCGCGACACCTCACCACCTCAAGTACTCAGGCCACAAGGTGAAACAAATATGCACAGCCACAAAGTATAGGAAAGCTCCAAGCAGGTCACATGGCCAAATTTGTGAGTGCGCTGCTGAACACCCTGGCTAATGAAGCGGCAGGCGAGATTGGAAAAATATGGACACCGTGCATCCCGAGGACCCATATATATAGGTAATGAAAAACTAAAAAACCCTTAATTTTGGTAACGTAGTGTTTGGCATAGGACACCATTTCGAGCTCAGTTTTGTTGCTCAAGTTTTCGGCCAACTAGGGCAGCCTTCGTGAGCAGAGGAGTAGTCGCGGTCCTATAGACAAGGGAACAGATGAAGGCTGGTGTCAACGGTGAAGCGGCCAACAATCTGTGCTGTGATTTAGTTACTCAAACTCATGTTCGGACACATGGGTAATGTTGGGTTTGATGGACTGAGTGTGGGACGCGCTAATTACCTGAAGGTGTGAAAGGGATATCATGACATAAAAAGGCTGAAAAGGACCGCGCTGAATACGGGTCAGCGCACTGGCTTCCGTCCCAGCTAATGTTTTCGTTGATATTTCATATTGCCAGGGTACATTTTGCGTCAGAACTGGGAATTACTGGAAACTGGAATCACATGGAAACATGTATCTCACAAACGGAATAAACTACTGTCTAAATATCATTATCCGAAAGGCAGCTGAGATCTTAAAAAAACAGGTAGCTTCATTGGCATTCCTCCAAGTATGTGACAAATCAGCCGCATTTAAAGAACTACGCAATTCGATATGTAAGGTTTCTGTTGACTTGGAACTGTCGGGGTAGACACAAATCTTCAACTCGGGACTTCCGGTTGATCGGATTGGCTGACAACAGAGCTCATAAGGTTGCTGAGAATTCTTCGACAGCCTACGACCGGTTTCGCCCTTCTTTGGGCTCATGAGGTTTTCAGCTACGTTCCAGGTGGGTTTCCCCTCAAAGCCAAATTGGTAACAAATTGAAGACTCGGAGATTGCACCCACCTGATGAGCCCCAGGAAGAGCGAAACCGGTCGTGGGCCGTCGGAGAATTCTCATCAACCTTGTGGGTAGTGTAATACATTCATTCATGTACCTCGATATCTCGAACATCGTACCAGCTGGAACATGAGGCAGTCTGGTGCAGCACATTTAGTTGCCTGGAAACATCACAAACGAGAGATTCAGCTGGATTCCAGACGAGTCTCTCGCAAAACCAAATTTATCTGCGAATGAGTGCATTTCGCCAAATGTGCCGCTTACTTTTGGAGGTAAAAGTGTCAACTTTGGGAAGTGCCGGTCCATTGGACACCATTCGCCACTCGACCGCTATTGCGCCCGTATAAACATACGTTTCGTGTTCACGATCAATCAATATTCGCGCAACCTGGGCTGGAGCGATCGACTGAATGTTCGGCCTAATGACCCACAAAGAACCTTAATTTAAAAGTGCATGTTGTCCGGCAGTAGCCCTTCAGTGGAGATGGCGGTAGTGTGCAGAGATTTTGGAATTCCCTCGGTGAAAAGATGAAGTTGCACAAAAGGAAATCCGTCCGAAATCCCATGCAAACGTTCGACCCATTTCCATTCACATGACAGTGGTTGATATCCTGCCGACATTTTCTGGCAAGGAGTGGGTTCGGTAACTGGAATTTGTTTGCGAATGGACTTTGTAGACGCAAACAAGTTGCTCAAAGATGAATTAAACCTCAGAATAAGTGTACTTGTTTTATAAAACGAAACATGCGTCGAACAGTTATTGATATTCTAGCAAAAACTCGATATCATTCCGAAAGATGATCATTTAATACTCTCGTCAAACTCTCGGACAATCAAACACCTACATGGTGGATAAATCACGTTCTAGTCTACGTGTAATCACAAAGCACCTTCATTTGACGGTAGCACAAATTCAAAAATCACTGATCGATGATTGTCTAGTACTTATCATTTAGTTATACTCCGCCCTACCCTCTGTGCCATCACAAACAAAATTTTATCAAATCCATATTTGTAATCTAGGTACGCACGTGACCCATATCTAAATGAGTGACTTCATTGTGACGAGGCCATGCCACACGACCGTGGTTTTTTCAGACTCTTGAATGGATGGCTCACATGAACATGGGCTTAGACTCACTTCCTAACATTCATTCTGCCATTTGCAGACCACACTGCATAGAAATACCAAAGTCAGCAAGTTTGGGACCGATATTGATGGCAATTTCACATAGACACGGCACACACGGCAGGTCGGTGTACTTATTCCAGATTTATCGACATCTATGTCACTGAGTTCACCTCGGTCCGCAGCAAGGTGAAGATTAGTGACTGAGGATTCTTGGCTTGGTTTGGATTCGTATCAATACAACTGTGACGCTAGCTAGCGGAATAGTGTGGCATTTTGTATAGGCTATATCGCTGAAAGGAAAGAAGGGGGAAGTTAAATAACTTAGATGTTCATCAGTGGTTTGTCGCCATGGTTTGAAATCAAGACAAACGCAATAGAATCCCATGCAACAATAGGCTGTGAAACGTCCTTCTGCAACCTTTTTAAACGTACCGCCAAGAAACCGTCCATGCTACCGAGGTGTGTTTTCAAGCACAGCAAGGAAGACTGTACAGCTGAAACCCAAAAATGTATGTTTTGGGTCACTTAATGTGCTTTATCGAGTATAGCTTACTGTGCACTCGTCATGTGTCTTTGTGTGACGCCTCGTCCCCTGATACTCTAAGGTGACTTACCTAAACCCAAACTTTATCCGTGTTTTCTTGCTGAGAGTCTACCCTGTTGATTCTACCAGACTAAGTTGCGTCACCCATGTGGACGCAGTTTTGTGTATGTCTAGAAGTTCTGCGATATGGTACACAGTCTTGAGTCATGCACCCTTGGATTCCTCAGATTCAGGAATGCTGACATGTAATACAGGAGTATAGAACAGAACTTATCGAATGTGTTGCCATTTGTGCCTCGAGTTTCCAATTCGAAAAGTCTGTGTTCAAAAATTTCCGAATTCTAACTAAGGTACTTCGAAAACGATAATGATGACCACCTTGAATTCGAAAATTCGTATTCAACCATATCGATCAAAACGAAGGTGATTTCCAGGTGTTTGTTTAAAAAGGTGTACCATTAACAGAACCGTAACATGTCTTCTAGATCGGGAGCACCTGCATGTCTGGTTCTCTCCCAGACATGCGTCGTCACAAATCTACTTCCACACTTGAGGATGCGTTGTTCGCAATCATTAAAAATTAAAAGCAAAGACTACCACTTGAGAAAAAAGTGCTTTTGTTGCTGCAGACCGTTTAGGACGAGGATACGGTTAAAAACCGTATAGTGAAATACGCTCCCTTACATACCGATTTGGTTTTCACGGGAGACCCAACTGAATCTCTGGTTCTTTTTTAACTGAATGTGCTGCTGCCTTATGTTTCAGTTAGTACGATAAGCCAGTTACGTAATGCGTTGTACAGCTGTAACACACTACTCAGAAGGTCGCTGTCGAACAATCTCCAACAGCCTTATGGATACGTATGTACGATCAACCGGATAAGTAAACTCTTCTTGATTTCTTCACCTCCTGAGTTGTGAAGTGCTTTGTCCATGCATTTCTTCTAATAATTCGGAAAACTACCATTAACAGTAATAACAGGAGACTCCCGTTTCCAACCCTGTTATTCTTTTTACAGTGGGATTTTGGGTTTTCATCTCCGTTCCAGGAAACTTCCGCGGCTGCGCTGGTACTATCCAATAGCAGTCAGCGAACAAACTGACCAATCATCGGAAATTTGCAAAGTGAGTAATGCTTTCACAACTGCGGTGTCCCTACAAATTTCCACATATTAGTCACAGCATTTATCGGTGCCCTATCTTACTACAGACACCTCAATAAGTATTGTATTCACTGTGCTACGGAGAAAGACTGTCAGTTACAACCAAACCGTACGCAGACCGGTCGGTTTTATATGCTGGGTGTCGCGTACAAGACAAAAGCCATGTTGCCTATCGCAGTCGGGATCTGGATCAATCTAACTTGCATTCGTAGGGGAACCCCGGTAGACCTGGCCTTAGGAACCGATCAGTTCATTCGGAAATTTTTGAAAATACACACTTGTCTCCCGGCTTCAATGAGGTTGATGTTGAACGAGTCCATCTGGTTTGAGATTGACTGGTCCATAAGTTCTTGTTTATGAAGGCTTAAAACTTTGAAACGGCTTATCGGTCGCAGCAGCTATGTGGACTGACATCTTGTGGCTGATTAACTTAGCAATAAGAATCGTTGACTACGTTAATGCTGTGCGGAACCTCAAGCTTACCGCTTCTCATTTGCCGGAACTTCATTGTTGCTTTAATAAGATGGATGTGTTCTACCAAGAATGATGAACGGCTGGGTAAAACGGGAACATTCACCAAAGGCCTGTCAAAGTAGAAATAGCTCTCTCACGTTCAGCCAGAATGGTTTTATTCATTCTGAGAGGTGACTCTGTCCATGCAGACATGCAGCGTATGTGGAAGATAGTTGCGCAATCATCAAAGTAATGAAGTGACGTAAATTGGAGGAACTGATAGGACCACGGCGCACAATGAGTCAGGGTCAACAAAGTGCCGGGTCAAGTGGGGAATAACATGATTCCAGGGGTGCTCGTTTTCATAGATAAACGTTCGTATTTGAATCTGGTACAGAGCTTGAGACAAAATAAGCCGAGGTGGGCGCTGATCATCCAATAAGATTCAATATGTAAATTGAGGATAAGCATAAAAGCTGACTACGAAAATTATTACAATTAGAGATTTGTTACGGTAACTTAGCTTTAGGACTGCAACTTTTCTGTTAAACAGTGTATATGAAAGTATAACAATCAGCAGCATGTGATAACGAATTTAAAAACAATATTGAGGGAAATGGATAGCACTTTCAGACTGGCAGAATAAAAAAGTTTTTTGTGAAAATCAATTTCAGTATGAAGCGGTTAGCTGAGCTTATCCGATGGGATGATCGAAGTTACCAATTCTGATTATATGCAAGCGGTCACTCGGATCTTGTTTTAGCTTAGTGAGCTGTGGTGGAAACATAGCTGCACCCAGGACTATTCGACAACACTTTTCGAGTTTGTTCCGTCCAGTTTTTGATTGCATATAAGTTTCCGAATTGCTGCACCCACAAACTAACACAATATAGTAAATAATTACCTGTGTTCTTAGCACCAAAAGCCCTAATTTCCATTTTGAAAAGTGTGCATATCCCTCTTTCCTCCATTTTCTGGCTTATCGCATTACCAAACATATTGCTCGTTCTTGGACCACTCGGTGAAGAAAGTCATGTTTATCTTCGTAATGTACTACTCGTAAGGTTGTTGAAAGTCCGTCAACAGCCCACTACCGGTTTCGCCCTTTTTGGGGCTCATCAGGTAGGCGCAGTCCCCGGGTTTCCTTATGTTCTACTTGAAACCAGATTGCACGAAATTAGCCAATATACACTCGTTTGCAAACTAATTTGGTTTTTTCGAGAGACTCACCTGGAACCCAGCTGAATCTCTTGTTTGTGATGTTCTCAGGCGTGTATATTTGCGTTGCCACACTTTTCTCGTCTGTAATTCACTTGAACTCCAATCCCACTTGATCACGCCGGAGTGTCCTCCCATTTTCCTGGAAAGAAATCTTGCGTCATCATGTGTGGTAATGAGCTCCTATAAGAGAAAGCGTCATTGGAGAGAGGTCTGTTATAAAGGTCGTTGAATTTCCGGTCATCTTGACGCGCGCATTCCAAAAACACAATGCAAGAACGGTGTGTCGGATAGAGGAGTACGGTGATTCTTCTTTTAACACGAGGTCGGCCAAAAATGTTCCGTCGTGTGACAAGTGTCGCCAACTTTATTTAGTCTATCTTTAAATGAGCTCGCTGAAAACCACCTTTTACTTCCATTTCCACTCATTGCCTATTCGCTCGGATTCTTTGAGTTGATTAAGTGAACCGAGTGAGAACAGTCACGTTTATTTTACACCATTTATTGCGGTCACAACTTTACATTTCCACTGGAGTCTTTTTCTTTTTCACTCTTAATGGTCAGTGTGTTTCTCAGTGTGTGCTCTGAGTGGGGTTGTCCTCAGTTCCCCTTTCATTTTCTTGTACGCATTCTCTCTAGACTGTCCAGAAGGTTTTTCCGTGCGTAGGATTTAGCTATTTGCAACCAGTTACTGTTACCATGATGAAACTCACCAAATCCGCCGTTTACTATGAGCACGTAAACCATTTGCTCACAGCTGGGTATGAGGTACTCGGTTGATGCACATTTTTTATCCGGTTTCGGAAGAATGGGACTAGCACAAAACGAAAAAAATATGTGAAGCTGTCGCGTTAGTCAACTCAACCCCATCTAGTTTCGTGTGGTCTTGCTCCGCATAATGACAGATCTGGGTCAAAAGCTGACATTGTTCGCTAGACAGTCTAAGAAGTTCGATATCGGTGATATCAGAATCGCCATTTCTATCCCCCTCCGGTTGATCACTGTGGTAGCTGTGGTGCTTATAACCTGACCATTCGATTCACAAAGCTGAACGAAAACAAACAAGCCTTAGTAGTACACCCATAAGCATCTTCCTGTTTTGGTCGAACTTCTGGTCCTGTAAGGGGCTACTCAACAGTCCTTGTGATGGTCGAATGCTGTACACAAACGTTCGTTTTTAGTTTCATCGGAGAAACCTCCCGAGTCAGTTGTGAGGCATCGTACGACACCTTCAAGACAGAAATCTGAATGGCGTATACGCAGAGAATAGCACAAAACAGGAGGCTGCCAGATGGCACCAATAGGCCTTTCGGTCGCATTTCTGGATGACGTTTATCAACTAGTGCAGTAAGCTTTGCTTGACTGTATCACATGGGTCTTCTTTGCTTGACCGATGGAATATGGGACAACAGGAAAATACTTAGAAAGGCGGGCGTTTTCGGTTAGGAAACAATGTCGTGTTCCTTATACAGTAATTTCCAATGGAAAAGTTGAGACTGTCTCGGAGACAAGTATGTGACGTGCACCTTGAATCACACATGTGAATTGTAATCACAGTTTGTTGAACACTACTCAAAAATGGTTAATATCAACACGTTGGATTTCGAATGATGAGAATTTCGACTGATTATAACTAATAAGCCAGCCAATAGACTTACTTTTTCCACCCAGGAGTTCCTCATTCTCACTTCCGTTCTTCAGCCCAAGGTGATTCAGCAAGCGAGAAGGAAATCTATCTGGTTTTATAAAAACAGATTTAACAGGGCAACAAAGGTTGATACAGAGATTAAAATAGCATACCATGACCGGTTTAGCCCTCCTTGGGGTTCGTCAGTTAGGTGCCGCTCCCGAGTTTCCTTTAACCTTGTGTTCTACTTGAATCCAAATCGTATGAAATTGCGATTATGAGCCTCAAGATGATTGGAACCAATTGCGAACTGTCAAAATGTTTTCAGCAACGTTCTGCGTAGTGTGCTTCATCAAGGAAAACCCTATGCTGCGATATCTCGAATATCCTACCAACTGAAACATGAGGTGCCCTTTTTGGAGCATATATAACCGAGGAGTATAAACGAGTGATCAAGCTGGAACGCAGCTGAGTCTGCCGCTAAAGCCAGCTCAATATGCAAATGTGTGTATTTCGCGAATCCTATCAAGTTCGGGTTCAGGCGGGACATAAGTTTGGCGGAAATTCGGATACTGTGTCTTCTTGATGAGCTAGAAGCAGGGAGGCGAAACTGTGGAAGCTCGAAGGATTTTCAGCAACCTTATGAGTGGTGTGTTTCGTCTGCCCCAACACGTGAGACCCGGATTATAAAGAATGGCACAACCCATGTCTTGAGTGAGTTGGTGCCGTCGAATACACAGCACTCCTACCTTTCAACCCACATTGCCCCTCTCGTAGTAGTTCGATAGTATGGGGTGATACGAAGCGCCAACTTGGCTACGCTTTTGCATAGTGTTGATCACAAACACAATCACGCGTCCAGTGTTGCTGGGGAATGCACCATTTCCGACATTCCATGGTGGGGGGCGCAAAGAAATCTTGTTGTAGTACAAAGCGAGTTGTCCCAATAGGTAATCGGCAAGGCAAATAAAAGAATAAGCAAACTAAGTGATGTCAGACTTTAGAGTACTTGGAGCTTTATATGCGTTTGCGGTTAGCCTCAATTCGTTTTTGCTCAAGAAGTGGGGATTTACATTCTCTGACGAGACGGCCGATATATCCGTAAGAGGACTCCAAACGAACATCTCTGCTGTTGATCTACAGTACAGTGACTCATTCCTGGTATGGCCTGGGTTCCTCAGCAGAATACTCATGTCCCATCTATTCGGTCGATGAGCTCGTCATGTACACCTGTCCGTGCACACTGCGTGTTTCTGTCATCGGTCAGAGGCACAGTTGCATTGGTAGCAGGATTGAGCTCCCGTTGCTATGTACGCTTGGGTGCTGTCGGTGCTACTCGCCTTCTAGGATGGGGACCGCGTGATCCTCACTGTGCCTGGTTGATGACACTACAAGATATGGTTGCCAATCGATGTCAGTGGCGTTCTTGTTGTCAGTCTCTATCCAGATTGCCTGAGTGAGTGTCTGGAAGTATATGCACCTCGGAATGATTGTAGTAAGCAGGTTGGATAGTCGGAAAGCCGAGCGGAATACTCGGGCTCTAAAGAAGTGATGGATTCAAAGTGGGACAAATCATGGGTGACCATGACAAACCATGATTGCGCCGCCGACCTATGCTAGAAATATCGATCAGATGATTGACAGAAAACAAATCATTATCTTCCAGTGCGGTGCATTTTTTTGTACAGTAATAATTTTACTACCTCAGAGTTATCTTTGGCCCAAAAGTTCCGATAGATATGTGAATCCGCCGAAAACTGAGTGGACTTCACTGGACCAGAAATGCTGAATCTGTATGTTCTCTTTGATTCCGTAATATTTTCATCTATGATTTTGGGAAGAAGTCGCATGATTGCAAGTATATGTAGAAAACAAGATTTTAGAATTCGTAATGCACTACTCATAAGGTTGCTGAAAATCCGTCGACAGTCCACGACCGGTTTCGCCCTTTTTGGGGCTCATCAGGTAGGCGCAGCCCCCAGGTTTCCGTCAACATTATGTTCTACTTGAAACCGAATTGCACGAAATTAGTGAATTGCACTCATTTGCAAACAAATCAAAGTTGGTAAGAGACTCTGAATCTCCCGGTTGTGATGTTTCCAGTCTTTAGGTGTTTCCAAGACTTTAGAATAGGTTTATATAAATGCAAACCAGCTCAAGAAAGTGACCGAGGATACGCTGCAGAGTTTTTCAAGACGTGAACAGTACAGTCAGTTTTGAAGATGTCGTCATCACTGAAGCAACCAAAAAATTTATTCCATCATAATGCAGGCCGATCCATGGAATAAGTAACTCGTATTAGTACCTTTTTATGGGAAGGATGGATAGCATTTGCCACCCTCTGGGGACGGCGTTCCTCAAAGGCAACCAATTCTTTTATTCATTTTTGATGGGAAGTTCCATTCGAGAATAAATCACCTGACTGAAGCAATCATCTTTGATCCAGCTCTTCAGGCGATCTCTTCAGAAGGGGACAAATGTGGCAGAAGGGCACGTGTGGCGAGTGGAAGGGAAAACTCTTGTCCATTAGCCGTAGCTTTCTTTCTACTTACGTCATGGTTGATATTTCCGCTTAATGGCTACATCCGCACCAGCGCAACTAGTTTTCAAATTGAAAGTGTACCAGTGGTAATTTATTCATATAAACTTAAGCCCTAATATCGACTTTCCTCATTTAAGCTGTAGGTCAAACCCAATCGTGGGCGATCAATTACCCCAGTAACTTAACTCTATTGATTGGTTTGGATTATCGTGTAGTTACAACTAACCTGTCGGCATAAAATTGTGAGCGAATTTCGTGTACATACTTTGTAACGTTAGTTTTCTGACCTTCCTCCAGAGCTTCTGCAACCGTATCATTTAACTTTCCATTGCTTTTTGGCCACTATCCTCTTAATGAACTGTTTTCAGACTACTCGAAGCACAGTGCTCTTTCACAGAGCTAGATCTAACAAGTTTCAAAGCCAAACTGGTGAATATTTTTGTGCTCCTACCATGGTGTGGTGAAAAGTGCGTTCTAGCATTGGTTTAGAGAGGATCTTGACGGGAACTCGTTAGCATCCTGTCTTGCAAGTGAAAGGTCGTTGAACCCGTGTAAAGTAGTAAAACTGCCTGCTGTCGGGATTCCACAGGGTCTAGATCGAACAACCGCTACCTGTTGAGCCTTTCTATAGAACGTTCCGAAAGTTCGTCGTCAAACCACTCCATGGAATCTCAGGTGAGGAGGCTCAAAACACTCGACGAGTTTTCAGCAACCTTATGCGTTCTGTGTGGGCAATGTACTACGACATGTGGAATAACGTGCCGACTGAAACATGAGGCGACCCGGTGCAGCACATTCGATTGGAGGAGACAGTTGTAAACTGGAGATTCAACTGAATTGTCAAAACCAGATTCGTACGCAATTAAGAGTGTTTCTTGATAACAGTATCTCTTTATTTGGAAAACGACTCTAATAATCGCTCATTAAGTGGCAACTGAGTAGTAAAGCACTTCTGATTCCGGCTAAACGAACCACTAGAACCAATACCACACTCAGTATGACGGATGGGGTAGCAGTGGTCGCTCAGAACTGTTGGACAAAAGACTGGCTCCTTATATACCTTTGTAATGTACTACTCATAAGGTTGCTGAAAATCCGTTGACAGCCCACGACCGGTTTCGCCCTTTTTGGGGCTCATCAGGTAGGCACAGTCCCCGGGTTTCCGTCAACCTTATGTTCTACTTGAAACCAAATTGCACGAAATTACCGAATATACACTCATTTGCAAACTAACTTGGTTTTTCGAGAGACTCACCTGGAACCTAACTGAATCTCTCGTTCGTGATGTTTCAGGCAACTGAATGTGCCTGGCTGAGGGTCCTGACTGGTTCCTTAGTTGTTTAATGAGGAGGAAGGGTTTTTAGGCACACTAATTCCGCAGTTTACATTATAACGATAAACTGAAACCAACAACAGTGTTAACCTGGATATCAAATGAAGACATTTCCAAAAAAAAAACAAACAATGGTGGTAGGAATTCTGACTGTCGTCCATCACTGAACCGGGGCGATCAATTACGGTGTCAGAAAAACACCTTTGTACTTGTAGTGGCGGGCTAATCTGAATAAGTCTTATTCGGTTACACAGAATCTTGAGGTTTCTGACTGTCGTCCATCAATGAACCGGGGCGATCAATTACGGTGTCAGAAAAACACCTTTGTACTTGTAGTGGCGGGCTAATCTGAATAAGTCTTATTCGGTTACACAGAATCTTGAGGTTCTCTGACAGGGAATGCAGAGCACTGGTCGAAGTTTTCTCCTGATTTGCATTGCATTTTGGGCGGGAGTTGTGCGTCCTTTGTGTTTACCTTCAACACAAGAGCCATGAGGCACACCATGCCAACCAGTCCGCACGTATCCACGTCAATTCCGTCAGCCGGACAAAGACCGAAGTTGTTGACCTTACAGTTGTCTTCCAGCAGCAGAATGTTTTGATCGACTCTGGTGACGAGACAGAATGTCACACGCTCAAAATAAGTGTGAGGTTATGTGCGACCGCAATTAGCGATAAATAGGGAACGTCATTTGCTTCAGTCATTGTGAGTTGTGTTTCTTTCGCACAGCAGTGTGTGTGTGTGTGTGTGTGACCTGCCATTTCCGATGGAACACGGCTAATTATCATCAGGGCAAGTTGTGTGCACCCGGTATGGTCACATTAACAAGACTGCCTGCATCTATAACCTTTGGAGTGTGAACACCCGAGTGAGGCATGGCGGTACATTGTTGAGGTCACCACATCGACGAGTTCCAACTTGTTCTGTGTTGAAAAGTACACGAATCGGCTTTCGTACTCACGGAAACCCTTGGGGCTGGGGGCAAACCCAGTATTGCACACACTGACACTGAGCCGTGACACTTCTGTGCCTGTGTACAACAGTACATTGGTTCTGGTGGAGCCTCCAGGCTACATTTTAGTCTGAATACCCAAAAAGCAGTATTTTGATCTTGAAAACGAAATTTGGGAATGTTTCTCTGAGGACTATCTAAAAACGATGGCGCCTGGGGATCTCCGGCGTGCATTTCACGCCTAGAGGCTTGATGGTTGTGATACCCTTTGTTACATTACTTCCAGTGTAAATTCCACTGTGGAGCTGTAACGGTCGTGTAGTCCAGTCAGATTAATGCCGGTTCCAACTGCCTGACTTTGAACGATATTGTATTAATGCAAACGAACCTCCGGTTAGCGGCACCCGGATTAAGAGCCGTTAGACCCCTGGAAACCCAATCTGAAGTACCCCGTGAAGCCCTGAAGCCGGCGTGACCTGACAGCCGTTAAGGTCTTCAACCTGGCGAAATGAGTCTCCTGAACTGTGAGGCTCTACACAGTGGCAGAGGAAAGCCAACAACGAAAAGACGGGTTTTCTGCTATACATGATAACTTGGTCGACGAGTCCAGTTGAACGAATTACGGGGAAGAGTGTCGCTTGCATGCTGGATCACATAATTTCTTAGCAGGCGCAGCTTATTGGGTAAAAATATGATCACATCCAGATATCCTTCACAAGTAAAACATTTTAAACCCTCTGTAATTGAAAACAAAGGTGTACGGAAGTAATAATAAGTTTGACCCATACTGATGCAAATCTTCAAATCGGCGGGCACTTTGGCCCCGTTCTATCTTTTAGACTTCTCAAGGATTGAGGACCAAATTCGTTGGGAGATTCTGACCGTACAAATGTCACTTTTCTTGGTATGCCTGGGTATAGGCCTGGAGCATGGTGGCCTTCAGTTTACTTAGTTGATTCGAAGCAGAGATCTTTGTAAAGGGGCTAGAAAGTCATTGTTTAAAATTTTGTCAAGTGTTACTTTTACGTGGGATCGGTTTCTGAGGTCTATTAAAAAACATGACCGTTAAGCAAATGTGATGGTCCTTAATGCAGGTAGCTGCTGCATGGGGTTCGCTGGTGCTAAACTTGCAATCATTATTTTTCTTACTCTATGAACACATCTGTCCCCAAAACTCCCAAGTCCATTTATTTGGCTGGTTCATACAACTATTAGGTCTCCAGAGTGAGGCCCATGGTTGGGTGTTTTTACCCCACGCGCGAGTTTAACTAACATGTGCCGGCAACATATTTACCAACTTATTTCTTTCGGAATTTTTCGCAAATCGTCCCGTCCAGAACACTCACAAAATTCCAACTGTGCAGCTGAAATAGGTTCAAATGTCAGATGAAGTAATCCACCCTCCACCATAGGATATGCTAACGTTTAAAACAGCATCTAACTGGGCGTTTTAAGTGAAACATTAAAGGTGTTGAAAGGTGAGGATCTCAGGATTGTACCTCAGGACGTGTTTCATCCTTATTCTGATCCAATATCAGCAGGTGGGAGGTCGTAACCATCAGAGCAATAGATGAAATCACTAATATTCTCTGAGTAACGGGTTCATTTATCAGTAATAATAATTAGCACAGGTTCGGGCGCGCCACAACAAGGGTGTCCACCCGTAAATCAGCGTAAACCTTGCAGCATGTAACTGGTAGACCTAATACTAAGCCATAAATGAACTGCTAGTTATCAGGTTTAAAGACAACCAATGCGAGTGAGGTCTTGAAGACGAACCCAAAGGATAGAAATATGTCGGGCAACCCTACTTAAAAAGTTCGTATTCACTGTAATTTGATATCCAGTCGGATGTTAGCGGATGGGCTGGGTTGGTCAGAGTCAGTTCATGATAGTATGATAGTGCCATTCAATAGGTGGATGGCTGTCTTGTGTCTGTCACAGTAGTTTCCAGTCAGGGGTGAGTGGGAGTGGGGCTCAGGACGGATGCCGCCACATTCGAAAACACCAGTTAGTTAAAAGTTCATTGGTGGTTCTACTCCTTTAATTTCTGAACCATTTGACCCTCGTTCTTCGTTTCTGTTGTCCAGCAGTTACCAAGTTGTACTGAACGTGAAAGCCTCGTCAGACCTGAAACAGATGTTTTGCTCTGTTTTTGGGGCTTGTCAGTGAAATTCCACGCAGGAATAAAAACAACGTGTTACAGAAGTAACATGCCATGTTTTTATATGTTTGAAATGTCGCTTGATTCACGTCGCATGCACTTATTGTGCTTTTATTATAATTTGTTCTCCTCCTAGATAAAACTTTCGAAACTTAACTAGTTACCCGAATCGTTGTTCGATGCGATCACGCTGAATATGTCTCCCGCCAACACTGAGTTCGTTTGCAAATGATTGTTCACCTTTACTTAACGTTTACTTATTTACCTACTCATTTACTTGTTTACTCAATCACTTACTTACTTACGTAGTTACTTAAAATTTTCGTCAGAGAAAATGTGCGCACGAGCGTGAAGTTGGGGAGTGATGTCACTTCATTCTGAAATTCGTGTATGGCGAGAAATAAGTTGAAAAATACTGGTCTACCAGATGCCACATCTTCAACTAAAAAACATTGGTTTAGCCATTGCTATACTCAATGATTTGATATTTGAATAGATGTTCTCAGTTCCTTCGTAAAATCACAAACAGAAGTTATCGCTCACTCGTACAACAGATGCATACCGGATGGTTGATCATATTCTCTGTGGACTCACTGCTGAACATAGCGTACCAGACTCTGTCCATTCCTCGAAATTTTGCTGTATATACCTGAGCTTCTCATGCCCACGTCGATAGTTTATCGCCTGCGCAGCAGAGACGGTTCAGCTACTGACGGATGAAATTCGCAACTCACAGGTATAAGAGGAAATACACGTTGAATTCCTCCCGGATCCACCGAGCGGAATCTTGTTTATGCAGCTTAGTTCTACATTAGCTGCGTCGACGTGGGTTGAAATTTCGTCGGGTATTTTGGCAACGCATCTACAACTATCTCGACAGATAATCTCATTTACATACCAGCCTGGTTTTGACAGCAGACTCAACTGACTCCACTTGATCCTCTCGTTTCTGATAGTCCCTTTCGAATGGGGGTGCTGAAACGGGCCACCTCATTTTTCAGTTGGATAAGTTGTTGTCTAGACGTAACACGCTACTCATAAGGTCGCTGAAAGCTCTTCGTCGAAGAGCGAACGTGCTAATAGTGTCTTGTCTAAGCACCCACAACTTCCTTTTATGATCCTTCCTACGCCAACGTAACGAGTCCCATATTTACCCGTGACTTTTCAGGCACTTTTTACTGTTGACGCCTGATTCATCACATGTTCAGGTTTATTCGCCCGTGACTGCCTGTGCCTGTGTCAACTGCTTGCGTCCATATCACACCGACTCCTCCAGCTAAAGGTGTGACAGCTGGCTCGTGTCCATTCCCCCTAACCTTGCCTGTGTCGACCTTATTGATTAATCAGTCCCGTGTCTCCCTTCTGGGTGGGAACTCCAGCCGCCTTCATCTAAAATGTGTGCCACTTGTCATTTATTCCGACCTGTGAATGGAGGGTTTTCGGATGCCCACTTGCTTCCGTTCTTCGATGGTCTGTAGATTGAACGGATTACCTTAAGTGTTCTATTATGTGGAGAATGTCAAGAACATGCTGCCGGGTTGGGGATATCAACCAGCCCATCATGCACAGCTAAGGGTCAAGGTATGAAAGGCGCTATGCATACACATTTTACAGTCCGCTGCTAATCCGAGGAGATTTGGGGATTCCGATGGAGATTTCGTTCTGAAGGAAACACTGGACAGTTGCCTTATCTCTACTGGAGATCATCATCAGTGCGCATCTCACAAAGCCTCTGGAGGCCCTGGATCTCACAGCTGGTGTTTGAACACTTAACTGCTAGGTCACGGGCGGCTGATCAGCGGTGTAGTTAACTCGCATTTAGAATATTGCGCCGCTCATCCTTCGGTCACGAGACCCACGTCACGTGTTCACACGTGTTAACTGGCTCCTGGGGCCATTTCGATGGATGAAGTGATTATTTATGAAGTAGATTTTGCGAGAAGAAATCTTGGGAGCCGATTGCATACAGAGATGTTGTCTAGAGCTGTCGCGCGTCGACATAGGATTCACCTGATAACGGAAGCAGTAAAGAATGCATCTCTATGAAAAATGATAGTCCTAGCTGATGAAAGACCAAACTGAGAAGGATGCGGTTATCATTTGAAATGGTGCTGAGTGCAAAGGATCGGGGACATCTGCCTGACCTCCTTTTATGAAGTTTGAAAACCGTCGGGGTACTTACAGATTACACCATTAATTGAGCTCATCAGCGAGCGTCCGCACGTCATTCACCATACTAACCACACTCACTACCTATTCTCAACATCCTCTATTTCGCCATTTCATTCTTAAGTGAGGTAAACAATTATTCATTTTTAGACAGCGTAACTCCAGCTATCACAGTTTGGGCAGCTTCAATGGCGGAAACCCCCGCGAAGCGTCGACATATTTTCCAATGCTTTGAATGTCACTCTTTTCCTTCCCATCAGTTTCTTACTAGAGCTATTTCCCCTCATGTTGAATGCCGCAAATACCAGTGTCTATAACTAGCGCGTTACATGTACTTTCTGTGTCCACTAGCACACAGTACATCGCCAATTAAAACCAGCATCACGATTGTCAACTGTTGCCTTAACTATGATATCCGAATCGAGGAATTGGAGAAAAACACTTGGCAGAATGGATTATAGGCGGATGTTGCCTTCTGCAATGTGCCGTATGTTCGATGTCCGCAGTGGCAGTGGTAGGTTCTAGGTTTCAATTTGATCAGCCATTTTAACCAAATTTCAAGCAGATTAAGAATGATCAACGCATTGCCTGACTTACCGAACTTAATTGGTACAAAATCGGAAGCGAAACTTTTTCATCAAGAACAAGAAAATAGCAAGCAGCATTGTAATTTTGCACAGTATTCCAGAGGCATTTCTTCGCATCACTTTACCTGCTTACTGTAGTTAACATCACCACGATAGTAGTGGTTTAAGCAAAAAGTGCAGATAAAATTTACTGAAAAAGGGACTGACATTCGGCAAACAAGTTTTCGAACCAGCCGAGTAGCGTCAGAGAAGCGAATAGCAGTCACCGTCGACACAAGTTCAGTCTCTATTTCACAACAGCAACTAATTCTATGAGTGGTAGGTAATTGCCATCCAAGTTTGCAACACGCATTTGTTCCGCATTTTCCTATAGGTCACGGGATCCATAGACTTACCTCGGGGATAGATTTGCTTCCCGGAAGCAAAGGTATGCAAACCACAAGCAATATGTTGAGAGAGTAAAGCCAGTCCACAAGTCGCGTCGGTTTCTGTCGGAGCAGCAGACGTTCCATCAGCCAAACAATATCCGATCAGAGATTTGAAGATCACTGGCCCAAACACTCCTGGAGTTGACCGGGCGAGATGGCCGAAGTGGTTAGAGCGTATAACGCTTCTAAGCTTTCAGGTATTGGCTGACTTCACTCACGAAATCAAGTTGCAACAGGACCTCATGGAAACAGAGCCGGGATGGTTTACCGTAGATTTTTATGCAGAGTTTCTTCGGGGGGCTCCATATCTTGGTCTCTAATAAATGAAACCAAATAGCGTTTAGTAATGCACTCCGGTTCCCGACCATGAGTTAAAAGCTCTTCCAATAGAGGTCACAATCTGAAGGCTCTGTCAAACTGTATGCGGTGGGATATTCGAATAGATTTAGCTTCCGATAAGCTGGTCACTTCACGCGGAAAGTGAAGCGAAATGGGAAGGTGACTTGAATGAGCAATCAATGGTTTGTTGTATTCCACACTCACACTTTTCCCACCCCGAGATAAAAAACGATCGTTATTCTTCTGCTCGTGTAGACTTTGGTGCGGTACGCACTTCCGTTTCCTCAGGCATTCTTGCTAGGCGTGTGGCCTATGAGTGCTACTTGATCGTCCTTCATTAAAATACTTCCTGATCCATTGTTCACCATCTTGCGAGGATGGCGAGGGGTCAGTGTTATATCTGCTGATTCGCCGGCCTGTGGTATCTGCTACTGACCCGCTCCAGTGCCTAGTGTCGGAGAGAAAAAGGCTCACGGAAGGGAACACAATAGCTATATTCCAACAAGGTGCTTGCGAGAGCGCGAGAGAGCGCGAGTGCGTGCGAGTGCGAAAAGTACAACGGCCCCAAGCATTTTATTGGAAGGACACTGTCTGAACTTGGTCCAATGCTGACGCACACGGTCTGGCTTTAGTACGAGGCAGCGACGTGCTGCATATTGCGGAGGCGTTGTCTGTCCTTGATCAACGCTGACTCGCGCTGTCTGGGTTTGATGCAAGGCTGTGACGCGCTGCATATCTAGGGGGCGTTGTCTGTCTGGTCAACGCCCGGCGGAGCTGAGAGTCTCCGGACATTCAGTGGTTGCTGTCAGGAGGTTGACCTTCCTGATAGTCAGAAAGGCACGAATGTTGTTCAATATCCACAGTCATCTAAAAAATCAATGAAACCAATATGTCAAAGCAACGTGGTTGGTTCTGCATTTGGAGTCGTCCGCACCGCGGTTGAAGCCATGCAGTCCCTAGACTGCGGTTTTGAAGTTACGGTTGTTTCGATCCCTTCTCAGGGAACAGAACGGGTGAGAAGTATGTCCGACGATGTCAAAAACCGACGGATACGGTTAAAAGGAGCAGGGAATTTTATTCTGTAGGAGGGTAAATGCCGAAAGTTCATACACATACAGATCACGAGATAGATTAATGCCTCGGTAATTTACATTGTTGACTGTGTGGAGTGAAACACTATCGACAATGATAACTAGCGGGTGATCAATATGGCCTTAGAATCGACCGGTGAAACGAGTGAAGATAAGAAATCAGTACAGATTGTGGTAGAAAGGAGGTTGGGACGCCCACACGACCATCGTACCAGTTCACCGAGCCCTTTATGAGGATTTACATGAGTAAACTTAACGTAATCGACGTTGTTCCTTTTCTTCTATTCTTATTCTTTGACTCCTTTCCTATGACAGTTTCCCCTTTTGTTGACCGCTGCGGTCTACCAAAGGAAATGTACAGTGACTAAGAAAGTAACTTCGTTAGAGCCAATCTAGAACTCCGGCAGTTTCTCGGATTGCTAACTTATGATCCCGTTAACAAGGGAATTTTAACTCACAAGATTGCGTGACAATTTAATTCAACCTATGAAAGTCCCCGCGGAGAAGTATGAGAACGTCCGATATTATCTATCTTCCGAGTGTTGAGTGAGGTCTCCCGGGAGTAAATGTTGGCTGAGAAATCTCTCACTGATGTGGGGCGTATTTAAAACAGCCGTCCACTATTCAGATCCACTAGATGTGTTGACCTCAAGTTACTTGTTATTATTGCACGACGTATATACACGATGTTGAAGAAAGGGGCATTTGTGACCGAAACCTTTTGGTGAGAATAGTCAAAGAAGTACATTCCGCTTTTACGATTGCGACACAAGGGATGTGAAACCATCAAGATTATCGAGTTAGAGACTTTGTAATATTCAGTGGCAAAAATCAAAGTCGCGGACATTAAAAGAAAGGTATCATAGTGGTGGCCAAGCCGGAAAGTAACAGTACACCGGACTGCTGTTATCATGAGTGCCGGTACAATGAACGTGTCCTCTCTTTCCAAATTGGATTGCAGCTCCACACTCTCTGAAAGTAAGCTGCACAATACATCTAGTGAAGGTTCGCTAATTTTGAATGGAAGGATTGGAATTTTTATCCAGAAAACCACCAGCTTTGTGCCATCCATGTCTGAGCCATCCGAATTTCCTCTACTGGCTTTTGTGAATGATAAGAACGTAGAACATGTTAACTATGCTTGTCACGATACTTGCTGACTGAATCGAGTGGGTAAGAACTGCACAGTTGTGTCTGGCAGTGTTAGCCTCAATCCTACATGCAAACCACCTATTCATTTGAATACCTTTAAACTTAACGTATGGTATGCGCTGTTTATTACACGTGACGTCATGTGAATAGTATCTCATGGTAATGGATGCAAACAACACATTTAGGTCAGCTAAAAAATTCGGTATCAACAGTCCTTCTGTCAGGAACCGGATCTATCGAACGATTCTTATAATTGATGGGTAGATTCGGTGCTTCAGCAGTGACAAGGTCCATTGGCGCTTCCCTTGCCGTAAACATACTGAACGAACGACGCTCGTTTCGACCCATTTGAAGTTGAGATGAACGAGATTGGCTGCTTCCCCAATGAGATAGCCCGATTATACCATACTACGCTTTCTATGGGATTGCTGATTGGAATGATTTACAGCCGAACGCCGAACTGCGCTTATCAGTGAGCGCGGTTTCCAGAATCAGGACAGCTTTGCCTCCTAATAAACACACTTCTTGTTTACGGATGAGTGTTTAGTTTGACGTTCATTTATATTCGCTTCGTACCCATATATATATATATATATATATAAAGGAAAGTACTACTAGTACTACTACTTGCCTGCATGAAAAGATGTTCGACGCAGCCAGAGCGTCGGGCCACTTACATGACAGCTTGAGGAGCCTGATGGTCCAACTTCATTGCAGATTAGTTCATAACTATTAGGCTTATGGTGAGCCGAGAGATGTATTCTGGCGGATAACGGATCATCCTCCATCCTGGTCAATAGTATCATGCTCCTTACACCAGGGAAGGAGGTCAGTTGGCTGACGCTCATAATCTGTTGGAGAATCATACGGCTCAGCTAGGATTAAGTGTTAGTAAAGTAAAGTAAAGCATGCTCCCCTTTGTACTTCACAACATCAAACAACAATGCTATGACTTAAGGGGCGGTAAGTAGCATGACCATAATTTAGACTCTCAATGTTGGGTATGCCAAATGAAACATACGTTATGAAGGTTGGTTTTCAAAGAGGGTCCACCTACATCCTAAGCCTACGTGCAACTGTCTGAAGTGGTGTCGACGGCTATTACGAAGACTCTGGTAAAAACCACAAACAAATTCGTTGAAAATGGAAACGAAACCAAACAGTATGCACACAGTCTCCTTTATGAAATTTATGAGATCAAGAAGAAACGTCATGACAGGATAGGTTCTGCATATCCCATCAAATTTTACATACATCCAGAACCAAGATTACGGTGGATACGGGACAGACAGCTTGACAGACAAACGCAGATGTCAATGAATACATTACAACGAACAAAGTTCATTGGACTCTATATCTTGTATAAAATACTCGGGTTGTGGACATTATCCAGTCTTACCAAAATAAGACAAGGCCATGACGGTTGTTGTTCTGACAGTTTATGACTGGAGGACTACACTGTTTCTTTATCTTGGAATAAAACAAAGATTCATAGGGTCACCATATCTGGAATTTCGTATCAGATCAAATGTGAGGCAACCTTCGTGCAGTCGGAGAGTGATACAAACCAGTGATATATTTCCACCTTCCCTTAACATCAGTCTGATTCGCAAATGAGTTCGTTTCGACTATCTTAGTCCTTTTCACTTGTTACAATCCAGCAGGTGGTGAGCGATCGCCCTGGACGGAAGTCTTAACCTATTAACTGCAAGCTACTACAAACTCTTTTAGATCATCGGTTCTCGGTCTTTCCGGCGTACCTGTTACTGAAAATGCAGTGAAACAGGTATACACGGGAGGATGGGACCAAATAGTCTGGTCTTTCTAGGCTGGTTGCTGTCAGCATTCCCTATGTTTTGTTGAGACCTCTTCTGAGAGTGTGGCTTAATCATCACTGTATTTTGAACGGTAATATGATGGCGATTGTTCTTCTCTTTCTCTACTACGGTATTTCCCTACTTTTTGATAAGGCTACTGAGACAGCCGTTATTCTGCATTACGGCTGATATGTTTTCAAGATTTTTTTCCCGTGCCTCCTTAGAGGAGATTCCTCTGACTCTGATGAAATGACTTTCTACCATGGTTCATTTGTTCTATTCTGAGACGCTTGCCCTCCCGGTTGGTCTGTGGAATGTCAACCCGATGAGTAACCTGTCTTCGTCCCTCACCTTTGGACAGTTGAGCTCGAGACAGCTCAACTTGCTGACTAGAATGTGGGGGTTCAAGCTCAACCGTGGCATCTCGATTGCTCCTGTCTAGGCCTGGGCAGTCCTCAAGCTTTCTTCAGGTGGCATAACAGCCAGGAGCCGAAAGCGTGGTACAGCTGAACGACGACCATCTGGACATCTAAGAAGTTGGGGATCCGTTCTTTTCTTCATGTTCAACCTTGAATTCAGTAGCTGCACAACAGTGACTCAAACAGTCATACAAACAGCAAATAACATATGGAAACCAGCTGAATCCAATCAATCGTGCTATGATACTTCTCCTGGTCTCGTTAAACTTATTCTATATTCATAGTACTGCAATTATTTCAACAATGTAGTCGTTTGAAGCGCTCAGTTTTGTTCCCATCAAAATCCAGATATATATTCCGAGGAGTACAGACGTTGTTTGGTTTGTGGATCCATTATGTTCTAACGCTTCTCAAGACCCTTTATCCGCTTTACATAGTCACATATAGTCTAATAACTTAAAAAGAAATACAGAAAAGCTGGACACTGGAATAATCGAGTCAAATAAGGTCACAGTCTACCTGAGAAAGTAATCAATACTCGCTGACAACACAGCTTCATGAACGCACGAACTAACGTGCGTGAACTGCAACCATTTGTCCAAAATGCAGGGTGAGACCTGTGTGGAAGTCAAAGATGGCTCTTTGTGATTGGTCATCAATACTGTTTTATTTTGTGTTGTGGAGATCCTGATAAGCGATGTATTCCTTGGTGATCCAGAGACTAGGGTAATAAATATGCGAGAGTTATTTTCATTGCTCGTAAGGTTGATGAAAACTCGCCGACAGCCCACTACCTCTTTTGTCCTTCTCATGGTTCATCCGGCAGGCGTAGTCTTCGTATCTTCGTCAGTCTTTTGTTCTTTCTGAACGATAAATTGTGCGTACGTTTGGCGAAATATCCATTTGAACATTATCTCAATGTTCACAAGAGGCTCCATAGAACTTCTTGTCTGTAATATTCTACATTCGAATGTGCTGCACAGGAACGGTCTCGTGTTTTATTTGGTATGATAATTAGACCAGTTTGATGAAGAAATAGTCTACAGATCTAAGAGCAACCCACGCGCCATTAAATCCCATATAACCGATTCACCATAACGAAATGCATGATCCATTGAATGTCACGGAGTCCATGGCGACAGGCAAAAAAATCCTGTCTCTTTTTTTGGGGGTAAAGAGGATGCAGAGAGCATTTTATCAACTATCGTGAGGCAAACGAAAAAGGCTGTGACAGAAACTCCGCAACCATGCTCGAACTTGCCGGGATATTGGGAGTAAATCTGCTTCACGTAAATCATTACTTATGAGGAGACCATAAACGAAAGACTTCTATGAGCTTCGCGCTAACACCAAATTAATTAGTAAATGAATGTAGTTCTCTTGGTGTTCAGATGGTAAATAAATGGAAACATGGAAACTACGCTCATATGATGTGGCTCTAGAAGGGAATTCTTGCGCTATAAAAGAGAGCTCCACAATCTTATGAGTAGTGCGTTTCGTCGAGACAGTGTACTGCAACGTCTCGATTAGGTGCCAAATGAATTATAAAGCGACCTTTGCGCATCCACAGGGCTGAATGCTGTCACACATAAGGGATTCAGATGAGTCCTTAGCCAACCCAAAGTAATTTGCAAATGAGTGTATTTTACCACATGATCACAAATACTTCATGCACTGAAAGCTGAACAAACAACCTTATTGCAGTGCGGGTATTATCTGAATATTTGCTCGATTCCCAGATCCATGCTACTAGCGCAGCGACCTACCGAGCTGAGGCATGAATAAGTCCGGTAAGACTAGGTACGCAGACCCAAGTTGTTCCTTTATGAAAGTGTACCGTGATATCTCGAAGATCGTGCTAACTGAATCATGAGGTGGCCTGTGTGCAGCACATTCAGCTGCAGAATGTCATAAACGAGAGGTTCAGTTGAGTCTCTCGTGAAAACCAAATTGATTTGCAAATGAGTGTATTTCTCAAGTTGTTTCTTGTTTTGTAGAGCAAGTTTTAAAACGTCCATCTCATGGGGGCGGCAATGGGCAAACATGGTTCAGCAAACATTCGGGTCGCTGGTTCAGTGTTCCTCATCATCCCCCCTTCCTATCCTGACCTTATGCGACCTTGTTGTACATCACACTTAAGTCAGACCATGACGTACTGGTGTTTTTCATCTGACTGCTTCAGTTTTCAGAGAATCAGCGCCATAACTGACGTTGATTCATAGTCCAACTACTTTGAAGCGAAAATTAATAAGCAAGCAAGAAAAGGCTGTTGGTCTTCTGGACTCAGAGCGAGGTGTACAGGCTTTTTGGCAGTAAGAGTGACACGACAGATTTACGGAAGCAGTTGTTACTTCGGCAAGTTTAGTGCCGTGGAAAACTGCCTGGTCATCAGTTATTCAGAGAAAGGAAGGCGTTCTCATCAAACTGCCTCTCATCACAACTTTTTTTAGGCATCCATGTGCTGGGGAACACTTTATTGGACGATGGATTACCCATTCGTTGGTCAAGTTTATGGAGTCACGAAGTTCAATCCAGTTATAATATCGATTTTTTTTTAAAAATGTAAATGTGGACGAAAGTCATGCTATCGAGGATCGGTGCTTCGCTGAATCTTTGTAGAAAATATCTCACTCTATTGATAAAGGTATGCTTTCATCAAATACGAACTAGCATTTCACAATCACTTGTTTTCAGTCCATTGTTAATGACGTTTTTCTTGGATTGTTTTGCGACTTGATGAATTCCTTTCAGTCATGTGGTGTTTAGCTTGATGACCGTCACAGATCCACGGCTTTCAAAAGAGAACAGCTAATTTCCGTGTACTTGTGCACACATTTCAGCTATGGTTAGATTAGGAGGAGGCCGACTTCAGTGCCTTTCGCAATCATTCCGATCAGTTTTCGTAGCTGCGTAAGGCAGCATTGCGTGATTATTCTGACCGTTTGCGTTCACACCCGTCTGCGCTATCGCCTCTGATGGGGTATCACACGAAGCTGTCATGTCTGTTGCGTTATGGGCATATCCGCAAACTTTTCGCAGGCTTGCGGAACGAAGGTTGTTGTCACTCATTGGCTAGAAGTGTCAAAGTTGAAGATAAGACCACAAACCAAACAAGCGTTGCTGTTGGTAGGATCACGAAAAAATGGAATATTAGACGTGGTGGGTGAAAAAATGGAAGTCGATATGGGCGACGGATGACTGGCGATACTGTGACGGATTCCATGAATATATCTTTTGCACCAATCGGCAGCTGGCACCATATATCGAATTGGTACTCAGAACTAGGACTTGTCTATAGGTAAGTAATCAACGGAAACAGTCTGAAACAAAGGGGATAAAAAACCAAATCAGTTTGCAAATGAGTGTGTGCTCACTAGTTTCGTTCAATTTGGCTTCAAGTAGAACATAAGACTGACGGAAATCCGGGTACTGCGCTTACCTAATGAGCCCCAAAAAGGGCGAAACCGGTAGTGGACTGTCAGTGGATTTTCAGCAACCTTGTGAGTAGTGCTTTGCGAACACACATGTATCGCGATATCTCGAATACCGTAGCGACTGAAACATGAGGCGGCCTGGTGCAGCACATTCAGTTATCTGAAAACAGCACAAACGAGAGATTCAGCTGAGTTCCAGGTGAGTCCCTCGAAAAACCAAATTAGTTTGCAAATGAGTGTGTGCTCACTAGTTTCGTTCAATTTGGCTTCAAGTAGAACATAAGACTGACGGAAATCCGGGTACTGCGCTTACCTAATGAGCCCCAAAAAGGGCGAAACCGGTACTGGGCTGTCGACGGATTTTCAACAACCTTATGAGTAGTACATTACAAAGGGGATAAAGCCCACCGCTCGGGCTGGGCTTGCAAGTCTTAGAGATGTGCTTTCCACACGCCCACTTTGAACAATGAATGAATAATTAATAATGAAGACGATGATCTGGATGTTACTTAAACGCTACTACACGTTTTCAATGGATTCATGCGAGATAAAACAAAGTTGTTCAGCAGATGGGTACACAGTCATCGTTCTACAGCGAAATTTTAAAACATGGTTGAAAATGTCAAAAGTTACAAAGCTTCTGCCCTAGGGAGATTACCAAGAGAAGAACCAAAATTGGTTTCTTTCGAGCTTACACCTCCAAAATAGGATGACTATCGTTCATTCTGGCCATTAGTCTGTTCGCTGAGTTTGGCAGATTCTATTCTGCCCTTCGGCAGATAGGAGGTGAATGGGATCAGTGTGTGCATAGTGCCATCACAACAACTGAAGCAGTACGCTACGGGTGAGGAGACGAGGGAAACTTATGCAACTTGTGTTGCTGTCCGAGGGACGCAAGATCTCGCAGGTCCCAGCTCGACGTCATTGCTTATAGCCGTCTGAGAGACAAACTTAAAGGAGAATGGGCTTAAGTTCCGAGAATAAAACCTGTTCACTAACCGAGCAAAGCAATCGGTGTTCAAAACAGTTCATTTATTTATGCTGATCATTTAAACACCTGTTTGGAAAGACGGGACAGATTTTCGTAACTTCTCTCTCCGCAAAATAAAGAAGTGTAAGGACAGCAGCCCCCGCTGGGTGCGAATGATGACTAGCTGGTATTTACTGCAGTAATGGTAGTGAATCGACAGGTTACTCATCTCATGTTTATACCGTCACTTTGACATGTCTGCCTACCGTGGTTTACAGAGCGGCAATTCTAATCAGATGTATCGACGACTGATCGTCGCAACCGGTGCCAATACTTGGTTATACGGTGCACCAAACAACTCCGCGAACGTTTCATGCGTGCAATTTCACCACCATTCCACCTACGCTAGTTTTTCGGCCTGGTACACAAAATCAGAAGCTTTCCATCCCCACACGCACTGACTTACTGAATGCTCCAGAACGGGGCATTTTAGGGANATATATATATAATCTTAATGTACCTTACTAACATACGAGACATTTTCTCACCTTGATTTCTTATCATGTATATAGCACAATATTTCTGTGTGGGTTAACTCTGCGGAATCGATCACTGAAATCGACCCAATGTAGGATCAAAACGGTTCCCAGTGTGGCTCTGCTTGGAAGGCTGGGTTATTAAGCCCAGACAAAAAGCAATTAATATGGGAGCTAAAGTTGTCAATTGGGAGGTACGTAATCCAAGTAACCCTACTCGTGCATACTGTCACCAAATTGCACAATGTGTATGATTGCTGTAGCGGTGGCAAGAGCAAGCAACTACCCTACCGGCACTTTTAATGAAACTCAAACCGAAGCCCCTACAGGGTTCTTCACATTTAGGGGATGAGTCCAACTCACAACCCCATAATGAACCTCAAGTGTGGTGGTGGTGGTGTTAGCCGTATATCCCGCGAAGACATCATACAATCACCGTGATTTTTAGTGCAGTTCCTGACAGTCTAACACCAGAACAAGGAAATTCTGTTGATAGAGAATCGAAGCGAAGAAAACCTGCATGACTTGGCTTCTTTAATCCAACCTTACCAAAATTCTTCGATGAAACGGGCATCGGTGTGTGACAGCGATTGGACTACATAATTTCCTTGAAATACACTTTTGGTTTTCACAAAAGTCTTGGCTGAATCCTAGCACGTCTTGGAATACACTGACCTTAACAATTCAGTCGTGGGCTTCTTAGTGTCTCCAACCCATCCACTACGTTTGGTGCCTATCACATGCAATCATACGTACAGGGTGGCAGGGAATGTAGCCTACAGGTAAGTCAAATTAGGTTTGGAAGATCTAGTGCTTCTGACCTTTTCTGACCCGTGCTGCTCAAATAATGCGCTGGCATCATCTCTGAAGCTTTGCAACCAATATTTCCCTGCTGGAAAAATTGCCGATACATGGAGAATAGCAAGGATCGTCACCACGGCCACCAAGTTTCGACCAAAAGCTCGTGCCTAAAAGTGATCGAAAGGGAATGTAAATGAACTTATTCGCTAGAAACACGCCAGTTCGCCTATCAACAGTCATCGTCCACGCTGGATGGCGTTGCGTATCCGGTCTACTCAGTTACTGGATGAATGGTGTTTTCGGAGTATACAGCAGTATTCGCCGAGGTTGGCTGCCGTAACTATTTGCAGAAGGTTGATCCAGACTGCTTCAGATACCGAAATAAATGGCGTTCCTGGGTGGTCGAGAACTCAATGGCAACGGTGTGCTCCTGAGAACTACGGTGTTCCCTGCTTTTCTCCATACGTCAGCTGGGAGCATATTCCTGATTCCCTCATCCAATGTATGTCAACGATGCTGTTGGTTCTAGCGGTTGCAGCCTCGAAGTATATTCAAACACATAACGAGACGAGAACAGACTCGTGAAGCGATCTGAAGAGCATTGTCTATCCATTCATATGACTAAATGTGGCGAATCTAGGTGGGTGCCATCAAGATAAATTCGGTAACCTCCCAATCCTCACCGTGAACGGTATTCCTGTTCAAAAGACAGTGCCACGAGGTGTTTGGAACCAGGTCCCTCTAGAAATACTAGTTATCCATATTGAAGTGTTCAGATGACCAACCATTTTTTTCGACTCATACTGGGGCCAGTGTAACAGAACTTTATAATGTGTTCTAAACTTCATGTACTTACAGTTTAAATAACTCACTTTTAGGGTATGCGCAAATGGATTGAGCCGACTGATGCGTAATCACGCTGTAACGCGGGTGACAACAAACCTATTGGTCAGATGCAAAATCACAGCTATCCAATGCACGGATGATTGCGAGAAGCGAAACATGTTGTTTCTTCGGATAGCAAAGTCAGTCATTTGAACGAAGTGGACATCGTGGTGCAGTTGCGGATCAGCAGTTCGCCCTTTGCGCTGGTCCGTCAGTGAAATCGTTGACTTTTGTAAACATTGCAATACGTCAATTTGAATATTGCTAGCCCCGGAAACACGGCTCTTACACAAGGCGGTGGATGTGACGTGAAATGGGATAAACCAATTTTACAGCCGACAAGACTGGTGCGTGAGGCTTAGGTTGACCTACAAATCATTCATAATTGGGGACTCGATTGGGGACCATATGTGCTATCAATGATATGTTTGCTGCAGTTCAGTTGAGTCTCCTGCGTTAAAAGCAACCTGGTGTTTGGCGACTGCCTAAAATTTGGGTTAAAGTAGAACATAAGGTTGACGGGAACGCTGAGACGGCGCTCACCTTATGAGCCCCAACAGGAGTAAAACCGGTCGTGGGTTGTCGAAGAGTTTTCGACAACCTTGTGGATGGTGCCCCTACTTCTACTTTGTGGATAACCCTCTTTGAGAGATTTAACTATAGTTTCCCGGTAAAACCAACCGCCAATCGTGTGCATTTTGCCAAGTGCTTGTATGGTATAGTCAAAGTGCGCTTACTCACGACCGGAAGCAGGAACTTGTTTTCACATTTGCTCTGTTATACGAAGTCTTCAGACTCTGAACGTTGTATATAGAAATAACGAAATATCCTGTACAGAATGCAAGTAGTATGAAATGAAATTATGAAAATGAATGGGAAATGATGCCGATTGGATAATACTGCATAAGTAAAAATCTGCAGTCCATAAACCGAAAGCAACGAGGATGCACAAATTCAGATGAGAACAAAACCATAAACCAATACTAGGAACGATTACCGAGTACATACAATTTGTCGAGGATTTCTTCGTTCCAAATTCTATGAACGAGGGAAACTGAAGGATCGAAAGTAGGGTAAAGTTGGGAACACTTCAAACCGAAGGACATGACTGTGTCACATTGATACAGCTGAGCTGAGTCATACTCATCAACAACAGCTGATTGGAAGTCCGTCAGCGCTTGCAGAAGTTCAATAAGGTCATTCGGGTTGCAGGCGGTGGGTGAGATACAGCGTATGAGACAAGATCTGAGGGAGTTCAGACGATCAAGAACATTCAGAACAGAGCATTTAAGCTGATCTAAGGTATCGAAACAGTTTTCTTGCGCACAACCAAGTGCGATTTTGAGCGAGTTGGATAATAGAGGAGTAGGTAGCGATTCCAAGACTACAAAATCACCGGAACTAAGGCGCGCCATTTCTTTTTGTACGCGTTTGCACCGTTCACAGGCTATCCCCAAGTGGCTCAGTTCTTTCGCCCAGGCACTGACAGCCTGTGATATGGATTGAACGAGGTGTTCGAGTTCCATTATCAACGCAGCTGGAGCTGAAACAAAACAAATAGACGGTTTAAACATTCAACCCAATCAGATATGCTGAAATAACGTAGCTCTAAATCCAGGCATTTGTCGTTTTTTGACACCTGATAAAAACCCCACAGTCAATTGGCCTCGGTGGTCATTAGGTATGCTTTCTTTCGACTCACGACAGGTATTAACTCCGAAATCTGTTTAAGCCAATCATGAATAACCGGTGTGAAACTGCCATCGGGCGTGGCTTGTTTATAATCATGGACGCACGTGTCACGAAAAATGTCGATGGTCCTTAGGATCGATCGACGGTCGGCAACTTGCAAATAGACGTAAAGGCTGAGTGATCTCGAACGACAAAACGAAATAACACTTGTTAGTATCTTTCGAAGATAGCTGGTACGATGAAATGTACAAAATAATTGGAAATACAGTCATTTTCGAACGAACGGGCGCCTTGGCATATGTAAGTCTGGAGTGAAACGAGCACAGGCGCAAACAAGCAGCGATGCAGTCCAGACGAACTACGGTGTACTAGCATCCGATAATGTGAAGCCGAATAGTTGGTGTGTGACTGACATCCGATTGGAAACAAACATGATGACCCACATTACCACCAAAAAATACACCAGCTGTTCACAATTAGTGCGCAGCTTTTCCACGGGGGTTGAGCCTATATCTGGTCGGTCACTTCAGCGAAGGCCCTCTTTGGCTTTGCCGCGCCAGACGACTTTTAATTCCAAACCTATTGTTTTGTAGACGGTATTTCAACTTATATGTCGGGCCTTCCACTACGGTATAACAAAATGCACGGTAGCTTGAGGCAACCTTTGATTGGGAACAAGGGAAAACAGTACATTTGTACGTATGGGCTTATCATGAAACGCTCCACAAGGTCACACTGGAATCTTTGTGGACGGACGAGAAGCACCTAAGTATAGGCGCTCGATTCTGATTTGCTGACAATCTGACCAGTCAGGCTATGCCTTCGTTTGGTCCGTGGCACGTGACACAACCGTCCAATCGACGTGAAGTTGGTCTATTTGGAACGGCCGGCCTGCGGACAAAACTATGGGCACTGAATTGTACCAAAACATGGGCATTATGTATTTCAGTCGGTCGTTCTAACCCGGGTTACTGCGCGCTTTCTCGTCGTGCCACCGCAAAGGACTTTTTCATTTGAGATCATGTCTGAGGAAGGCACCTAACACACACGGTCTGAAGTGAAGAGAGATAAGTTTGTGGACAGTTAAGAAACCATCTATTCAGAAAGATCTGGTAAAAATAGGCGGATTTCTAGCTTGGCAGAGTTTCGTTTTTTGATACAAAAGTTGTCAAGCCAATTGAGTACGTTACCAGGCTGGCGAACCCATCAGCAAGATCTGTTTGATACAAAAGATAATGATGGTAGCTCAGGTTGTTCAGCTGGTGGTCAAATTGTTCGTTGTGCTTCGCCGTCGTATTGCAAACGTTCCATCGAGATGAAATCATCAGTGCGCCGTTGTGAAGCAGAGCAGCGATGTGCACAGGAAATTCTAGCAACTTCATCGGTAATATCGTATTCTTAATATAAGTGATTAGTTTTCTGGTAAGGGGTTTAAGAACATCCACCAAAAATCCAGCTAGTTGGTGGGACCGTCCATCACCGGTCCCACAGAGGCACCTGCCTAATGGATCTTTAGCAGACCGTAAAGTCACCGTTGGGTTATACCACCTTCTATGTCCCAACTGCTTAGTTATGATAAACATGGTAATGCCCTCCAATTAGGTGTCGCTTGACCTTCTGCAGATAGTACGGGTTGAGCTCGGAGATCCAGTCACATTGATCAGCACCGCTACTACGATCTGCGCCCATCCATTGTCTTCCAAAAAAATCTGTGCTTTCCGGTTTTCTTTTGGGGAATACTTGTCATCCGAAAGATGAGGAGCCATTGACTTTGTGCTGCATCGATGGCACGCAATGATCATCGGCTTATTCCAGCAGCAAATAAAACAAGTTACACAGAGTATCAGTTTTACGCTATTAGGGTGAATGCTGGTGGCTCAGATTGCACATGTGATCCGCGGTCTGTTTGCTGAGCTTAGTAGTTCGGTTACAAATGTCTCAGCACAAATCATCATAGTAGCACCATTCGTGTCTATCACCCACAGAAGGGAAGGTTTGCATGCAGCACTTGTTTGTCTGGTGACATCACAGTTATCCAATATAGTACGTTTCTAAACCAGCAACAAAATAGTTCTCGTATCGATTACGCCATTTTGTTTCCGCACACAGAAAGCAAGCAGACTTGCTTTTTGCGATATTTTGCTTTGCGTCTCTGATCACAAGCTAAAGGTAACGCGTCCGGTTGCGCTCGCAGAACACAAAATAGGAGGCAACAATTTAGTAAGACAGAAAAAAAGTAACGTCTATTTTCTGACAATCGTATGAAAAAGATATTGAGTCGAACCTGGCCAAGGATACTCAAACTTCGCCAACAATGGCAGTATATCTGTGTGACTTCACTACAACGTTCCCAAATCTGCAACACTGCCAACGATATTTCCCTCCAATCACAAGTACGTGTTATTGCTCAGTTCACCATGAAAAATACATAAGAGGACGATTAACAAGANCCCTAAAAACCCAAGTACGTGTTATTGCTCAGTTCACCATGAAAAATACATAAGAGGACGATTAACAAGACAGTCGATCAGTCGCCGTCGGTCGAGTCAATCAGCAAACAAGTACTACACCAGTACAAAGACAAGAGCCTTAGCGATTGCCAGTTTTTCAGCCAAGGTTGAAATACGTAGGCTTCATAATAACTCTGTCCTGTGTCTGAACAAATCCAAAACAAGATTTGGTCGTCAGTCGTAGGTAAACTAAACCCGCCTGGGCGGCATGTGTGGAGAGCGCAGGCGATCCTGGGACCACCTGGTACCCTTGGTCGACCATTAACAGCCTACATACGGCTGGTTAGTGTGATTGGATGAACTGGCCCGATATATCGCGGGGACTACACTTCCCTAGGCAAGTTCGTCGCACATTACGATTGAACTTTGACTCCAGTGGCGAATGCCGTTTTCCGTTTGAGGTCTCAAGTGATCAACATTGTGCAGCAAAACACGATTTCAGCCAAGAAGACAACGCGAGTAAATTAAAATTGAGTCCACAACTGAGTCTTCGCCACTTGGGCTGTTCCGAGCAGCTACCTCCTGTGTAAAGTCTCAGATATATCAGAAGCAATCGCCCAAAGTCTGATTTCGGCCCATATAAAGTGTAAACATTCCCAAAGCTGTCAGGCAGACTCCATTTCCTAACGGGATACGCTCAAGACTGTAATTTACCAGGTTTTTTCGCAGATACAATGCCGTGGCTGGAAAAGGTTCACTGACTAAGATCTTCCCAAACATACTGGTCCTCAGTATGGTTCTTTCCTATGTTGAAAGTCACAGAAACTAAGGGGCAAAACCTGGTTAATAATAATTACCTGTATCTGACGCTTACATGTGATATGTTGGGCGAGATGGCTCAGTGGTTAGAGCGCGAATTTACTGACCGGAAAGTCCGCGGTTCGAACCCGACCTCTGCCTCTCGGCTTCCCCTGTCTAGGCTTGGACAACCTGGCAGTACAATGGCCATCGTGCTCCCTTCTGGTGGCATGGCAATTAAGCACTGAACGATTTATTTATATTCTATATGCCATTCAGACAGCAAGCGCAAACCGCACAGCCGTCACGCAAACCGAAGGGAGTACGAGGGCCGAGATATCGGCAATCTGCTCACGCTCACATAGGAGCAGTCGGAAAGTCCGGAATGAATTCAGACTACGGGTACTCCATTCAAGAATTTATTCCCCAATCTCTATGCTACCTCGGACCCTCCTATCGGGGTTTGGCGGGGACAGGGTTTTTTGGTGAGATGTGACAGTTGATCAAACGAATGACTTCGTTTGTAAAAGTATGGAATATCGGAGGTACAAACCACCGTCCTCCTAACTGTCCATGACAGACAATAGAGAATGCCTCGCCCTTCGCCGAGTCAGGGTAAGAACGACTTATAAAATGGGGTTAAATAAGGAAAACTTCAAACAGCAGTCTGGCCGCAATCGCGCTGATAGGAACATGACACAAGTGCTAGTGATACGGTACCGGCAAGCTAACATGTTTGAGCGTGAAGACGAGCTAACAGCCACCAGACTACCACCGAGTGCAGGCACGGTGAAGTATGACAATGAACGATGGTAGCCTTTGAATTGTAACATGTGCAAACGCGTGCGACCCCATCAGACTGGCTCACCGAAAGCTCCTAATAGCCGACAGACCACAAGGCTCTCCTACAAGACAAGACAACTACGTGCCGAGCAATAGCAGGGATGCAAATATAACTTGTGCAGTTTTGACTAGCCATAATCTGCGTAGCGGTGGGCAGTTGTTTCGCATGGCGTGCGCTGGGGCCATCAATACAAATCCAGACTTCCAACTCATTCGGATTTCGTGGTACGGTAGCTTGGAGTGCAGGAAAGTAGTTAATCCCGAACTTTATATCCGCTTTCTAGTCACGACCGGATTGGCTAGCATTCAGGCGGACATGAAGTCCCGTGCAAATGGAATCGAATGAATGTGTCGTATGTTCGAATTCACGATGAAAAAAAACCTCCGTTATCTAATGGTTCTCAGCCAGCACCTCATCACCCGCATCATCATCATCATCATCATCATCATCATCATCAGTGTTGACCATCGGTGTTTCACTGCCCTCCAAATGTAAATTATCTGTGAAAAAGTAAAAAGAGTGGAAGAGGTCCAATCTACTACGCGCTCGTTCCAGGTGCTGATGAGTTCAGTAGGGATGGGAAAGCCGTTCAGCAACTCGCTACCTTTGGTTTGATTAAACTGTATTGGAAAACTCTTCCGTCCTCTAAGTGGTGCGTCGTCAGTGTTATATTCTACGCACGTCAATCTCAGGGCAATTGATTGACATTGGTGAAATAAAACAGTAGCAAACATGAAGTTCACAAAATAGCCAAATCTCTAATTTATCAGTAAGAATCAACGATGCCTCAGACTGGAGGCCGTAGCGGAACCACGCGGAAAAAACTATTCCAACCTTTGACTAGTGATGATTATCACTAGGGGCAATACCATAAATTGCACTGATTCAACTCTTTCCACCCAGTGACGCCTTTGACAACTCATTGAGGACTTTACTCACATTTTATTGCAGATATGACCCCGTGTTTTCATATAAATTAGTGATGCGGAAGCCTGACAACTGAACATGGAAAACAAGTTTTGCTCGTTACCTTTATTCTTCTCGTGACTGCCATGAACAGCTTCGACCGACAGACAGATATAATTCGAGCTGAACAGGCAACCGACAGTGAACCGCGTTGGCTATGCACGCATTTTTATACCTGCGTCGCCGTTCGATAATCATGTGACAAACGTGCCTGTATGATTAGGGTGACTTGCATTCCATTACGCTATTACTGCAGTTGACCGTTAACGGTATCAGTCAGTGTGTGCTTTCTAGTGAACTCAGCACAATCCATTCTGAAAACCTCTGCTAATACAACTATACATGGATTCTTGGTCGGAAGAGTAGGAAACGGGAAGCTACTATTCACTTGGAATATTGGCGTAACTGGCAGACTGACTTTTGCCCAAAAGTTTTTTCGAAATGGGAACGAAATAAAAGTACCATCGTGATAGTTGTAAGTTGCTTTCCTTCTTTATTTGCTCTCAGGTTACTGTGTCAAACGTTTTCGAGCACAGGCCACCAATGAGGCATGAGAGTGGCTTACTCAAAATAAGCCCAGTACATATAGAGTATTACCGCATCGTCGAGTGGACACAATGGAGAAGAGGTCGTATTGGCTAGGGACTATGCGGAGAGGGAACTGTCGGCAGTTTTTAGTTTGCGTGGACAGAGGTACTTATCAGTTGTATCGGCCAACAGTTTAAAACACGCGAATTTAAACATGTCTCAACAGTTTAACTTGAAAGGCGTGTTTGGATCAGTTGCAACATTATCGGTAAAAGGCAGGAATACCCAGCAAGCAAAGGAACTAACTAATAGAAGACCGAACACTAGAGTTGCTAAGTGTAGAGGGTGCGCTTGGAGCAACATCTATTTCTCACTTTCCGATAATTGAGGTCCAGCGTAGAGTGGAGAAATCGCTTCTAGGATCTGGGAGACCAGGATAGCTTTTACCGGTCTTCGACATCTATGGCGCGGGCGTGACGTCAGTTTGTCTGTTCAGAGCAGAGTTTACACTACAGAAGTCTGACCCATACTACTTTATGTATCAGAAACATGGCCTTTGAAAAGACTAGGTTTTTGACCAATATTGTCTCCCGGTTGTAACGGATCTGCTGTTTTCCGTGCCCAGTTCAGAGTGGCGGAAGTGGAGAGGTGGCCAACCTGGCAGAGGGCTATGAAAGAGATTACTAAACGTTTGGGTGCTGTCGGTTCTACTCGCCTACCATGATGGGGACAGAGTGGCACTCTCTGCGTCTGGTTGGAGACGCTGAAAGAAATGACCGCTAATCGATGTCAATTGGCGTTCGTGTTGTCAGTTTCTATCCGAATTGCCTGAATGAGTGTCTGGAGGTGTAGGCACCTCGGGATGATTGTAGTAAGGTAGCACTGAGTTCCTTTCCTATCCACCTTTACTCTTTTCACAATAAGGCTTTCGAATAAATCATGGTTGTACGGCAGCAAAGCATCGGTGTTGAACACTGATATCATACTGTCCATGATGATGATTGTCTCCGACGTACTGTCAGGGCTTAATAGACTTCAAGTCGTCCGCGAGAGACTTGCTATGCGGGTTGGATTATGTACTTCATGTAACGAGATAATCTACCTCGAAGGGACTTTGTAGCTCAGTCATTCAGAGGGTCGAGGCATCCAAAAGGTGGTATTTGACATGACCAGTAAACCCAGTGGCGTTAAGTCAGGGTCAGTTCAGCTGTAGCACCCTTTCGGAGCCCAAATGCCATGCCACCCGAAGGTTGCACGAGGGCTGGGATACTGCCAGGTTGCCCAAGCCTAGACAGGGGAAGTCGAGAGACAGAAGTTGGGTTCGAACCACGGACCTTCCGGTCAATAAAATCGCACTCTAAACACTTGGACCATCTCGCCCTGTGTCAGTGCCAGAACCCAAAAGTTGGGTCACTGCCTTACGATTCTGCTTTCGAGCCGTACACGTTGTTCCAGGGCCCTAATTATCCCTCTGTCTGTATTTGGACGTCTTTGGATTATCTCAACTGCTGCAGGACACAACAGTCGGTGTTGATACTGAAAGACATGGAGTCGATCACACTGGCGCTGGTGCTGCTTCTTCAGAGAATTCGTCTCCAGTGCGTAACTGTCCTGACCTCCGCTTGAACAGCAGACTAACAGTGAGACTTCTTAAAGTCACCATGTAACCGTCTTTAGCGCACTGCTGCCTCATAATATTTCTGAACTGGTCCATAGGAGCAGCTGAAGAAAAACTCTAAGTAGACAGTTCGAGGCTAACCGACTAAGTTGAGGGTACGTTTCCTAACGAAGGCGTTACAGCACTAGGCTTAACTCAGTATTCCAATATACATACCAGTTTGTAAATTCCCATCTGACAAGTTCTAAAGTATGTAGTACAGCTCCAATTCTGGTAAGCCTCGCATCATTTTCTTTTCGAAATTGAAAAGGCTTAAGGTTAAGGCGCGAACTTACTGACAGGACGGTCAGTAGCTCGAGTAAAAACCCGACACCTCGACTGTTCCCGTCTAAGTTCGGCCACCTGGCAGTATCTCAGCAATGGGTTTTCCTTCGCGTGATATGGTGGCTGGGCACTCAGTGTTACAGCAGAATGACCATTTTTCACATTTCCTTTCCTGCACAAATCCGTGATTCTAGAAATGACAGAAGCTTTACTGAGTACTTAGATGACCTTCGGGCCTTCGAGAGTACGTCCTCTCCCAGCCAGAAAGCCGTGCTCTCTAGAAGATCCCCCATATCACCTAATTTTCCTGTTTTCGCCGTTGGCAAAAGCGCATACAGCCGCAAGCATCCGAAAGTCCCACCTACGCAGAGATATTTGGGGGCTGTTACTCTGATTCTCAGCGCTCCACTGAACTCAGCCGCCGAATCTCCAGACGGTGCTCATGAGACGTTAACATCAGGGAGCGTTGGTTTGTTACATCTCTATTAGAACCTCGTCCTTGGTACCGTGACACGGCAGACAAAGTACCTTTCAGTTTCGAAACAAAGTGTCTACAAAACAGCAAACACGATGCAGCGTGGCGGATGGAACCGACGATCGGTAGCTCATGCATCTACCCGATAAAACCATGAAGATAAAAACGAAGGACTCTCGAGTATTAATGAAGGAACTCAGAAGAAAACGAAAAGAAACCAGCAGGGTGTCTTCGGATTGCTTCATTAGCCTGCGACTGTCTGTACAAATGACCAACGCAAGTCATCCTACTGACAACTGATCGCTTGGCCCACGTGATGCCGATATGAGGCACGGGTACCTGCAGAGATAAGAGGGATTACGTCAAACAATAGGACGCTATTCGCCAAAAAATCAATCGGAACGCATGCTGATATGGTCTAAGTACTCATCAACCGCTATCTGGCTGAGTATTTTATGTGAACGATCCATTGAAGACCTGTTGTCACCTTATCTCTTAAATTACGATGCACACCAAAGCAGGTCTAACGCGCACCACAATCGGCCACCTCAAATACCGTACACTGAGCTACCGCACGTGTCACAAACACAGCTTTTAGTGTTGCAAGATGAGTCATCAGTATTACCGACCGTATGAATCGTATCTCTTCGCCGTCCTGGTGAGAGCAGAAACATTCCGGCACATCAAAGTCAAGAATATATTCACTCACTTATTGCAGCTCAAGTGGTTAGAGCGCGAATTTACCGACCGGAAGATCCGTGGTTCGAACCCGACCTCCGCCACTCGACTTCCCCTGTCTAGGCTTGGGCAACCTGACAGTATCCCAGCCCTCGTGCTTCCTTCGGGTGGCATGGCAGCTAGGCACCGAAAGGGCGCTACAGCTGAACGATTGCAGCATACTCAACCATCGAATCGCCAGAGGACTTCCGTATACCGATTCCTATTTCATGGAGTTTATCACTCAGTTGTCATCCCCATCACACCGGCTAGCACAACCTAACCACTGAACGACTGTTCGGAAATCCGAAGAGCGGCAGGGATGATTCCAGTCTACTGAGATTGCATACACTTGGACGCATCACGTCGCTGTTCAGAGGATTGAAGACTACGACAGTCATACTCGATTTCGCTTGACACCGCACTGGTCTTCTTAAAAAATGCACCCTGACTGGACTGTCGGCTGAAGCAAGTATTTCTTCCCATAAAATGCACTATGGACTGAGTTAAAAGTAAAATAGGTCAAAAACACTCGTTGCCTAGCGTGACGAAGTGGCAGTAGACCGGTAATGAGGGTGAGAAATAAAATTCTCGTTGAATGAAACGATGGAGCAGGGTTCACCTGGTCTATTCAGTACTCCATAATTCAGGATGGATATCGTCTCCTATTGCCTTCTGCAAAAAAGTTCTCTTTTTTCTTAAAAGCATTGCACCCTGTCAAAAGCCGTATAGCTGTGCAAAACCAAATTCACCTACCCCGGAATATGCGGTGAAGAATCCTCCTTCAATATTCAATGAGGTAAGGGTAATTTGTCTGGCCCTCTCAGCACCAACCATCGCCGTTAGTCTAGACGTAGCACCGAGGGTTAGTTTAGACATGCCATGTTGATCAAACCAATGATATCATGTTACCCTTCTACGCCTAATCTTTCCCCGATCCGCTGAAATTCGGCACTACCTCGTGGTATATTTATTCCTCTACCCCTACGAACTTCTCCAGAAACAACGGGTCACCCTATGTTTCTTTGCTTTCATTTGCATTTCAAAATGCTCGACTAACGAGTCCTTCCTCCAGCCGCAATTCACGTTTCCGTCTAGCACCGTGCAGGGGTGCAACAGCGTGAAACATACAGACAGCCAGGGAAAAGGCAGGAGTAATCATCATCAGAAACAGGTGAACGGCAACCATGTGTATTTTCAACCCACGCGCGCAAATCAGAAAACGAATGATGTAGATTCGGAATGGCTAAGACCGGGTTATTGTCATTTTCGTCACATAGACAGTGTTGTGTGCGCCTGTGTTCATAGAGACTGGACGTAAATAAAAATAGCGCAAGTATTCTAAGGCTAAACAATGCACACACATGCACACCCACGCCCACGAGAACAACAAACACACAGTGAAATTGCAGAGTAGAAACCATTGCGGGAAAAATGAAAATGTCCACACTCCAACAATAATAGTAGTAAAGGTTAGTAATGGTGAGAAAGATAAAGAATGCACAAAGCTCAAATGGTATGCATAGGGGAAGTGGAGAAACTGGGGGTAACGATAGCAGTGTGAAAGAGTTACGTTGTGTCCCAACTAAATTGTAATGGGAAACATGAGACGGGAGAAGTGTTACTCAGTGTGTGAAATCTGTGAGCCATAGAGAGAAGAATGAATGAATAATCAGGACGCAGCCGCTGAAATGAAGAAAATAAACGAAGTCTAGCAGGAGATGCATCTGTATAAAGCCTTTTAACTGTAAGCCATACAATGGGCTAACCTAAGCAGCGACTGAAAGGTAAGAAGGAAGGGGACAGAAGCGAAGTAGTAAACGCAAGACGAAGAGTCGGAGATAATGCAACAGGTTTCGTATGCTTGAACGAATATTCGAAGTTGGGTGAGCTAAAAAAACGAACGCGAAACCACTGAACATTTTTTCGAAAAATGAAGATCATTGAAAGCGATTTTGTACCAAGGTATGAAGTAACTCACTCAGTCCACGGGTATGTACACAAGTAGTAATTATAATCATAGCGGTAATTTTTAAGGTGATCCAAACCGAACCACGAAAGAAACAAAAGGGTAAGCGGCACTAAGCTTGGGCGGCAAAGGCCAAAGGAAGCATCACGAACACAGTAGACCGCACAGTGCACCACACCGGAAACGGAAAGGCAAGCAACTGGACAACACTGGCGGGACCAGGGTTGCGTGAATGTATGCCAACATATTCAGAGATGTCAAAGATTATTGTTTCCGGAGCATGGGTAACAGTGGAAACGAGAATGGAAGAACAAACATTTTGTCCGTAGACTAGAACGTTTCCGCTGTGTACAACCGAGCTGATGACATCACTATGGTGCTGGTGCCTGAGCCATTGTTGAGTTCGGAGAATGATAGTCGGTAACCGTACCGTGGTAGCCAGGGATGATGTGAAAAAATAAGCGTTCATGTATCAAATGTACTGCGGATCACTTGGGTCGTGAGATCCTTGGACCAGGCCAGGTTCGCTGATTCAGATTTCGTGCGCCGCCGGACTTTATCGATGAAAAATCCATCAGGAGGCTGGAACTAAGGTGCAAATGGGATGACTTATGGTTCACAGTAGACATCAGAAACGGTTACTACGCAAAACTCCAAACTATGTATCATGGGATAAAAAACGGAGTGAAATCTTCTGACCCGGGCGTAGCATCCGGCATCCAGCATTGGAAGTGGTATACAAGAAATCGATAGAGATACATCAAGCGTCAAAGCTCCGTTGAAAAATGGTGGTGGAAGCTCGACCGGGGTAGCAGCCGGATGGGAGGGCATCTAGTCTGACACAACTAGACTGGAATCAAGTGCGTTGAATGAATGATGGGTAGATGCGTAGAGAAACAACTAACTTATTATTGAGGGCATTCGGCCCAGTAACTTAAAAACTGATTATTCGGACGCAATTAATTTCTCACTAGAAGGTTTCCTTAGTTAATTCTACGGAATAGCTGAAACAGCTTTCGCGCACTCGCGACTGACCCAACCATTCCAATCTCCTGGACTTTCTAGCTTCATCGCTTTCCTCTTATTGAGAAAATGTCTAACCGAATTCGCATCGATAGCGTCTCGCGCATTAACTAGAGCACTCGTTCCGAAATCCAGTTGGTTTTGATGCGTGAACGCGGAAACGTCAAAATTGGTTTCGAGGCATGCAATACTATGGTTGACGGTTACCAATAACGATCTGTTTCTTCCGTGGAGGCCAATTGTAGCAGTAAGCTTCGCTATACAGCCTTATTTGGTCCAGAAAGTTACTTTACTGATAAATGGGGATTTCGGCACGTCAAATTTACTGGGGAACGCGGCGGCCTTTGGCTAACTATTTCCGATGGAGAAACTAACCAACCTAGTCAGTGTATACCAGCTCTACAATCATAAAACACAAGCTACGTGGACTAAAACAACGGAGAGCATAAGGACTGGTCAGAACCAGAAGTGAGGGTTAGAATAGTGTACAAAGCAAGAGAAGCAACTCACATTGACCCTGAAATCCTGTAAGGTTCGGTACTTGTTATCCAGTAAATCCTGTAACCGGTCCTCCACTTTAACCTTTCGCCGACTGTAATGCAAGAACGCCCAAAACTTCTCTAGCCCGTACAGATGGCCCGCATCGTATTCTCGTAGTGCTTCCTCCTAGATAAACGGGGTAGCACAAACGTAAGAGGAGAAAGGGGCGAATGTGGGGCGACCAGAGTCACCATAGAAAAAAAGCAAGATCAAGTTCCTTACATGTGTCACAAAAATTGCTTATCACTATTGAGGGTGAGTTTCAATACGTTTACTGGCCACTAACACCAGTTGTTTGCTGAAGTGACCTTTTGCTGATTACCAAGTGGATTGCCGTTACAAAGCTATGAACAAAGGGTGACGATAAAGTTTTGGACATGACTGGATTCGTGTTGTTTCGTGGTGATAGGTAACAAACGTGCCAACGTACCGAAACTTCATAGTCCACAACACATCGATTTCTGAACCGAAGAATTGATTTCAACAACTAGAACAGGTACCTACGTATCGACTAGTCGTGAGAGGGTAGAAGTTATTTGCCACATGAACCACTATTCACACCCATATCCAAATCTCGTAGAGGGACCGGTCAATGGGTTTGATAAATCCATTTGATTATAGTCGAAAAGTATCACCGACCTGATGAGAAATCATACGGTAAGACTCAAAATGATGAGCACCCTATTCTCAGGAAGATTGATGAAATCTCCGCGGGTTCATTATGAAAATTCCTGTACCAAACGACAGCCAAATGACCCACACGGTTCGGGGAAGGGAAATATTCCTCCCTGAGAGACAGTCGCTACATGACGGCTTTCTTTCATTTACTGGCATTCATCGTCCATTCTGAATCGAGTTACGCCTCTCAGGCTGGTGTTACTAGGTGACCCCAGAGAACGATCATCAGCTGAATGTTTAGTGAAAAGAAATAATGTTTTGCGGTGTATCCAATCGGCATTCCATTATCCAAAACCTTGAAGATTGCAAGTTATAGGCAGGCATATAGAAGAAATCAGTTATAAAGCTGACTGACAAGCTTAACGAAGTTCAGGCAGTGACCTAACAAAACTCGGGTAGAAAAACG
>NW_008751659.1:3992284-4033346 GCF_000715545.1 Opisthorchis viverrini | reverse complement strand
CACTCGACTTCCCCTGTCTAGGCTTGGGCAACCTGACAGTATCCCAGCCCTCGTGCTTCCTTCGGGTGGCATGGCAGCTAGGCACCGAAAGGGCGCTACAGCTGAACGATTGCAGCATACTCAACCATCGAATCGCCAGAGGACTTCCGTATACCGATTCCTATTTCATGGAGTTTATCACTCAGTTGTCATCCCCATCACACCGGCTAGCACAACCTAACCACTGAACGACTGTTCGGAAATCCGAAGAGCGGCAGGGATGATTCCAGTCTACTGAGATTGCATACACTTGGACGCATCACGTCGCTGTTCAGAGGATTGAAGACTACGACAGTCATACTCGATTTCGCTTGACACCGCACTGGTCTTCTTAAAAAATGCACCCTGACTGGACTGTCGGCTGAAGCAAGTATTTCTTCCCATAAAATGCACTATGGACTGAGTTAAAAGTAAAATAGGTCAAAAACACTCGTTGCCTAGCGTGACGAAGTGGCAGTAGACCGGTAATGAGGGTGAGAAATAAAATTCTCGTTGAATGAAACGATGGAGCAGGGTTCACCTGGTCTATTCAGTACTCCATAATTCAGGATGGATATCGTCTCCTATTGCCTTCTGCAAAAAAGTTCTCTTTTTTCTTAAAAGCATTGCACCCTGTCAAAAGCCGTATAGCTGTGCAAAACCAAATTCACCTACCCCGGAATATGCGGTGAAGAATCCTCCTTCAATATTCAATGAGGTAAGGGTAATTTGTCTGGCCCTCTCAGCACCAACCATCGCCGTTAGTCTAGACGTAGCACCGAGGGTTAGTTTAGACATGCCATGTTGATCAAACCAATGATATCATGTTACCCTTCTATGCCTAATCTTTCCCCGATCCGCTGAAATTCGGCACTACCTCGTGGTATATTTATTCCTCTACCCCTACGAACTTCTCCAGAAACAACGGGTCACCCTATGTTTCTTTGCTTTCATTTGCATTTCAAAATGCTCGACTAACGAGTCCTTCCTCCAGCCGCAATTCACGTTTCCGTCTAGCACCGTGCAGGGGTGCAACAGCGTGAAACATACAGACAGCCAGGGAAAAGGCAGGAGTAATCATCATCAGAAACAGGTGAACGGCAACCATGTGTATTTTCAACCCACGCGCGCAAATCAGAAAACGAATGATGTAGATTCGGAATGGCTAAGACCGGGTTATTGTCATTTTCGTCACATAGACAGTGTTGTGTGCGCCTGTGTTCATAGAGACTGGACGTAAATAAAAATAGCGCAAGTATTCTAAGGCTAAACAATGCACACACATGCACACCCACGCCCACGAGAACAACAAACACACAGTGAAATTGCAGAGTAGAAACCATTGCGGGAAAAATGAAAATGTCCACACTCCAACAATAATAGTAGTAAAGGTTAGTAATGGTGAGAAAGATAAAGAATGCACAAAGCTCAAATGGTATGCATAGGGGAAGTGGAGAAACTGGGGGTAACGATAGCAGTGTGAAAGAGTTACGTTGTGTCCCAACTAAATTGTAATGGGAAACATGAGACGGGAGAAGTGTTACTCAGTGTGTGAAATCTGTGAGCCATAGAGAGAAGAATGAATGAATAATCAGGACGCAGCCGCTGAAATGAAGAAAATAAACGAAGTCTAGCAGGAGATGCATCTGTATAAAGCCTTTTAACTGTAAGCCATACAATGGGCTAACCTAAGCAGCGACTGAAAGGTAAGAAGGAAGGGGACAGAAGCGAAGTAGTAAACGCAAGACGAAGAGTCGGAGATAATGCAACAGGTTTCGTATGCTTGAACGAATATTCGAAGTTGGGTGAGCTAAAAAAACGAACGCGAAACCACTGAACATTTTTTCGAAAAATGAAGATCATTGAAAGCGATTTTGTACCAAGGTATGAAGTAACTCACTCAGTCCACGGGTATGTACACAAGTAGTAATTATAATCATAGCGGTAATTTTTAAGGTGATCCAAACCGAACCACGAAAGAAACAAAAGGGTAAGCGGCACTAAGCTTGGGCGGCAAAGGCCAAAGGAAGCATCACGAACACAGTAGACCGCACAGTGCACCACACCGGAAACGGAAAGGCAAGCAACTGGACAACACTGGCGGGACCAGGGTTGCGTGAATGTATGCCAACATATTCAGAGATGTCAAAGATTATTGTTTCCGGAGCATGGGTAACAGTGGAAACGAGAATGGAAGAACAAACATTTTGTCCGTAGACTAGAACGTTTCCGCTGTGTACAACCGAGCTGATGACATCACTATGGTGCTGGTGCCTGAGCCATTGTTGAGTTCGGAGAATGATAGTCGGTAACCGTGGTAGGAAAACCAGGGATGATGTGAAAAAATAAGCGTTCATGTATCAAATGTACTGCGGATCACTTGGGTCGTGAGATCCTTGGACCAGGTTTGACTCGCTGATTCAGATTTCGTGCGCCGCCGGACTTTATCGATGAAAAATCCATCAGGAGGCTGGAACTAAGGTGCAAATGGGATGACTTATGGTTCACAGTAGACATCAGAAACGGTTACTACGCAAAACTCCAAACTATGTATCATGGGATAAAAAACGGAGTGAAATCTTCTGACCGGGCGGTAGCATCCGGCATCCAGCATTGGAAGTGGTATACAAGAAATCGATAGAGATACATCAAGCGTCAAAGCTCCGTTGAAAAATGCTGGTGGAAGCTCGACCGGGGTAGCAGCCGGATGGGAGGGCATCTAGTCTGACACAACTAGACTGGAATCAAGTGCGTTGAATGAATGATGGGTAGATGCGTAGAGAAACAACTAACTTATTATTGAGGGCATTCGGCCCAGTAACTTAAAAACTGATTATTCGGACGCAATTAATTTCTCACTAGAAGGTTTCCTTAGTTAATTCTACGGAATAGCTGAAACAGCTTTCGCGCACTCGCGACTGACCCAACCATTCCAATCTCCTGGACTTTCTAGCTTCATCGCTTTCCTCTTATTGAGAAAATGTCTAACCGAATTCGCATCGATAGCGTCTCGCGCATTAACTAGAGCACTCGTTCCGAAATCCAGTTGGTTTTGATGCGTGAACGCGGAAACGTCAAAATTGGTTTCGAGGCATGCAATACTATGGTTGACGGTTACCAATAACGATCTGTTTCTTCCGTGGAGGCCAATTGTAGCAGTAAGCTTCGCTATACAGCCTTATTTGGTCCAGAAAGTTACTTTACTGATAAATGGGGATTTCGGCACGTCAAATTTACTGGGGAACGCGGCGGCCTTTGGCTAACTATTTCCGATGGAGAAACTAACCAACCTAGTCAGTGTATACCAGCTCTACAATCATAAAACACAAGCTACGTGGACTAAAACAACGGAGAGCATAAGGACTGGTCAGAACCAGAAGTGAGGGTTAGAATAGTGTACAAAGCAAGAGAAGCAACTCACATTGACCCTGAAATCCTGTAAGGTTCGGTACTTGTTATCCAGTAAATCCTGTAACCGGTCCTCCACTTTAACCTTTCGCCGACTGTAATGCAAGAACGCCCAAAACTTCTCTAGCCCGTACAGATGGCCCGCATCGTATTCTCGTAGTGCTTCCTCCTAGATAAACGGGGTAGCACAAACGTAAGAGGAGAAAGGGGCGAATGTGGGGCGACCAGAGTCACCATAGAAAAAAAGCAAGATCAAGTTCCTTACATGTGTCACAAAAATTGCTTATCACTATTGAGGGTGAGTTTCAATACGTTTACTGGCCACTAACACCAGTTGTTTGCTGAAGTGACCTTTTGCTGATTACCAAGTGGATTGCCGTTACAAAGCTATGAACAAAGGGTGACGATAAAGTTTTGGACATGACTGGATTCGTGTTGTTTCGTGGTGATAGGTAACAAACGTGCCAACGTACCGAAACTTCATAGTCCACAACACATCGATTTCTGAACCGAAGAATTGATTTCAACAACTAGAACAGGTACCTACGTATCGACTAGTCGTGAGAGGGTAGAAGTTATTTGCCACATGAACCACTATTCACACCCATATCCAAATCTCGTAGAGGGACCGGTCAATGGGTTTGATAAATCCATTTGATTATAGTCGAAAAGTATCACCGACCTGATGAGAAATCATACGGTAAGACTCAAAATGATGAGCACCCTATTCTCAGGAAGATTGATGAAATCTCCGCGGGTTCATTATGAAAATTCCTGTACCAAACGACAGCCAAATGACCCACACGGTTCGGGGAAGGGAAATATTCCTCCCTGAGAGACAGTCGCTACATGACGGCTTTCTTTCATTTACTGGCATTCATCGTCCATTCTGAATCGAGTTACGCCTCTCAGGCTGGTGTTACTAGGTGACCCCAGAGAACGATCATCAGCTGAATGTTTAGTGAAAAGAAATAATGTTTTGCGGTGTATCCAATCGGCATTCCATTATCCAAAACCTTGAAGNAAAACCTTGAAAATGCAAGTTATAGGCAGGCATATAGAAGAAATCAGTTATAAAGCTGACTGACAAGCTTAACGAAGTTCAGGCAGTGACCTAACAAAACTCGGGTAGAAAAACGGTTGCCTGCAACTGATTCTAACTTAAACTCGGTTCCCAATCTAACGCAACAAACCGTGAGTGCAAATTTTCGGGTGCTTTTGGCATGCATTTCTAGCGAAGAGTTTACAGCGTAGCCGTACGATTCATACATTTGATGGATTAATGCTTCGGTCAATACTAGAGAAATGTCACCCGGATACGTGGGAGTACCGGATCAGCAGTACCGATAGGTGAATGTTGAAAAATAACACGTTCCCGAGTGAGAAGCTAGCTACGCTGGTAAGGGTACATAATTTACATGTGGATGAAACGCCAGTGTCGCAGGAGGGTCTCTCGTTAATAATCTGTGATTTGGCAATCAGCTATAGAAGCGTTGACCAGAAAATTGTTGGGCTGACAAATGCCAGGTCCTCGAATGGGGCCTGAGGCAACGTATGTTGATAATAATAGCAGAAATGAACCAATTACGCACCTGATGGACCCGCACATCAAGACTAGCGCCTCCAACAACGAGCAATCACTGGTGGAAAAGTAGCAAACTGCAACATCAGCGAACTCGTGAAGCCTACGTATGAATGATCGAAATTGTAGCGGCGTGTTTTTTGTGCATTATATTATTATAGTTGAAAAGTTGCGCTCAACGTTAACATAGACCAAATGGTCAACGTTCACATGAACATCACAATTCGATGGCCGGATAAAACAATACTCCATCTGGAGTTATGGTTCACACCTGCTAATCGATCTGTGTGCAGAGAATATCTGTGACGGGAGCACTTGCGAATGAGAAATCAGAGCGACAATAATTGGCAGTTGGCGATGTCCAGGCAGGTGTAAGACGAGATTGTTACCATGGTGCACCGTAAAGATCAGCCAGCATCTGTTATGCTTTTCAAATAAGTTGAACTGGATTTGTGGCACGGTGCGCTGGGGACACACTATCACATCAGCTTATCGTCGTACAAAATCAATATGGAACGACACTTTCAATTCCTAGCCAACCGAGAAGCGCACAAAAATTCTCCTTACAATGACTGAGAAGGTCGAAAATTAGTGTGGTCCGTAGGGATGGTAATCTTCGTTTGATGCCACTGTAATGAAGTGCCGCTAGTAACTCAACCATCAACAACCTTAGGGTCATTGGGTTGATTTCAATTAGGTTCTACACGCCGGACGAAGTAATAGCGGTCTCGAGTTCAAAGACAACGTTTCCCAACAAAGTGCGGTTTCACAGTTAATATATAGTTCAGAAGTACACGATGCTTACCTGAACACTCAAGAAGTGCAACCGAATTGAGAGTTTAGGCTTCATAATTAGTGTATCCACTCGTACGTATTGAAATCACGTGGTGCAGCGAAGAAATGGCGCTACCACTGGTATTGGTGTTTTTCATAATAATGCTCGAAGCAACCGAAAATCGACTCTAAGCCTCACTAGAATTTCGCAAAGTGAAGCCATCTACGTACGGAATTTGAGGAAGCCACAAGAACTTCGATTCAACCCTTATCGCTAGTTTGTTTACTTGAAGGATAAAACGAGTAATAAATGACAATTTGTGCCTTTGACGGACTACAGTGTAGGATGACCGGAATGTACCCGAATTTATTTCAATCGGAACTAGTGCAACTGAAGTTGAAAATACGGTAAGGCTTTAGGAATTGAAATCTGGTAGAAACGTGGTTTTATTTTCGGAAAGTAGAAACCTAGTTCGAAGACTAACAAACATATGATCGTATAAGACAACGACCCAATTTCCGCCCTTAGTGCAAAAATCAACTTGTAGCCGAGGTTTCCATTCGATGATGATTATTGCTGTGCCCCGGATACAAGGTGAGCGTCGGTTCTCTTCGTCACTTTAAACGCCTTCTAAGGAATCTACATTTGCTACTAATAGTCACTGAAAGAGTACATTTCGAACTGCTGATCATGTATATGAATATAAAAATACTCTAATGGCTGCCATAAGGGAGCGCTCAGGCTGGAGTATACTTCGACAAATCTTAGCACTACCGGCAGTCGGTACCAAGTCGGTGAGATGAACACGCCAAACACTATCAGCACTGCTGGTTTTGGAATAACTACATATTAGCAAACCTCAATTTACAGAACTGGTACTCACTCAAACCGATAATGAGGTAATAATAAGAATAACAACAATAAATAATGGAAACGCATCCGAAGTGAAAAATTACCTGGAAGTCTCTGAAAATAGCTTTCCGGAACCGTTTTTCTAGACCGTAGCTGTAGAAACGGAACAGGCATTCCATCCCATAACGAGCGCCCTCTTTTGCGTCCTCCAGCGCATGACGCCGGAAATCTTTGTACATTGTACGATTGAAGTGTTCACGAAGAAAAAACGACCAGAAACTGTACAATATGTTCATTTCCTGGAAGCAAAAAAATAACGTTTCGAGAGTGGTCAGCTGACATCTTCAATTAAGGCTCAATTAAATCATTGGATTCCAGGATATTTAAAGGTGCACAGGGTGGGGCAAATCCTGAAAAACCTTGCTCAGGGAAGTTTGGACATGAGAAGAGATCAAGTCAAAATGTGTTTCAGAGTAAGCTAAGTAAGTCGTATTTTGCACTAAGCACCCATAACGCCATTAACAAGCACTTTGCAAACGCGACCCTCTTCCAGGAATCCCAACATAATAAATCGAAATAAAAAAAATCGTTCAGCTGTAGCACCCTTTCGGTGCCTAAATGAAACGCGAAGGAGGCACAAGGGCTGGGATACTGCCTGATTACCCAAGCATAGACAGAAGTCGAGAGGCAGAGGTCGGGTTCCAACCAGTAAATTCGTGCTCTAACCACCTGGTCCATCTCACCCCCAGAATAACACAAAAGATTCCAAGATCACTGAACTTTTTTCAGTTAGCACGCGCAACGTTTAAAAAAATCAGAGCAGACCACCTACGACCATCGTAACGAAATTACTTGCTTCCCGAGGAGTTTGCTAAGAGAAGCATACGAGCGACCGAAACTACTGGATATACCATTCGATCGCAGAGACGACTAAGTTAGACTAAAATATTTACCAGCTGAACATCACAAAAACAACGATATCACCAACACCGCCGCTATATCACCCTGCGATGCTGCTGGGCTCTGATATGGCCTACTCAATGTATGAACACGGCAGTAGTTCGGAGCATGTCACACTTTTGTAATAAGAATTGAAGGTTATGAGTTTGGCATCTACTGAATGTTTTACCATAAAGGAGTATGGTGTGTGTAAAATGGTGGATAGTTAACTGTCATGTCGCAGGTGCGCTAAATTCACAGTACGCATCACAAAGTTTTCAAATTCTTGGGAAGGGTGAATTGGATGCAAGAACACCCCGAGCTGCCGTTGCCATCAGAATATTCGGGACATGATCATGAAGTAACACCGGAATTTCTGTACAAACGAAGCCCGTAGGCATATAGGGCCTCGGTTCTAGGATACACCTCCAACCTATGTACAGCCGAGTACAGACTGAAAAGTATTTGGATGATTTAGAGAAACAGGAGAGACACGAAAGCTGCATCATGCAACCATTTCATTGATTCCGGCGTCCGTTCGAGTCCAGTTCTCAGGCACTTGTATACTCGATTGTAACCCGCAGAACAGTCCTACAATTGTTGGTGGTCACCATGCGGCTTTTAAGTCAATTCGGTAACACTAAGTACTGACACGGAGTTCATGTTCTCCTCTAATGTGAAACCCCTTCACGGCTATGTCGTTGATTCGCCGTTGAACGCATGAGGCACCTGGTGAGATCCGGTTTTCAGTCAGAAACTTACCACGCAGGAAAAAGCAGGAACGGTAGAAAAAACTACCTAAACTGTACAGAATATGCCGATTGATCAACTAAGAGAACAATGTCTAACAGCGATTTCTTCATGAAGCTCAGTCCAACAGCAATACTTCAACTGAGACAATTAAAAGCAAAAGCCAAGGACAGTATCGAGTAGTCGGCGGCAAAAGTCCACAGTGCGGCACAAAGTGCAGGAAAAATGCCCGCCTAAGATTCAACAGCACACCGTTCACTAGAACATTTCGGTGCCACAGTTTAGAAAACACCGAGGGAAGTTGATGGACGTTTGGACCAAACCAACGATAGCACGCTGCCATCAGAGTACAATTAATCAGTGGTGTCGTGCATACCTAAGTTAAGCGGCCGAAGCGTAGACAATGTCGCGAACCTGTCGGAGTTGGCGCAAGTTAGTGAACTCCTTAGCGAGTAGCCACCTGGAGCGAGGTCCGAGCGACCACGTTTCTGCGTGAACGCCTGACCACACATCTATTTCGACTGTTTTTTATATATGCAATGTTCACCAAAAATACACGACCAGTATGTACATGAACGTGGGCTGCACATTCATTGCATTAAGGTGTCAGCGATAGGCAGTAAGGCAAGCAAATTCTTGCATTCCGTTGGACAGCAGCAGTTTGCATGTCACAATGAGGGGATCAATTTTACTGGAAAAGGAAAACCCATGGTTAATAGAAGTTAAAAACTCGAAAATTGAATGACCAACAGTCAAACAAAATAATTCACAAATTCGCTTCTGCGCCTAGGCTTCCATTCATAAAGGGGTAAGGTATAATGACAACACAGTCTACGGTATACAGAAATATGCGATGCTCACTTGGGAGAGTCCCTTTCCTTTAGCTTCTCTGTCCCTCAGGCACTTGGCGCGGAACTGATTATAAGCATGAAAGGTAAAGCCCTTTTCCTGAACAAGGGTTTGATGCTGATGGGTAATGGATTGCTCATTGAGTATGGTGTCACTGAAATGAGAAAATAAAGAACACAGGCAATGCTACATAAAAGGAAATGAAATGAAGTAGTACAGAGCATAAACACCATGGTCCATATGTGGCTTAGGAATCAGAAAATGATAACTTGTGAGATGCATACGCCGATGACTTGTGCGATGCCCGGGCTAAGGAAAGACGAGTAGAGCAGACCACACGCAAGCAAAGCGGTACATACCTAATTGATTTTGACCTGTCCATTTCAACTGACCAAGAATGAATGCTAATGAAAGTTTCCAGTGACTTCCAGCAGTCCAGCTGAAGTTTTCGACGAATGTTGCTCACCATGGTTTACACCCACCACTTTGCTATCGTAGATGAAGTACGCACCATATTTAAACTGTACAGTTCGTCCGTAGGTCTCCATACACGTCAACTAGCAACATCGCCAACAGGCTGGACCTTATTATGGTAGAATGTTTGCGTACCTCAGCAACTCATTGAGTCGTATTCCTGGATCCCCACTCGGTATTCACTTTCTCCTATTAGGTTGGCCTTATAAACAGTCTCCTGGCCTTCCAGGTTGAGAACTGGGGCAAGTGTGGCAACCGTGGTAGCCTTATGCCAACCTAAGTTGTGGTCAGATTTCTGAGACCAAATATTTTGTTTGAGGACTTAAACGTTCTCCTGTTCAGGTCGGAGTGTACTGTGGTATCCCCCTCTACGGCAGCGAAGCATCGGTGTTGAACACCGATGTCGTGTTGTCGATGATAATGATGAGTATCCCCCTCGACGCACAAGCTATGAATTGCACAAAATAGTGTGGCTTCATATCACATCGACCAGATCACCCTATTCACAGTATGCAACAGATCGGATAAGCGCAAATATGCGACTGCGAACGTTCTCCACCTTTCCACACCATTCTTTCTTGACCCTCCTCTTACGCAGTGTCAGCGTCTCTGTCAAATACTCCGGAGAGTGAAAAATTGCGAATCGCCACACACCTGCCCCTGCTTTCCTTATTCAGACTGTGTGTTTGTATTTCCGCCTTTAGTGTTCGAACCCTTACGCAAGCAGGCCAACAAGTTGTTCTTGCGAACATTCACCACTCTTTATCTACAGATCATCGTTGAATTTATGAAACCCGAATATAATAACTGAGCGTAGCTAGCTGCATGAGGGTACTCAACTATCACGTCTCTGTTAAAAGCATGCTACGCGTGGTCGAAACATAGAAACGTAAGCCTTGCATTTGTCAAAGCGAGGTTACTGGGTTCAATAGCAATACGACGCTGAATCCTGGAACATGAGACAGAAATTTGAAAGCGGCTAGACAGTTGTCGAGTGAAATGGTGCACTGATCACACACTCATATAATGTCGAATGCGTGAACAGCACCAAACTAGGTAACTCGACTTCAGGGCAGCTGTGGATTCCCTAGATAGGTCAGTCCCCCCAGAAATATTTGGTCAAGAGAGATGCCTACTAATGCAAAATAAGGGTGGATAGAGAACTGAGTACTGTGGGATCACCGTGACTTTCTGGTTGAGCTCCGCTCGATGCTCTTTGCACGTAACCGGTAACACTGGAGTGCATGATGTAACTTTTCGTACTATGTAACCAGTACACTGGTAGTTGTATGGTGGGCTATGTTCACTGAAATTCATGAAAGACTGAAACAACCCCCCAGCAGTTTACTCCGATGCGATATTCGGACACGTTTACGTTGTTGCCGTTCCAAAGTATAGTCGCCGTGTTCTCCAACACTCTTCATAGGGATTAAATCCTCACCCTTCCCCCTTCTCTCTACTCGGTAGTCGGCATTTGTTCTCATGGCTGTGCGGCAGTTGAACATCAACATCGAAGTCTTTTGACGTCCTCGGTGCGAAGCGGTCAGGTTTCTTATCCGTATAGTAGTATGGAGCGCACCGAAGCATTGTAAGCTCGACCCCTGACAAAGAAGCTCATGTGGCGCCAACGCCCCAGATGAAGCAGGTTCACAGAAGCTGCCATGGCCTTCCCAATCCACGATCAACCGCTGGACGATCCGAGTGTGCGGTTTTTAGGGCCGACCTTTCCTGACCTGTCCTTCTTCGGGGGACGGTAGCATCGCTGCTTCTATATATATATGGACATGCTGGTCGCCTGGAAGAAACACCTTACTGCCTTCACACTCCTGTCGCAAAGGACAGTACGACTTTGCCCCCAGACGGCCTCGTAGCACGATTACTCGTTGAACGGGGTATCGCTGCTCTTGGTCTGACTCCTCCTCTTTGGCCTTCCTGGGATTGTTGTACCTAGTGGAACGACGTTCCAGCCAACGTAGCCCGCGGGATTACTGCAACACTCAAGCCCGACCACCACGATAAGGTGGCAGCTATAGGTCGGGGTGAAGTCCTCAGTCAGCGCTTTTTTTGGGCTGTTTGAGTGCATTTGCGAAAAAGGACTTCGCGTGAGTGTGGTAATCAGAGGGAATCAGCTTGACTTCAGTCGTAAGAAGACTAACATCACTTATCCTTCGTCGCCCTATGGTGGCTTGTCGAACAACGACTCGAGAACAGCCAGCGAGATCCCGACCTGATAGGGGTTGCGCTGACCCACCATTTTTTGTACTTTTGGATTTCCAAGGTACATTCCTCTCCCTTCACTGGTCTGTTCTAGACATGCTTGCCAGTCAAGAAGTGCCTCTTATGTTTGTGAACAGAGGTTCTTTGTATTATCAGACTTCCGGGCGTGAGATTATTTGAAGAGCTCTCTAAAATCGTCTGTACACAAGTTGGTGCCCTTCAGGGGTTACCGATCTCTCCATCCCTACTTAATTTCGCGACCGACGGGATGATGAGGCGAACGCAGTTGGTCTTCCAACCCGATGGTATTCGTCTAACTGCTAACGAAAACCTTTTCGACCTGGAGTGTGCCGACGAAATCGTTCTCGTCTCCGAGTAGAAGGCGCGTGTTTATGAATTTCCTCTGGCATGCGCTTTGTATCCTCAAAGTGTAAGGTCATGTTTTGGCCGTGCATTCGCTGAACATGCCAATTGCAATCCAGAGGTATTCACTCGAGGCGTCGGAGTGCTATCGCTCCTAGGCTATCAACACACTTGAACCCGTGAGGCAGAATCGTCAAAACCAACGCGTCAAGCGTAAACTGACCACACCGTTATGTTGCGCCACACTTAAACACTAACATAAACAATGTTGTTATCCGTTAAGATCTAAAAGCGGCATTCGATAAAGTCAATCGCGCTGAGTTGTGATGTTCCTTCAGAGGCATGCTGAACCTCTTGACCACACTTCCAATCCTCATACTCCAACAGTGGTGGACGTACTCTTCTGAGTCCGTTACCAAAGGTGGTGCATTTCAGAGTAACCCAACATCATCTATGTTTTCCAACTTTTAATCGAAGAAACTTTCTTCCACTTGTGGTGCGGGGAAGGACCTGAACGACTAGGAGTATGCGGACGACATCGGTTCAGATTCCATGTATATATACCAAGTATACAAAAAAATTTAAACCGTGTTACGGCCCGATTTGGTATGTTTTCTACCTCGGAATCACTATTACAAGATTGGAGAGGTGCGACACCAAAAATGGTCACAGGGGACAATAGACAGATCTACCCATCTGGGTTGTTGAATCACGTCGGATGGCAGATTTGCTGACGAAGTGAGTTTCAAAAAATAGGTATTTTGGGTCATGTGAAATTAGCCTGTCGGAAGACTGGAACTACCAGGCGGCAGTACGTCTGTTTACTGTTGATGACCTGTCTTTGACCATCGGTGCATTTGAATCAGAGTATGGTTTTCAATACCAATATAGATGCTTTTCCAGTTGATTGGTTGGTCAGCTGTCATCACGTTGGCTGGGCCATACGCTCCAACTGTTTAGCTGTTGTTTTGCAGCTAAAAGCTGTGCAACGAAACACTATGGTTTCAGCTGCTACACCGGGGGAAAGCAGCGACGAGAGCCACACGTTGCAGGCAGTGGTCAAATAAGTCCATTCAACTTAAATGGTTGTGTTCGTCCGATATGTCAGGGAGTGACAGCTACGTGGTGAGGGTGAAATTATAATGCGAGACAAAAAAGCAGACACCCTGTGGGTGCCTAGATTCAATGCCACCAGGAGCACGAGCTTACGATCAGAAAAGAACAGTCGAGATGCCTTCTAATAAGTAAGCCCGCGCGCCTTAACCGTCGAGCGACCTCGAGCTGCATAACACTGCCATATCTAATGGGACTACTAAGCATTGGTTTGTCTCGTCAAGGGGTAACGGCCGTAAGCAATGTGACTGAGTTGAATAGTTAGGGCTTTCATGCTTCGCCGCCAAATCACAGACTGACCGCCTCCGGGTTTTTTCGATCCGATAAAAGACTGTAAGGAGCAAACGGTCCTCTGGCATAGGAACTAAAAGGCCTAACCCGCGTAACTTGTGGAGCGTGACCAGGTGATCTGTTGACGAAGAATGATTTTTTCCCCAAAATTTATCTGATGTCCCAAACAGACCCTCGCAACGCATCGGAGGCACCGATAGTCAAACACAGTTCTGGGAAACCTCTCGTATGCAGCGGCCACAGCTCTAATGAGTAATGTAGGACAGGTGGAACTGCGGGATTCTACGCTAACTTTGACAGCAAAATGATGTCACGCCGACGCCTATCATTCGAGACGAAGTTCTATGGGTGGACTGGGAATGTAGTCTTTTCGGAGATAGCGATATTTCAACTCTCCCTGTTCAGACCAGCTAATCTTATTAACTGGAACAGGGTACGATCGTTTGCACTTTTTTGTGAACCACCAGCGTCATGTCAACCCTTGAGCTCCGCATTATTCGATGCATGAGGGATCCGCGCACGTCCACAGTCGTATGCTATCGGTATAGTTTTTCAGTCTCAATCAAAGCTGCTGACTTTGACGAGATTCAGGATTCATTGGGGCGTATCAGCGACCCTGAGCAAAGTTTCAAAAGCTACGAACATAGTCTCTTTAACCCTACTCCAGTTGTCAAACAAATCTCCATTACAACCGTTATAACCGCTAAGTTCTGGAGGCTTCTCAGTCTACTCAACTCGGTATTGTTGAGCTACAGAGATACTTTGCAGGTGTTCAGATGAACGCCTTTGTAGCTACCAGCGTAATCCCGAGGGAGACCGACTGGATGTGCATGCCAACACATAGCAGGGATTGGAATCGTGGCGTACCCCCAAGATGAACGAAACTTATATCAGAGCTTTCCACAGGTAGCTGACTGCCACATGTTTCAACTGAGTCCACAGCTGGTTTGCAGCTGATGGTCTCCAAGTCACACGGTGTGAACGGTTGCTAGAAAGAAATGATGCATGACACATGACGCGAATGCGCACCACAGGTGCTTTCTGAATAGCACATAACTTTGATCGTATTGGATAATTCGCGGTAGTCCCGATCAACCAATGGGCGATATGTGTACGGTTATGTTTTGTCGGGTGGCTCCTGTTTACCTTCCTGACATGAGTGAACCTTAATGAATTGAGTTCCGACTAATATGCTTCGTAGAATCAATGTAGCACTTGAGCTCGACTATTACGAGGTCGGATGTTTCTGGGGTGCCAGATGGAATGTAGTCCCGCATGTGTCTTTAGTCCTATGACGGGAAGGGCAACTATAATATAGGTGTTGTGTCAGGGTTACCCAAAGAGCAACATTAGGTGGGGTCTACGATAGAACTTGGGTACTTCATGTGCTCTAGCTCGCTTAATCGACTGGTGGGGAGATCTCCAGAGGTCGTGCCAAATAACAATTTCCTCAGATCAAGCAGACATTCAACCATTGAACAACTGAAAACTCCATTTAGTCGGATGTCCCTACCTTTGCTAGAAGGGCACTAGAATTAGGCTGTTCTGCATACTATACAGCACTTTGTCAGTGTGCTGTCACATCCTGACCGGACGACCTACGTGAGGTTGGCCGCTGTGTTTGTGTTGGAAGAGTTTCGAATAAGATGTGGTACCATTCAGGATTCGCGGGTGCAGGCATGTTCCCGCTGAGCGTTTTCCCCAAAACATGGGGTCTTCTTTCCAATTTTTACTAGGGCGTTTCTTTCTCACAGTGCTTACTGCTGCTGGTGACGATGTAGAGTAATAGCTGATGCAGCCTGAGCAGTAGCTGTGCTCGATCGTTATGCACCGGAAGCAACGGGTTCCATTTTGCTCCATTTGTCTTCAATCAATCGCCTCAATAGTGGCACATCACTTCCATGGAAGAAATAATGCCGGAGCAGTAGACGTCGGCGAGTTGGATAGCTAACTACGGTGATGAAACGGCGTAATAACATCAATCGCAAAACGCAGACAGGGAACGCCAAGTGAAATAATAAAAAAAAAACAGATCCACCAGCACTCACCTTGCTCCGGGGTTAAGTTCCATTCGGGATGTAGATGGATTCAACAGGAATCCGACCTGAGATTGTATTGTTGTGAAAGCCTCACCGCCGGATTGGGAACGTTTCCGAAACTGAAGGAAATTATTGGAAAATAAACAAGTAAACCATAAAAATATGCGGTCAAGCAATTTTGCATGAATGCAAATGACCTGGTCCATCTAGAAAATCGCTCACTACCGAGTAGCGGCAGCAACAAACAACACCGTGCGATCTCAGCCTTTTTCAAAGCATGCTGTTTTTGAAAAGGGCGACAGAGTTGTCTAGTTGTAGTAAGACTAAACCGGGGTACCCGAATGTAAAAAAATAACAGGGTATCGACCGCAAGCGCGCTACTTAAATTAACAGCCATGGGTCATAGAGGCGAGACAGATGCGGAAGTGGTCACATATAGTCGGTTGTTCATGCTATCAAATTGTGTCTACGTCTTTGGGACGGGTCCACTGAGGTGCCGACTTGGTCAATGAAAAAGCGGGTTAACATAACCGAAATTTGAGTTATGAAAGACGCTGAAGTAAGCCACTGATCGACGAGGGTTAGTGTACGTACCAAAATGAAAACGACTGACCGGAGATTATACATTTGAATGAAGTCCTAGCATAATGTACATAAAATTGGCAATTTGAAGCTGCGGTTGAAGGCCTTTATCCGAACAAGGCTACATAACCATGTTCGCCTAAGAGTAATAATAATGATAATAATAATAGTAATAATGCTCCAGCCGTAGCATTCTTGCGGTGCCTAGCTGCTGTGATATCCAAAGGAAGCATGAGGGCCGAGGTACTGCCACAAGTTTGAAGTGTGGTGACCAGGGAGATAATGCATTTTCGTTAATGCGGATCCAACAAGGAAGCATCGTCAACATCACCGTGTGCCATAGCAATCGCGATATACGAATAGAGTAGCTGCAAAGTCATTTTTCAAACTGCATGCTAACGGGAGAAGCACAAGAAAAAGTGTGGAAAAAATACATCTGTCGGTGCATCGCACAATGAACATTTTGTTACAATCTCAGTGCTAACGGATATTTCAATATTTCATATCGAGAGAGAATGTGGCATCAAACACCTGGAGTAGTATACTAAGAGAATACCGCCAACAAATTGGTTGAGTGCGATTTACGGTCATACCATCATCAAAGACAGCAACATTAGTGTTGGCACTGATGCTTCACTACCGTAACAGAATCATAGGGTTATCTGAAATATCAGACAATCGGAGTGCCTGCAAAAATTATTTAAGAAGGGACACCAAGTATGACCATTTCTCATGAAGTCTGGTTCTGAGAAGTTTCACCTTAACCGCTTACGATAAACCAAGCAGTCTACCAGTGGTTGTTCGCACCTGTGAACACTGCGATGATTTCTTCACGAGCTGGCAGTTATAAAAGTGCACTCAAGCGGACAAACGATATACATTGAGCTTTTCACTGTTCGGATTGAAATAAATACAGTTCACGAAAAAGCTAGAAATCAACCCTAGCTGGCCTAAGTGAAGGCACTACTATAAAGGTTTATCGTTGGCTGAACAAAGCAAAAGGAACTCACGGCTCGTTGAGGCTGGCGGTTTTCACAGTTTGCAGATACCGGGAAAAACCCTGCTATACGTCCCTTGAGATCAGTTCTGCGGTTTTCCTGGCGCTGAATTTCGGGCTTCAGGGAAGCCATTCCGTTTGGAGTTGGGAGGGTGGATTGTGGTGACATAACATTCAGGAGTGGCGCATTTGTCGGGATCGGAGCGAACTGTGGTACATAATATACAGATGGAGTGTGGCTGATAAACGGCGCTCGATTTACAGGTGCGAGAAAAAAGCTCCCCGGTGAGGGCAACGTGGAAGAGGCCATGAAAGCGTATGGCGATTGTCCCACGAAGGAATTCTGAGGATAGGGTATGCACTGATCTGAAAAGTAATGCATGAAGAAACGAATGCGATTATGACAAACGTGTGGCTGGATTCCGAAAAGCTCAGCAACATGAAACCTTTCCTCCAGTCACCAGCTCTCATAATGGAGTATAAGAAGACGAGATCACACATCTACCGACTATTATGAGCGGTGAGTCCGATTTGACATTCTGTCTAACTAGCTGCTGACTTGTTCACATACATAGTTAACTCTGTAGACTTGCGATGTTTTATCCCCAGAGAACCTGGAAGTTACAGTCGTGGGCTTGAAAGTTGTCTGGGTGAATCTAAACGACCGATGGCTACTTACAGAAAAATTCTGACCATTCACCAGTAGTCATATGTTTGCCACCAACTGAATGTATGAAGAAGTGCACCTGATAAGGAAGCTGAATACACGTGAGGCCAAGTAATTAGACCAATAAAATTTATAGCCAAAAGCAAAACAAACACAGCTAGGTTATGTAGAACACTCACTGGCATAGATCAGTTGTGCATGGTTTGCGGCTGAAGGATGGGGTGGCGCACTGAGCGGGGCCGGTGGAAATGATACAAAGGAAGCTGGGCAAAAAAGGGTAGGCGAATGATATTTGGAATCTGGAGGAGTAGTGTTTCCGGAAGTTGGGATAGTTGAGCTAGCGTAACTGACAACTGCAACACCTGAGGAGGTTACAACAGGTTTCTCTGATGGACCAGAATATCGTTCCTGAAAAAAGCAAAATCCGTAATCAGCGTTAGTATCGCGGTACCGTTTCAGGCAGAATGGAAAACTTGCATCGATAAGTGAGACCGCCCAAAAATGCATCCTTTTTAGTCGTAAAGGAAACATTCATAGTGAAAATCTGACTCACCTCTTGGGCATCCGTGGTTTCCAATCGGGATTCTGTGACGGCTTTGCATAAATCCTCGACCAATGCCTGAAGTGACTCACTCTCCAAGGGAGGAGGACGTGTTGCCACGCTGATAATGAGGTCAACAGTAAACCGAGAACATGAAACATCAAGATTTGTTCAAAGTAGAATATAGTGTGATTAGATTATTACCCTCGTTTTCTCGCCGATCTTTTAACCCTCAAAAACCGTTCCTTCGAAACAGATGGACCTTCCCCCCCCCACGTAAGCAAATACCGGTCAACTCGAAACAGAGGACCTTCCCCCCCCCACGTAAGCAAATACCGGTCAACCTTGCGGTACAGTCTTCTTCAGTGCAGTCTACTGACAGGTGTTTCACGCGCATTAACCTGTTATTCCAGAGCAGATATGAGTGTGACGGTGGAAATCGGAGCACTGTTCAACAGAATGCATTGTACAACGCCACACCATCGTTCGAGTGACATCTCATTTTCGCAGTACACCAACACCGACGGACAGCTTAAACCGGCTTACCTGACGTACATTAGCATGTCTTCAGACGATGGAAACGGGCATAACAATGAAATCACACTCCCTGCACCCTCAAACAGACACCAACATTAGTTGGAGTTGTTTTACTAGAAACGGCCTGTTGCACAGAGTTGCAAGGGATATGGTTAGCTAAGATAAGATGGATATGGAGTATGGTGATGTGTGACGGAAGTAATGGGGTGAGGTTAGTAAACGGACGAGGCAGCGGGCTGTAATACAGTCAAGTTACACGTACTTCGGCTGTAGATCGAAGCCGTACATTGAACATTCATGGTGACATGGAAAACGGAGTAGCATAAACACCTCAATGAGCCGCGGTCGAACGGCCATTCAATCCCACTACCCGCCCGTACAGTTCGAAAAATTTACGCCAATCATGGTCATTTATTGCGGTCACTTGTACTGCGGACACCGACTTTATACGTTGCACTGTACTTGGACCCTATAGCAATGAGGGAGTAGCGTTTTACATTCGGTGAAGAATTCGAGCGCATGACTTTGAGCATACTGGCCAACTTACTGGCGAAACATGTTTATCCAGGCATAAGCAAGTGACCATTTTGCGACACATAGCGTTCAGTGCACATAAGCAGAGTGCAGTTATTCAACAGCTTAGAATAAGCACTCAGGTTAACTCAGAAAACAGTTAGAACGATTGAAGATTTGGATCAACTTCGTAAAAACAGCTAGATGCGGGTCTCAAACATCACGATGAAAAATCATATCGGAGCCTAATGAAACGACGAACCGTGTGGAGAAGTTACTGTGGCTAAGATGAGATCATCTACCAATATTACTTTGATGCCAGGTCTTTACAGCTTCATCTGAACTGACCAAAAAATATGTCCACCACATGTCTCCGCTGCCAAATATATCATTAGTGGAATCCGACTTATTATCCAGTCATCAGTTTTGATCTTTGCAATCAGGCAAGAGTCACAGCTTGGTAAAAAAGTGGCTGATTCTGTTAAAAGCCCACCAGAGACGCGAAAAACATGGAACATGTTATTTGGCCAATCGCGTACGTCCCATATGATCAGTGCAATAGATCGGTTATTTGCAGAAATACCTGGAGCTAGAGGATACTGTCCTGGCGTTGTACTGCATGGATCGGGATTTACCTATGTGACCTCAAAGGAAGATCAAATTTTTGACAACAACCAGAAGCCAGTGGCACCGCGTCATCGTCTTGTTTTCTTTACCACAAACCCTTAATTGGCAACCATTCGATATGCTAAAAATGGCCAGGTATCTGGAGCACACAAGTGTCACAAAACTAGGCTAACGCAGTCTAGCTCACTGGTGTATACCACTGAAATTGTCGAATTCCGCTGGTCACATGGCTCATTCTCCGAACTGTGAACTATCGTATTCTACTAGTTCTGTTGGTTCGTGCCCGGTGGTCAATGTATACCGCCTACGCAGATGTGGTACCATTATTCGCACAACTCAAATATTGTCACGAAGTGAAAGTTCAAAATCCTTTCAATATGACTGGGATAAGTCCTAGCTTCTACGCAGAATCTGTTACTTCAGGCAGTCTCTACTCAAGTAGGAGCACGCTTGCATGTTGTCAGCAGCCCATCTACAAAGTGGCTTGATTGAAACAGAACGGGATACAAGTCAAGCAGAGGGTTAGGCGTCAGATGACTGATGAGTGGTGCAAGGTTATACTGAGTTCGGTTAATACGGGCTGGGCAGAGGACGGATTGAGACTGCAGAGGCAGTCTAGGTGGGTATTCTCAGTCCGAAGATGATTGGTATTCAGAAGAGTGTAGATTCCAAAGCACACGTCCGGTATGTCTTAAACAACCACAGTAATCTTTCCTTCAAACCAGTAGGTCGGGATTTATACCGAAGGCCGAACGGCTCTTGCAAACTGTTCTCAAATTCAAAGGTGATTTCTGTTGTAGCAGTCACACGATTACCTTGGCATAAAGAGTAACGATACCGTCACTTCAAAGATGCGACTTTTACTAGAGTTTAGCCACAACGAAGGGAGAGACTCACTCTAACGACTTTGTCAAGGACGGAGTGGTTGAAGTCTCGAACTGATCGCAAGTAGCCACCGTTGATGTGCTAGTCCAACCAGTACCTTCATGGGAGGGTGCAATTACCAGTAAACTTGAAAGCATAGCATCGTCGATATCTTCCTCTGAAGTTGTCGATGAAGTTCGAGTTCGATGCTGCAATTCGTGAGGGGAGAGAGGAGACAATATTAGAGATGTAAATCTGGAGTGTCAAGTGCAAGAAAGCGCTAAAAGCAAACATTCAGGCAACTCACATAATCATCTGAAAGGAAGCCATCGCGCTCAACTGACTTCACAACTCCGGAACGCGGCTCTTCTGAGAAGCTAAAATTCAGTTCCTCTTGACCGCCCGTATCCGCTGGGGTCAACGCGACCGTCGAATCTAAAATAGTTAAAGGGGTTCGACGGTGACGTGTATAGACCAAGTAATGGGTGAAAACTGGTATCAGAAACTGTGGAAATGATTTGGTGATGTCAATCCTCATCATCCTCGGCGCAACACTAGGGATGCCACGAACCTTCGGCGAAAAGCGAAGTCAAGATTTTAAAGTTTTGTGGTGGTTACGGAATAAGCAGATCATTATTGCGAAAGATAACTACACGAGTACTGACCTCAAGCTATTTTTCCATTCAGTGTAATGAGCCACTTCATACGCTCACCGTCCATACAATCGCAAGCCTATTTATTCGTTACTCCTTGCATCTCTAATAATTATACCCTAATATGAGGAAAAGCAAGATGAATTTTGGCGGGTCTTTATCGGCACATGATTTATAGAAATAATGCGGAACATACTTGCGGATGCATACTTATGCGCCCTCCAAGAGAGTTTAGTCTGACCTTAAAATGTGTTCTTCTTTAGGACTACTACGAAGAAACCAAGCCAGAAAGCAGACATCCAATAAGCGGATAAGGCCTGGTGTACAAATTCGACCACCACCACCAAGTTGATTCTCTAGCATCTAGCTCCTGTAAAAGTTCGACCACAGCAGCCTCGGTGTAAATGTTACTCATTTACCTTCAACATTAGGAGGCTCTAAAGGAAACAGTTACTGGTGCACTTGGGATTCATTCATATAGGACATCAACCGAGTTGTGTGCGTGAAGTGACCTGTGCAGCGACTTATCAGCCAATATACAAGGGTGCTACGGTTGATGCAGAGGAGAGCAATCAGTGTGACGCCACCTGTGCAACTACGTCTCTGGTGTGCGGCTGACCACAACCAACACTCACGTCTTCGATGAACAAGACGTTTCTAGCCGAGGACGCTGTTGATAGTGAACGCGACGGTGATGACGGCTATTAGTCCTGAAAGTGGATGCACAGCTTTTGAAAACAAGCTTCACGGAATCAACTGGATTAACTGACGTATTCTCCGAGTACTGTAAAGTAATGAATGAACTAAGTACTATACAAAGCATTTGAAGCAGTCATACATACTCTTCGTCACCTGTGGGGAATCACGATATAGTTGCCCATCGCATCCTTCGTGATGCGTTGATTGCCAGGGTTTACGACTTCGATCAACCGAATTATTGACGGTCCGCCAGTGAACACATTTGACAGTGCGCTTGGATGCGACAGTAGCTATGGAGTAGTGGAAGTGCTTGGGGGCATACGTGCCCAAACACTTACCTAGGAACTAATGCATCATAAACATCACAATATCCGCGGCATTGCTGTGGACAGCAGTGTGCTTCACGAAGAAAAACATATAACTGAGGTATTTACAAGTCGCCTTTGAAATGCGTCATTCAGTGAATCTAATTTATGGAAAATATACTCATAAGTTCGACAGATAGATCCAGGAAACCTTGTATTCATCACCATGCCACGCTCGCTTGCGAATACGTCTCATGAACAAAAGATCGAAGTGCGCCAGGTGAATGCAGATTGGCAATCAAGATTCACGAACGTTAAGTATAGGAATATGTGGGCTGTTACTTTCTAATCACGTAAAACAACAAACTATTCCGTAAACTGCAATGGACGGAACAAGGGATACTGATACATTCACCAAAGTAAAACAGAATACTGCTCTACCAGGACATCTATATCCGTAGGAGGAAGGGACAAATGCCAAAATTGGCAATGCAGTATCAGATGTCGAGTAGGACAAAAAAATAGACCGCGTCAGTTTAACTTACTTGTGCCAGTGGAATCTGGGGCAGCATGAGAAGGGACGAATTCAGGTGCATTCGGATTCAATCCAGTGGACTTATCTGACTTGTCTCGAACGGCAGATGGTAACACCCACATGGAAGGCCTCACTCGACAGCGAACTCGGGCATTCTCAACATCCACTTCAAGCCAGGGACTCACACGAATGGCCTACGAAAAGGAAAATTACCACAGTGAGCGACTTTTTTGATACAGCGACGTGTCGTTGAACGACATGTGGTTGCTCAAGCTATGTGGTTCAATGTTAACTGTGAGACTGCGCCGGATGAAAAATAAAAGTAGTGTAGCACAGTGACCTCAAATAGCCCAAATATAGTCGACTGTCATCTTTAATGTTACCCACAGCCAGAAAATCGCATTGTATTGTATCGTACATATGCGCCAGTATGTTCATACTAATGATGATGAGAGCACTTGTTACCGCTTTGGGGAATGTTAGTCCCGGCGAGTGCATCAACCTCCAAGGGCCTGGTTACTTGCTATTCACCTTTCTTACCTAAAGGACTGTTCTTAAGACGATCTTCGGAACCAAATGAACAGCGAGTGGCTAGTGGTAGTGTGATAAGCATGCATCAGTGAAGTGGGTGAGGACAAGTTGACAGGCTAACCGACAATAACTAAACAATCGATGGGATGTACTGAGAACTCAGAGGATAGGGACTCTGTTGAAAATGTCGCATCTGGATGGGAAATCCAATTTACTGATGACTCTTGCCTTGTAAGGAAATCGCGCCTGCGATTCCCAGTGGCTACATATGTGTGGTGGCAACGATCGCTTGGTACGTCAGTTTTTATTGATGACCAAGACCGAGTGAAAGAAATGTAAAATTCTACTGCATATATTTAAGGTCGTGCTAAGACAGATAAAGACAATACCATGTGCCTGGCAATCAAAAACTCACCCATCACGAGAGTTGTTTTTACCTAACACTATTTACCGTACCTCAACATTGTTAATCTGACGTTCCCACCAGACCCGACCAATACTTCGGAGACACCGGTGGTCAAACAGTCGCAGTTCTGACCGCCGGTGTCTTCGAGGCATTGACCGGGTCTGGTTGGAACACCTGGGTAGCTATGCTCACGTACGCCAGGTGATGCTGCCAGTATCTAAACTGTCTGGAGGCATCGCTAGACGCAAAGCTACCGCACATATTTGTGGTGGACAAGCAGAGCCATAGTGGTGATGGCAATGAGGAGGATGAGGGTAATGACGATGTTGCAACCGACTATGCATTGGAGTAAAATAAAGAGCTTCGGCAGATTACAGGCAACCGCACCCGAATGTATGAAGACTAGAGACAAACACAAGCCAGAAAGGTGGCTACATTACTTATATCAACCCCCCACTTAACTTCATTTTTGTTGATAGGGCCAGTATATACTCTCATGAGGTTAATACGGCCGGATAACCAAGAAATTCGATGTTTAATGCTTTATTGAAATTTCGTCTTACTTCCTCTCATTGGTACCGTGAATGACTGCGTTTACTAGTGTTTAGCAATTGCGAGGAAAACAATCACAAGTGTGAATCAGCCGATGACCGGAGAAGGTAGCTACTCAGTTGGTATGCACACGCGGACTTGCCACAGTGATCAATAAGTAATTGTGAACAAAAGATCCTGACCTGGACTCAGTGGTGTACAGAAGATTGACTAGCAGCAAGCACGCTGTCCCCGAAGCGAAAAGATCACGTGATAGAAGTTAGCGCCATTATCTGTCAGAGGCACACAAAAGTACCGTCCGACAAAATGTCAGTACAGCAGAAAAACTAACTGCCGATAATTCGCGTGATAGAATGAGAAGCGATTTGAAATCGGAATGTATCATGCAGCGGGTCCCACACTACAGATAAACTACTAGGATTGATGACTAATTAGCAAAATGATGCAAAAGTGCTACTTTCAATACGAGTGAACTGAAACTTCAATGTACTGCACACGCTTGCACACCAACAAACACCACGTGGGTGGTGTTACCATGATGCAGATAGAGTCCACCCAGAAGGTAACTAAGAAACGCACCGGGAGATTGTTGTGAGGACCTGAAGTGAGACAATTCTAGAGCCTATTTGTTCTGCACTAACCCGTGGATATGGACTGCCCCAGGACTGAATACGCTTCTAGTAATAATTCTGGTGGTCTACAGACTTAATCGCTATCAGGACAGTTTCTCTAACCTTTCCCATGCCAGCACAACTAGTTTATTTATTACAGTTCTATACACCTTTCTTTTATAATGTGAAGTACGCCGGATAAGTCACAGCTCAACTGGTCTCATCACCGAGCACCTGGCCTTGCCTCAAAGGTTCGTTTCTGGTGTGTTGGGACCCATGAATAAGGGTTTCGGAAGCCGTCACCCGGTTCCTTGGACTGTCTATGTCTACAAGCAACGAACACTACAGAAGCGCTACTGCTGTGATTACGCAGAAACTGGGACTCGAAACAACCAAAATCAAAATCTGACGCAGAAAGTCTGACAGAAGGTCACCGATACGGTCAAAAACACGAAACAAATTACTCCAGATCTACAACTAGTGGATTATCTGTAAGTTAGTAACCAAGCGGTGAAGCTAATGGACTTCCGAATCCTTTCAAGCAGGCGTAACACGTTTTGGACAGCCAGACCACTGGTTGTTGAAATACAACCAAAACTAGGGCGTAAGAACGGATACGGAACACGATAGTACATATATGTGATCCGACTGAATAACTGAAGTCTACTTAAACATGCAAACTGCTCCTTGAAAAGACCGGATATAAAGAAAAAGGCTTTAACTCATCCAAAAATGGCTAACTATGAAAACACCCCATCTATAAGTTGGTTGATTATACTAAAATCGTAAACTGTCCACTAAGGTATAGTGAAAGTAGTGTGATGTCTGATGCTGGGTTTCGGTAAAAAAAACACCAAAGTAGAACAACAGTACCTCAAGAATTTCACCCAGATCAGAAGAAAGCGACGCCACACGATTGAAGCTGGCTATTACACTAACTGATACCCAACCCTCTGAATCCATTTGGCGACGGAGGAACAGATCGCGGGCCAAATTATCCTCACTGAAGTAAAACTCCACCTGATGCAAGATTTGATGCCGCACAATGATGGTTGGATCATTGCTTGAGGTAGCTAGGAAACAGAGGTCTGTGGGTTGAGCGATTGCAGAAGCAGAGTAAATGGTTGGCACAGTGCCATTCACAGCACCAGCCGGCGCAGTTATTGGGACAAGTGGAGAGGCAAAGTTAGGAGTGAACACTGAACCAGAAGTGGAAAGTCCAGTGGGTTTAGGATTTATCAATGGCGTGGTTAGGGTAGGCGTGATGCTGCCAGAATTTGTGCTTCCGCTTGTGTCAGTTGCAGCGGGTAATCCAAAATCCGGGTTTCCGACATTTCCTGATACGACCGGAGCGGTAGCTGGAGCAGTTGGATAGACCATGAGAAAGGGATATCCCAGAGTAGACACTAAAATTGAAAATACAAAAGTGATTTCAATCAAGATCAGTTCAAAACCGCCTGTCGACCGTAAACTAAGTTCAAATACAACTGAAGAGTACAAAACCCTTGAGTAGTACCAATTTATCAACAGGTACATGATGACCCATGATAGGCGATGTGAATGCAGTCCACTGCACTAGGGACATCAAGACACCAGCGACACTAGGACATCTGCTCTAGTGTGTAGCAAGCTGCTGAGGACCCGGTAACCATTGCTGGAAGTGCGTTGGGAGCTACTGCCAGACCCAGAAATCTCGCAGGTGCGGCAACTAAGAGCTGAATTAATCCAACGGCACTTATTTACAAGCCGATCGCCTAGTACTGATGAGAGTACCATTAAAACTGAATGGAAAGTTTTTTTTGCAAATATCTATTATAACGAATAGTTATGACTCCACTGTGCAGTCAGCCATTGTTTCAAAAAGAGCATTCATTTCTTCGACCTAATTGGTTGTTCTTTAAGGTTGTGGCTAAAGAATACATTGTTTTCCAAAATCAGATAGGCTCTAAGTAGTACCAGTGGATAAAGAAAATGGGCTGGAGAGTCATACTTCAAATACCTTGGAGACCAGCGTCGAGTTTTTCATCATAATAGGGAGAAATGAAGCTTGTTCAAGTTAGCCGAGGTAACAACGAACTTCCCTTCTGACTTTGAAGAGACTCCATCGTAGATGGCTTATTAATAACCTACGTTTATGGATGGACAAGTGTACCGACAGAAACAGCCGCAACGAATGCATTGATCTTTCTGGCAAGTTCATCGTGATCGCATAAAAAACTCACGGAAAGTGGGTGAAACACCAGGACTTTGCGAAGCCGGCCCATACAATGGGATTGGAATAAAAGGATGGGGTATACCATTCAGCCGAGGATTGATTGGACGATTCTGAGATGAGGATCTACCAGAGAACAAAGCGGCGGGCTCTCCAGTAGACCAGCGTGGACCAGCGTGTGACTGCGAAACGCCTGTGGTGTTTTGAACGGCTGTACCACGAACTGAGTTAGGTGTAGACTGAGCAGAAGTGTTGCTCTGGCGACGCTGTGCGCAGAAAAGACAAGGGTTAATAAAGGATCACAGTAATTAGAAAACTTACAACCAGAGATATCAATCAGACAAGCTATGACATGATAATAAGCTTTTGAAGGTATTAGGAATGTTGTGGTGAGTCGTCTGCCGGGTTGAGGACCAGACTCATAGGCTGCTATTTGGATAATCTTATCGACAAGTTGTCTATCACGTCAATCGCCTTACTCGCAAGCATGAGGCTAGGACTCCAGCCCACCCAGTCTTGCAGTAGCACTTAACACTTTACAGGCAAGTCACATGCTACATCCCGAGGCAGGATTATTTAGATTATTTAATGTTGTTTGCATCATAATGGCATCAGATTCAGGAATAGACTTTCGGTTCCGCAAGCATCAGAGGTTCGTAGTAAGTCTTCCATAACTGTAGCAATAGAGGTGAGAGAACAGCTTTGTACCACACCACTTGATGTTGTCAGGTGAGAGCTCCCCGTAGACCTTACTGTTAGAAAGGTTCGTGGTTCGAACCTGACGTCTGCGTCTCGACTTACCCTGTCTGGGCTTGGGCAACCTGGCAGTATCCCAACCCTCGTGCTCCATTGGGGTGGCATGGAGGCTAGGCACCGAAAGGGTGTTTGAGGTGGATGATTTCTGAAGCATGCCAGGCGCATGCCGAAAAATGGTATGATAGTGGTCAATCTATTCAACAGGGTCTGTGCCTTGGCCTTCAAAGATGAGAGAAATTTGATCTGCATACTCCAGGTCGAGAAGGTTCTCACCATCAACCATTTGGACACAATGGTTTCAAAAACAACCAGCGTTCGCCTCATTATTTCATCAATGACGAATTTGAACAAGAATTGAGAGTGGACATCCGTGTCTGACACCACTTTTTGTAGTGAGGCTTTTGGAGCTCACAGTAACTCTCACACGCTCAGAGAATCTAGGGCCCGGATTATCTGCACAAACTTCTGGACATACCCTGTTGAGCATAGGTAGATAACTGCACTGGACGATCGAGAGAACTGAACGCATCCTTGAGGGCGTCTGTACATGTAACGTTGCTGTAACACCTAACGGTGTGAAGATGTGCTCAACACTTCCTTTCCTGTTCGTACTGTGAGACAGACACGACGAGCTGGAATCTCTCTCCACCGAGGTATGCCCTGTCGTAAGCAAGGACACACGCTGTAAGTACTGCGATCGAAATGACTAGTCTGTCGCACTCTTTGCTTCCGGCTGTGCATCATTGGTGATGCGAAAGCCGTTGAAGATGGATATCCCGAGGTGAGCGTTGTTTTGAGGCAGGGGTATCTTTATTCTTGAACCCCCGTTGACCGTTATCTCTGTGAGATTTGTTTGATGTTGGCATACGAACCTCGAGAGGTCTATCACCCCTCTTATTTGTATCTGCTTACGCCCAAAAGCACTATGGCCCTCGAACCGCCACACAATTCTGAGGATCTGAGTGTTCCGTTACAATGCATCGAAAGTTATGGTTGAGACAAGGACGTAAATAGACTTAGCGATTCTGGGACACGATTGGATGTTCGTCTTTGATACGTGAAACGCTCCAACACCTCGAGTGCATCCCCTGGATTCATCATCATCGACAGCATGACATCAGTGTTCAACACCGATGCTTCACTGTAAGTGGCATGTTCAGCGACTGCACGGCGAGGAGCATAACCTTACATTTTGAGGGTGCAAAGCGCATGCCAAAGGACATCCATAAACACACGCCTTCTACTCGGAGACGAGAACGATTTCGTCGGCACACTCCAGGTCGATAAGGTTTTCGTTAGCAGTTAGACGAATACCATCGGGTTGGAAGACCAACTGCGTTCGCCTCATCATCCCGTCGGTCGCGAAATTAAGTAGGGATGGAGAGATCGGTAACCCCTGAAGGGCACCAACTTGTGTACAGACGATTTTAGAGAGCTCTTCAAATAATCTCACGCCCGGAAGTCTGATAATACAAAGAACCTCTGTTCACAAACATAAGAGGCACTTCTTGACTGGCAAGCATGTCTAGAACAGACCAGTGAAGGGAGAGGAATGTACCTTGGAAATCTAAAAGTACCAAAAATGGTGGGTCGTATGTACGTTTGACTTCGGTTTAGCACCTGGCGGAGTGTCCAGATATGGTCAGCGCAACCCCCACCAGGACGGGATCTCGCTGGCTGTTCGCGAGTCGTTGTTCGACAAGCCACCATAGGGCGACGAAGGATAAGTGATGCTAGTCTTCTTGCGACTGGAGTCAAGCTGATTCTCTGTGGCTACCACACTCACGCGAAGTCCTTTTTTTTAAATAAGCACTATCACCGATTATCCCGTTGTCTGGAGCACTCCTCCTCGACCTAAAGCTGCCACCTTGACGCGGTGATAGGGCTTGAGTGGTGCAATGATCCCGCGGGCTACATTGGCTGGAACGTCGTTCCACAAGGTGCAACCATTCCAGGAAGTCCAAAGGGGAGCAGTCAGACTAAGAACAGCGAGACCCTGTACTACGAGTAATCGTGCTTCGAGGCGGTCTGGGGGTAAAGTCGTACTGTAAGTAAGGTGTTTCTTCCAGGCAGCCAGCATGCCCATATATATGGAAGCAGTGATTCTGCATTCCCTCAAAGAGGGACAGGTTAGAAAAGGTCGACCTTAAAAACCGCACAATCCGATCGCCCAACGGTTGGCCGTGACCGTCGGCGCATTATTCAATACGGTCGAAATATTTTTAAAACCAAATAGTCCGGTGCTGCTCAGAAGGCACCTGCTGTCCGTTCGGTTGCAGCACCCTTCGGGTGCGTAGGTGCCATGCCACACGAAGGAGGCACGAGGGTTGGGATACTACCAGATTGCCCAAGCCTAGACAGGGGAAGTCGAGAGGCTGAGGTCAGGTTCGAACTACGGACCTTGCAGTCAGTACATTCGCGCTCTAACCACTTGGTCCATCTCGCGGCATCGGGAATGAGACAGCAGTGCCTCATTTGCTGCTACCTCGGGGTAGGCCAACTCCCTGCAGGCTCCGAGCAGGGTGCCGAAAAAAAACCACTGTGTTGCATCGCTGGTCAGGCTTTCGAGTCAGACTCAAGAAGGGGTACTTTAACCGAACCGCCTTCCTCGGCCTGGGCAACCGGGAAGTATCGTTTGCGCTTCACACCCACAAAGTGTAAAGTACTACTGCAAGACTGGGTGGGCTCGAACCCTAGCCTCATGCTAGCGGATGAACCGATTGAGGTAGCAGACAAATCTGCTTACCTGGGCAGCTGTATCAGTCCCGGTGGTCTCGCGAAAGATGATATTTCCATCCGGATTGAGAAGGCTAGAGCAGCTTTTGTGAACCTACGTCACCTGTGGCGTAGGCGTGACATCAGCTTCTCTGTCAAGGGTCGAGTTTACAATGCTGCTGTGCGCTCCACACTGCTATACAGATCAGAAACCTAGTCGTTGCGCGCTGAGGAAGTCAAAAGACTTTCAGTGTTTGACCATTGGTGTCTTCAGAGCATTGCACAAGTCTGGTGGGAACACCGGATCAGCAACGCTGAAGTACGTCGAATGGTATTCGGGAGAAATAACTCACCCTCGATAGATGAACTGATCACACTGCATGGGTTGCGCTGGCTTGGGCACGTGCTGTGTATGCCAGTCAACCTACTTTCTCGAAGGGTTCTTCTCCCACAACCATGTGAGGAGTGGAAACTAGCCAGAGGCGGTTAAACAATGACTTGGAAGTGAAGTATAAAAGCCATCACCAGCAAACCCAGCTGTGCTGGTCATTGGCGTCTTCCTGGATGGGGACCCTGAGACTGGCCACATCAGTGGTTTAAGACATTGTCAGACATGGCTCATGAACCTCAATGGTGCAACCAAGCTATTCCCTTCAATGCATAGCTTTCTTCTCAATCCCCCTCCCACTTGACAGTCCACCGTCAGTGCTGTATTTACGCACGGATTCATCAGCTCGCCTTCAATACGCAGCTATCTACGTCATCCCCAACCCAAATCATCGGTGGACGAAACTGTGGCAGCCACAACCACTGTACGACATGTACGCGGTTCTCACAGCTGACAATCGTGCATGATGACTTCACCCGGGGAATGTTGGCGGGAGGGCATCCGGACCAGCAGCTCAGTGGCGCTTGAGAAAACATACGCAGTGACAGACCTCTGAAGCTGTAAGGCTTCCAGGTTCGCCGTCAGGGATTCTACTTCAGCTGCGGGATCAATTGAGTGAAAGAGATGGCCGCGATCATGGTTCTAGGTTCTCGGACCAGCGGTTGAGCTTTCCAATGAAGATGGTCGTGCCACTTTGATCAATTATAGCTTCGCATCATCGTAGATGTTTACTTCGATTTACGGTGACTTTCTCCTGGAGGGTGAACAAGGTCCCACTGTTAGACGCGCAGACCACCTGCACACCAAATACTTACATGTTTGCTTTAACATTAGACAGCCAGATTTTCAATAGTCCTCCGTTGCGACAGCACCAGTCCTCAGAAGCGCAATGGCTGTAGGCGGACTTTTGACATTTTGGAATATATTTTACGGAGGATGTGTTCCGGCAGGATCAATTCAGAGGGGCGAAGTACGCCATAACAGCGAATAGCGACGGCCGCATTGGATACGGTAGTATTGTTAGCTGCAGGAACCACGACTGTATGTGGCCGGGGATAACAATAGGGCACCCACAACTAAATAAGAGGGCGATTAGGGCCACCGACCAAAGCCACTGGCTTCACAGCCCTACCGCAAGGTAGCAGTGTTTGGCGGGAAATGTCAGTTCATCCTCGTCTTTGAGGAACAAGTCACCACACGTGCTCCAACTCCCAACATGCAGGACTAGAGGGCCGTGCTGGTTAGAGCTCCAACTACTGTCCAACCTGGTATAACAGGTCACGTGAGTGTTACAGAGATGCCCCTCCCCCAGTACAGATCAATGTGTCAATATGTACACAAATCGCCACATCGCGGCAAGGCCATCGATTGTGAAGATAACGGAGCATCCCTGAACGGCTGCAAAGCACCTACAAACACCGATGTGATGTTGATGATCATTTTATAGCACTTCGTTCTAACGCACCAGTGGTCGAATAAAGATCGACAATCCCGAATGCAAGCTTCAATTGGATGGACGCAGTTGATTTCTGAGAGATTCCGTGGACCAGTGTGAAGCTGCATGAACGTCTTTCTGGCACTGTTGATGTGAAAGCACACCTCTTGCCGTGCTTGAACATTTGCGAGGACATTAAAGTCCACATAATTAAAGGAACTGATTTCGTTTGAGTTCACGGTCGAAATCACTCAGTTGTAACACCTTTCGGTGCCTAGGTGCCATGCTACCCGAAGGAAGCACGAGGGCTGGAATACTGCCAGGTTGCCCAAGCTTAGACGGAGGAAGTCGAGGGACAGAGTTCGGGTTCGAACCACGGACCTTCCGGTCAGTGAATTCGCACTCTAACAGGTTGAGCCATCTCGCTTCGAGTTCACGGTCAACACTAAGTGGGCCACACTGGACATCAACGAAGAATCTCGTCCTTTCAGGTTATATCTGCTCCCGATGTCGCCCCAATCTCAGAAGGCACAAGCGCTGTTGAATAAGTGATCAGCATCACAGTCCGTTCGAGGTGCGCCTCGCGTCTAACAAGTAGTAAGCTATTTTCGAACATTCACCTTGAAATACAAGAAGCAGTGGAGGATTTGTGGTAGCTTCGTCGTGAATGTCAGATGCAGTCAATACACGAACTTCGTAAGCCTTAGTCACATTTACAAGGTATATCAATGGGTCTCGACGGTTTGGATTGTATTGGCGCAAAACATGACACTTCAAGGTGGATGATTTGAAGCACCTGAGTTAGACCACCGAAACATTGGTGTTTCAGGATAACGTCGACAGATGTGACAAGGTGGTCGGAAAACGGTTGTTTACTTTTGTATTAGGGTTAACAGCCACGGAAAACGTCCGGCATTCGAGGCTGAGGTGGCTCGGTCGTGCTAAGCATGCCGAATAATTTACCAAGAGCACTGCTGCTTCCGTGCTCCTTTGAGAATGGCGCAAACTGCGAGACGTGCGTGGTAGAAGTATGTGGAAGAAACTACACAGCCAACGTTTGTGGATGTGGTCTCCATGACCATCACTGTGCTCAGCAGTGAATGCTGCGGAGAATGTCAGTGGTATTGAAACTTCCCATATTGTGCTTGAAATAAGAACGACTCGGTAGTAGGTTAGCATCACATTCACTTCTTATTGTCCTGTTTTTTTTTCAGTATAGAGTTCAAATAGAATTCAGTGATTCTACGGTGAAAGGTTATTCACAATAAGTTGAGGCGGAAAGACACCTTATTTGAGGTGGTTGCCGTAGCCCTTCAGTTTCGTGACGACAACCTCTGGCCACTGTGTTGCTATCTTTGATGACACATGCGCTCTCCATTTGTCAAAAACAAAATACAAGGCTAGTGAGGGACGGGCAGCCCACATCAGGAATTCCTTGTAAATGAAATGCGAAATACAAAAGTGATCAGAACGAGTCACGGTAGCCCCCGGAGGAAGCGGTTAGCTCTGGCCAACGTGGTGCAGCTCGGCCTATGTGGTAGACTTTACTTGCAATGTATTGTGTTTAAGTGAAGAACAGGATCGGAGAGTAAAGAAGCAGTGCCACCACATGCAGACTTTGGGACTTGTTGCGAACGCTCGAGCGAATAATTTCCCGCGGAGACCGGTTCCGCTGCAGCTTCACACGTGGGCAGAACTAATGTCCTATACGTGCCACATTCGTGGCAGTAGTTCCTGTGAAATTAACTGAGATTTTGCCGTGGTGCTTCTCGTTTACACAAGTTTATGACAAATGACAGCCTCTTCATGTAAAACGAACTGTAATTTTATACACTCATCATGTTCCGCGGCTCCTGTGCAGACGGAATCTGGCATGCGTACGAATTCGTCACAGACGAGGTTGGCCCGCGTAGGCCAACATTGAAGGATGTACGGGACTACACAACGGACGCCGGGTAAGGGGTCAGAAGATATGCCTAAACCACGGTTCATCATCAGAGGGCATCACCAACATAATGTGGTTGAGAACAGTAAAATGTGGCATTACTATGGCCTAATGTATCCATTTGCTCGTCGGATACTTAAGAAAGCCGAAGTAGATAAAAGATGGGTCAAGGATCGTTGGTATAAATGAACCGATTGACGGAGGAATGGGTAGTTTAATGCGAGACCGGATAACCTTCGACATCGAGGAAATAACCTCGTCCCTAACAGCGAGTGAACTGCATTGAATGACGATTTGCTGAGGACAACTATCTGTGGCCTAGTTGTTCCGAATTTCCTAAATCACTAGCTGCAAGTCCGAAAAACTTCCACTCATCAAAGCAGCGACGAAAAAGTCCACAGAACAGATTACTTCGCCATTTCTCCACAATTGACAAAGCGATGCTGTGCACAAGAAATCCCAAGCACTGTCGGGTATCCAAGCCAGCACAACTTGTCCCAGACAGCTGGTGACTTGACTCACTGCAGTAAAACCAGCAGTTCATCCGGATTCACATCGCACTGAAAATCAACGTATTCCGAACTGGCACATGCAAACCACACCCAGATAAAAAACGTCACTCATTTGCAGGGGTTAGTTGCAATGAAGGTGCTGGAGGTTCGGTCATTCGGATGGAAAACCAACCAGAGCAGCCAAACGGTCCAACGGACTTACCTGCGGTCTAGAAGGCTTTGAAAACCGAACAAAGCGGACAAACGGTCGAGGGCGGCCACCCTGTTGGTTACCAACACCAGAGGTACGATCTGACGTCCTCATGAATGATCCAGACTTCTCGCTTCCTCCACATTGTTCAGATCCTTTTCCATTGTGTTGGTTCTCCTTGTCATGTTCTGAAATATCTGCGCAGACATCAACAACCAAAAGGTACATACCTGACGATCGATTCCAACGAGTCCTTGAAGGTTCGTTAGTATCGAAGCACACCGGTTTCGGGAAAATGCACTCTATGGTGGCTTGTTCCCATTTCTTTTTTTGAGAGCCACCAGTGACTGTTTGGGGACGAGATTCCACTGCAACATCGTCAAGTGAAGAATCAACATTCTATTAATTGTTATATACAAGGCCACAATGAATACCTTTCGCTTTGGCTTATCTTTCCCTTTAGTACCCATAACACCAGAGGCCGCTGGATGAGGAGCGAGCGTTACAGCACTTTGTAGCGTGGGCCAGTCTGAATCGCGTGTTACTGTACCAAACTCCATATCAGAACTGTCGCCCGAAGCGCCTGGGACTGTTCAAAAGATGCATTTCTGTTAGAAAAAGTTTACCTTTGCACCACGGATTTTCCTTGTTGCTAATGCACCCATTAGGGCGTGAATTGCTGCCTGCAGTTACACTTGAATCATCACTGAGGGTACCATTGTGTGTGTCAACCTTTAAAAAATTTGGCATATTCAACAGAATATTTATGACCCTACTTTGTTAGTGGTAACAACGGAATCCACACGAGCATCCCCGGTGGCCATGAAGGAATGCGTTGAACCTCCAGCGCGCCGGCGTGACATCCACGCATTTAAACTATCTCAATAGTTTGTGGCCACTTTGTGGGAAAAATCGACCCAGCTGTTCTGAAACAAATGCAGTACTTATACACTAAGCCGATATCTTGCTGCATAAGAACGGGTACTTAATGTACACAGAGTAATTGGTTGGTGGTGACCCGTCATGTCAATAATTATGGTGGCCACCCTCATCCATTTTAATATTTTCACGTTAACCATGAAGAGAACGTTAAAAGACTTTATTATGAGTCCCTTATCTTTGTCTGCCTACCAGTTACCCACTCAGGTGAAGCGCGAAATTTGAAGTTCAACGTCTCAAAAGCAACCCAGCGAACACTACTGCTAACTAATGATGTTTTATCGCTTTAGGGGGGTCCCACCTTGTGAGTACAAACACCGACCACTTAGCTTGATCTGAATCAAGAGAAGAAATGCTGCATCACAGTAATAATCGTGGAACAAGTGACCTTAGTTTTGCATACATCAATTTAATATCCTAAATGAATTCAAATGTTTTCGCTCGTCAAGGATGGTATGAGGTCCCAGTAAAGTTGTCGCTTTGAAGTGATATAATTTAAGTGGTTCAACTATTAGCGGTTTGTTTACGAGCTGTGCAGATTTCGGTCATTTCCTAGGAACGTTGGGAGGCAGTGGGAATTTGCCGAGTTCCAAAAAACTATAGGACTACCTGCCAATAAAAGCATGATTTGTATAAAGGCAAAACGTTAAATATGTTATCACTTCTATGTCTCCTTTCTGTTGGTTTTAGACGCTCACACCTGAAAGATACAAGTGAAAAAAGGGTGTGGCACCTCACTTTATTTTCTCAGCGCGGGGCAGTATACTTGCCAGCGCTAGGATCCCCATAAACAAATGTCTAATAGTGCATTAAACTGGGTTCTAGAAGGAGCGTGGACAGCCGTCGGAGGAAGGTCATTCCACGCAGCTACTACCCGAAATGAGAAAAAATTTTATCTAATGAATGTGTGTGCCCTGAGCTTGAAAATCTTGTTACTATGTCCCAGCCGTGTGTTTGCTGGGTCAACGGTGAAAAACCTGTTTGCCAAGCTTTGTTCAAACAGGGCATAGGTAAGAATTAGGTCCCCTCGGAGGCGACAGTACGCCAGGGGAAAAAGATCAAGAATCGCGAGACGCGTTTCGTATTCCATTTCGTAGTCTCGTAGCGGCCCGCTGGACACGCTCAATGAGAGTAATGTCTTTCGTGCGTCCTGAGTAGACAACTTGGTTGGCGTACTCCAGGAGCGGCTTGACGTAGGCCCCATAGAGTATTTGAAGTCCATGAGAGTAATGCCGGAGAAGGTGCGTCGGACCATCCGTAAAATGGCAAATGCCTTTTGGGCCGATTTCTCATAGTGCAGTAAGAAGGACAAGTTTGAGGAGACCCAGATGCCCAAATCGTTTTGGCATCTATCCCCATGATGTTTCCTGGACCTTTCTCACCATGCATAATAAAGGCATTCGCTGATTCTCTACTAAACGACATATGGACAAACTTTTCGTCATTCAGAGGAAGGTGTCAGTCCAACGATTATTGCTCAGCAGCGTCTACACCCATTTGGAGGACATTGGCATTGGAACTCCAGGCTTTCAGGTCGTCCGCAAAAAGTAGACATGGACTTGCAAGAACGCCTGGGAGGTCGTTGACGTAGATCAGAAACAGCAGTGGTCCCAAGACGAGGCCTTGAGAAACTCCAATGTGGACCGGCGCTGAAGTGATCTGTCCGATACTAACGCCTTGATCCAGCGCAGGATTTTCCCTCGAATCCCGTAAGACTCGAGTTTGTGGGACCTGTGGGACCCTATCAAGTGCTTTAAAAAAGTCGAAAAATATGGCATCCGATATGAGTCCTTCATCCTTGGCTTGGGTTATGCTGTCCATAAATACGAGCATGTTTGTCACGCAAGAGAGTTTTGGGAGAAATCCGTGTTGAGCTGGAGATATCAGGTTGCTGGAAGTGGGCTGATCTAGGATAGCCCGCTTCAGACTGAGGTCCTTCACCTTATAGTCCTCTAGCTGTCAGGCGATAGTCAGTCACCAGTTTTGTAGATTGGCGTGACAATCGCTTCATTCCAAGCAGAGGGAAGGCGGCCTCCATCAGGCGACTGGGGAAAAGAGGCTATTTCCTCCTTCCCTAAGACAGTACCTGTGACTCAACGATATGACTCCTCTAAGATCCTATTCAGTTCCCCCTTTAATTTAAATACTATATGGAAACATAGATCCTGCTGGTGGTATTGCTTGCGCTCCGGTTAACTGAGATGTCCTGTGGGTAATGCCGTTGGAAGGATTCTAATGTATGCCCGTCTCATGACTAGCACCCAATCATTGGAAGAACGCTTAACTCACTTGTGTTTGCCAACCCTCCGTCGGTTCGTTTCCAAATTAGCCTACTATTTGCTATTGCACCCCTGATATGTGTTATTCCATGTGTGAACGCTTCACATTGCGCTAAACACAAGCTGCACTACACATCTATTCCCCAGTTTTGATCTACGTCGTCCAGTATAAAACCGTTTAACCGTTTACAAAAAAAATCAAACACAATGGATTTTATACATCCAGTTACAAGAGGAAGGCAAAATGACGGATATTCCTTTACCGGAGCACGGTAGTTGCCGTAAAGCTACCAGCTGGCAGCCAAACACCCAAAGCCGAAATTTGTTGTTGAACTTAGTAACAGCTAGTCTCGAAACCTACAAAAAACATTATATTGGTTTGAGGTCGGAATTTTCGTTTATCACTCAGTTTTCAAAGGTGCCAATTAAATACTGTCTTATTTTCGCTGCTAACCTTGTTAAACAACTACGTTTTAATAATTTGTCCCCAGATTACACGGAGCGCAAAAGCGTCTCTTATGATCACAGTTGAAAAGAAACAAGTGTGCCCATGTTTTCGTCGGAGATATTAACGTTGTAGGTGATCGCGATCCATTATCCTCTTGTGGGCCGCGGAACCGCGTTTAATTACCGATGACAGTTTGTTACAAAATAGGCTGATCATTATTCCATTATGGACGTTAATTGTCGCCCGGCAGCGTTTTGATGATGCCAAAAGATACGTGTTTTGTAGTTCTAGCTAAATAAATCCGTGTTTAGGCAACTGTAGACAGGAAAAAAACATAATGGTTTACCTCAGGATTTTCGTTTGTTGAAAAAAGTTAAGACCTTGATTATCGGATCAATTGCTAAGACAACGCATCCAGTGTCACAAAAAGTCCTTCCCAATGAAGTCTTGTGAGGAGGTTGCCTTATGAAAATGTACCGAAATATCACGAATACGAGGCTGCCTTTTCAGAACATTCGGGGGAATTAAACCCAAGGTTTATCAGAATGTCATGTGTGAGCGAATCTGATGTGCAAGTAAGTGCTTAGTGAGCGTATACCAAATATGTGCTTCAGTAGTGCATTTAGCTACCGATTCCACCGAACCCAACAAATTGTACAGTTGCCGCTTCTAGCATGCGACCAACGCGCAAGCCTCTCTTCTTATCTAAATTATCGCACTCCACATAATGCGCACTTTCGCATCAAGTATACCAGCAAACCAGTTAGAGAACTATTTACCCAAATAACGTATGTAAATTAAGGAAACATAGGTAACCGGCATAATAATAGATATGATTTTTCAGGTCGCACTACAGAAAATCTCATGACACCTCGCACGCACGTGCATTGGATGCGGTGGTCAGCAACGCAATACGCGCTGTCATACCGTAGGATGCTTACTCACCTGATTTCCTTACTTCACTATACCGAATTTGGTCTGTAAATTTTAATGTTGCTCGCAAGAGCGTTGCAAGAAGTGAGAGTGTTTTGCATCATACTTAAAAATGAACCCAACCGCACATCAGACACACTTTGTATTAAGCAGTATCCAAGGCAGTAGTCGGAGCGTTTAATTTCGTTTACTTCAGACGACATTGTTTTTTGTTTTGTGGATGATAGCATACACGGTCCATAGCGTCATTCACTGACAAATGCCCAAGAAAGAAGGTAGTCCCAGTGCGATCGGCCGTAACGTCCCATTTTACGACCAGAGACAGACACGAGCATCGCAGACTAGACAACAAAGCAGATGGCAAAAGAGTCACCCATTCACAGAGAGGAGAAAACAGACACCAGGCGAAAAGAAGTATCAGGTTTTAAAAGACCGACAGCGCTTGCTAACAACAAGCTTTGTACAGGGGCCGGATAATAGTTTGGTTCATCCAATGATCGTCTGAAATTTTCGTGGCCAGTAATCTCGTGACGGTATTTGTTTGCATTTGTCATGTGCCAGGGTCTAAATTAATGGTTTGCTTTGGATTGGTTTCTCGATAGATCATCTTCCCGTTTTATTACCACTAGTGACAACCTGCTCTGGTCTGCTTGAACCATAAAGTAGGACGTGGTAAAAATATTTTTTTAAACATAGCCCGACAGTATCGTTTCTTTCTCGTCGCCTCTCTTCTCAAGCTTCAATCCCCGACTGCAGTTGCTCAAATGCCCCTTAGAACTGTTATTCATTCAAACCGGCTAGTGCCTGGTCTACACTCGCACGGTCCTCCAACAAAAGAGAAATTATCCTTGAGCCTACATCTGCATGATTCCCTGTGTCAATCTCCGTCTCACCCAGAACCAGCTGCCACGGAACCGCGTATCCCTTCTCCGATCCTTGACGACCGTTATGGGGCCGTGTAGCGACCCAGTCACCCACATACTTGACTGTTCAACTCACAGTCGCTCACTGGATCGCGAG
>NW_008751659.1:3974575-3992264 GCF_000715545.1 Opisthorchis viverrini | reverse complement strand
ACACAGACTCGCGCGCGCGCAGGGAGCAGGACGTCAACCTCTCCACAAGTCCACGGACAACCATGGAGTACGTGTAGCAGTCTAACTGCGGAGAAAAACACGTTCCCGCCGTCCGGACTTCCACCAAGGGACTCTCGCATCCGATAAGTTCCCTTTTTGACTTGCTCCCATTTCACATTGTATTTATTTTTATACGTGTCGCAGAAATACTCAAAGCTTTTATTAGTGCACATTCACCTTCTGATTTGTATTATGGCTATCAGCTACTGTGCACTAACAGGCCGTCCATAAACCGAAGCATGTCAGTGGGATGATGGCATGGCACTGTCATACCCAGTTAGATGGTACTCCCGCAACTATTTTCTTCAGAATCTTGACCGCAACCGCTCGCCTACTCAAGCCTGTAGCCACAACTTCGAGCAGTTCTCATCCGGCTCCGTCTCTGGGATGAGCTCTTCCGTACCCAATGAATTGTCGCTCAGATTTGGCTAGCCTGGCTTTTCTGCTGCAAGTTCGGCTTGCCCCTTGCACAAGTTCAAATCCGTATACGGAGTTCGGGTCGCCCTATGAATTAGCAACTTGCCCCCATCCAACCTATTCCCCTGCACCTGACTTCCCTACAACAGTGCAACCAGTGAGTCTGCTTACTTTCAGATTAAACCACATTTTTGAGACAAAACTTGCCATGTGCTCCCAATTTGAATTATCCCATCTCCACCTCCACTTTTGCTCGTTGTGACTCCGGCCATTTACCTAACCACCCAAGGCCACTCATGGCCAGCAATCATTTTCAGTTTTAGTTCATGCCACCTGACTGTCTTTGAACTAGTCGGACCTCATGCCCATTGTTCCCAACAAGTTGGGAAATAACGTATTATTACTATATATTCGGGTATTCCCCACTGTTTATGATATTGTCCTCTTTTTGTGCAATCCTCACCCCCACAAATCCCCCAGTCATGCTCCATTCTGACTGTAAAATGATGATCATGCCAGACGGTATGCCACCCACAAGTTGGGAATAAACCCTATTATTATTATTAATAACCCATGAATGCCTGGTCAAAGGTCCATCAACCAAGTTCATCCTGGCTATTAATGCCACAGATGACTCGCAGTATGCCTTACTGTTTCAAAGACAGGAGGCCCGCTGGCTGCGGGCTCCACTTCTTCACGACCACACACCAGCCTACGACGCTGGATACTCCACTGTAACAGTTTACCTGGAAATTCAAGAAACCTTTATCCATGCCCCTCATGCGTCTCTGCTAAACAATCTTAGTACCGTTGGCATCACCAGAACCTTATTGCAGTGGTATGACTCCAACTAATCAGGCAGAACGCAAGTAGCGCAAATCGGGGACATACAGTCATCTCCACTGTCGATTACCAGTGGAGTCACTCAAGGAAGCGTGCTAGGCGCCATTCTTTTCTTACTGTACATCAATGACGTCTTCGGCGCCATATTCCATATTAAGGTTTTCCTCTTTGCGGGGACCATTGGAATCGCGTACACATTTCTCCTTCGCATAAGCCCGTGCCTTTCACCGGATTGGGAAATACTTAGATTCACCGAATCACTGGTAATACGACTCTGGCCTAAGCTTCTCTTCCAATCCCTGCTGCTGTTCTCCCCCAGCTGACGCTTCCATAATTAATAGAAATCCTATCACCGATTTTCACGGAAATCAAAGATCTGGGCCTCAGATGCTTTTATACCCATAGCTCTTCCCACGAGATGCAGTTTCCGGTTACTAGAGCACGCAGGCTCAGTCTTTTAAAAACGCGCTCCTGTCAACTTCCAGACACAATGGTCGCAATTATAAGCTATTTGCAAGAACAATCGTGGAATTATGCTCCGCATTATCTCTCTTTAAATCCGCAATTGCAGACTCACAATCGAAAGTGTCCAACACTTATTTTACGCAAAAGCTGCTCTCTCAGTCCAAACCCCTTCTTACCGCTCCCACCGCCAAACCTTATGCCTAGAACCACTGTGGCTCAGACGATTAAAGATGAATCTAACTCTCCCACATCGTCTGCTGCACAAATACGCCTTTATGGCAGAGGCTAGAACAAACGTAAAGTAACGATCTTGTTACAGACTCCGTATCTCCTGCAACCTCTTAGTGTGTCCTCCAGCTCGCACAGACCTACGGCACCAGTTCTTTCTAGTATGCTACGTTCACATCTGGAACGTCCTTTCTGAACAGCTACAAGGCATCCCACGTAGTCAAACTTCTTCTCAGTCCGCAGAGCAGTTCCTCACCCGTGAAAATGCTGCCGCCTTACTTAATACGCAACTACCCCTGACCTCTCTACCAATCAGGTTCAGTGCGCATTTGAGTTTAGCGACGACAAAGTTAGTTGGCAAGTAAAACATCCTGTTATCATTTCTTCCTGCCCTCTCGACTCACTTCAAGCTAATGTAGGACTTAAATGCCTACTTGATCTAAAATTCTGTCACTGGCCTGGTTAATTTTCTTATTTTTCTCAGGAAACTATGATTCGTCATGGTCAATTCCGTACTCCCGATTACTCTATTGTCTCTGTCTAGTGAATGGTGCTCTCAGCCTCACTCTCATTAATGAAAACCAAGCGAAAGTAAGCTTTTTTCTACGTTACCGGAGCACATTTTACGCCTTTGTATATCCATTTGGTGATTTGACCCACTACACTCACGCGCAGCATCGCGGTACGCTTCTGCTTGACAAGGTAGCTCATATCGACACTCAGACGCCGTTTAACCATGGTGCACCCGCCATACATTTCACCATTTCACTCCTCTTGTCTCATTGGCAGCTATCATTCCACTTCTTCGCGACTTGCCTTTACTAGCGTTCGTAAGCTGTTTGCTTGATCGAATCGACTGAGCTGTATTCAATGGATTTGCTCCCCCCGAACAGAAATTTGATAGCAAGAGTGTTCACTAACGTGCAAACTGCATTTGTGACCACTTGCAGATCTGGTAGCATGCATGAGGGATGAAAACTTCGTGTGTTGGACGGATACTCTTTGAAGGGGGTGGCCCTGTTGCGTTGCACTATGGTGTTTTAGAATACCCCCCACCCCTCCAGTAACACGGGTGCATCGCCCATCACCAGTGGTTCTGAGCCTGGCCTTTACGTTCAGGAAATCAAAACAGCACTGCTGAATTCTGTTTGTTTCTAATGGTGTTGGACTCGTCTTGTTTGAGTTAATTATATGGCAACGCCCTAAACCAGGGATAAAAAAACCTGGCCTCTCGTCTGTCAAAACAATAAATATAAATGAGAATAAAAATATAACTGGGGTGGCCTGTAGATACTCTACGATGCCCATCGGCTGCATCGACCAGCATAGCTGTATCTGCTTTCGTCGGAACAGAGGCTACACAGCATCAAAGTCCATTCCGTCGACCAAACAAAGTGCGCATCCACCTGCTGCTCCTTGGAGTGGACACAAAAGTCTTCATCGTCACGCACCACTTGTTGACTTGAAGCTGATAGCACTACTTCGGGGACTGGTAAACGTGTCTCTTAAACTTACTTTCTCCCCTGGTGATGTCTAATTCACGTAATAAATACCAGATCAACCTGTTCTCTCGGAAGTTCACTCCTGTCGGCCTTTATACATCTGGTATCCATAGCCACATCACTGAGTGCTCATATCGGCTTTCGCTAGATTCCCAGTACATTAATATCTTATGTTTGCAAAACCACACCTTAATCGCCAGTCCATTAGGTAAAATCTAACTATATCCTATTCCATATAATCACTTGCTATCACCCTAATCGCGACAGACGTTGAGTCTTTCTTCTCATGTATATGAATACACATTTAATGTCTCCCCAAACTCACCATGCTTTCCTATACTGATCCCACCCCCTCATTGTCCAAGGCTCCAAACTTCGGGAATGCCCGGTTTGGATGATCTGGTTTGCTGTTATCTACACCGTCTAGCCTAGGATCTAAAACCACAGGAATCCCATTACGTTACGGTGCTGTCCAAAAACTGAAGCACGTAGGGCGAAGGATATGATACCAATGCTACACCAAGTTTGATAACACACCCACAACTATTCCATTCCTTCTCTCCACCGTGCCCTCTTTCTCACTCGTTCCATGAACTGCAAGCACGACAAACTCCTCACGCAACCCCAGCTGCCTCCATGACACTCATTCCAGTTTGCTGAACTTTTCGTTTGAATTTAACTATCTCTGTCTCTCCGTGCTTTCCGCAAAGTTCAATAACTTTCTATACACTTCGTGTTCCGGCTAGCCTGCCGCCATCAGTTTACTATTCCAAAGACCTATTATGACAGACTCCAAAACGGTGAGTCTCCGTACACAATGTTTCTGTGCTTCCTGTTAACGCTTATCCGCCACTCTAATCCCTCACTTCATCATCCCCACTTACACTTTTTGTGACCCTGACCGTGAGTTCAACAGTCCAAGGCCACGAGATCTTAGCGGTGATTTTAGGTTTTCGTTCAACGTGCTCTGGTTTCTCATTTTTCACCGCTTACACTTTTCTTCTCACGTGTCAGGCAGGAAGCCTTTTGCTTTGCCCTCCCTTGCTTTGTTTTTTCCCCGCCACTTCAAATCCCGACGGTACGATCTTGCTTGATATTCTCTCCAAAAACGCATAGTAACTGTGCTTCCCCGTCCGTGCCGGTTTGGTGGTGATCATGCTTACATCGGATAATGCCAACCACATATAATGCTTTCACTTTTCCCAACCCCGTCTGCCCACAAGCCCCGTCAGTCATGCTTTTATTCTGATTGTAGCATTATTATCAAACCTGATGGAACGCCACTCACAAGTTGGAAATAAACATTATTATTATTATCATTATTATTATTAATATTATTCTTAAAACATTTATTGGAAAATGTCTGGCTCTGCTGCTTGTTGCGCTTAAAATATTAGCTCCCGAAAAAGTGTACATATCCTGAGAAACGCCGTAGTGGCGTTGCTTCACTGGGGCCCCAGCGGTGATTAATTCGATAATTTGTATTTGCGAGTGGCAGTTCTGAAGATGCGTTGTGCTTCTCAGCGTAAGCGGACGTACTAATAATAACAGAAGTCTTATTTGTTGGATACGTACATGTTGCTGTTCGTGTGGAATCTTTAGAAAGTGCGAGATGTCCAAAACTTTGATTGTCTTTGAACTGCTAAGTTATCCTGGGCAATTAATCAAACAGTGCCGTCCCGATTGGGGTTCATCGGGTGAGCGTATTAGTGCTCAGCTGATGATGAGCATAATGCAATTCAGAAGGCGTATGTGCACTAATAGAGATATTTAGTGTGGTTGCGACACGTATAAAAATGAATACAATGCGAAATGGGAGCAAGTCAATAAAGGAACTTATCGTATGTGAGAGTTCCTTGATGAAAGTCCGGACGGTGGGAACGTGTTTTCTCCACTGTTTGGCTGTTACACGTATTCCATGATTGTCCGTGGACTTGGAATGTTTATCTGACTACTTGATCCCTGCGCGCGCGCGAGTCCATGCGTGTTGACTGTGTTGTCGCTTCCTATATATAGGAAAGTTTGATGTGTGTATAAAAACATGAATCGTTCCGTGCGTACTAAACAGGAGCTGACTTGTAGTCGGTCAAGGTTGCGGGTGGAACGGCGTTTGTCGCGTGACTTGTGTGCTTGTGTAGCAGGTAAGTCATGGGACCTAGTAAACACCCATGTACTGGACAAATTAAGTGAAGTTGGTTGAGGGGACATGGAAATGTCCGCTACAAGCGTAGCCGTTAGAATCTGACGCATTTAACTCTGAGACCAAGTTTAACTAATAGGCCTGGAAAAGTGAAGCCGGTTGTAAGCTGTGTGACTTGTGGGCAACTGCCCGTGGCCAAACGAAGCCCCGTTAACTGTGTTGCCGTCTAATATTTGGGACAGCCTATGTAGTGCTTGTTGTGACAATATCTGTGACGCTGACCCCGACGGGATCCAGTGAGCCTGCGACTTTAGGAGTTTTACCGTGGTTATGCGGCTAGAAGTGAATTTCATGCTCTCACTTTTGCTTATGGTCAAAGAATATGTAGCAGTTTGGGTCAGACTTATAGAAAAAAAACATTAGGATTTAACCCGGCAATACTGGGATAAACTTGCTGAGATTGTTTCCGCAGGCTACCACCGGGGATTCATCACCTGGGAACAAACTATAGGCCTCCATCCATCCCGAGTTCAATTTGAAACCTGAGCTACTCCTAAATAGAATTCTCGCTTACTTGAGCCAGAATGGGCGGGAACCATGAGCATGAGTGGTAGAAATGATCCTGGCACTCACGGAGTTACTCAAATAACGGCACTGAACTAGTTCTTCTGTAGGTTAATTACTCACAATTCAGCGTTCAATTAAGAAATGTCTCATCCTAACATGGGATTCAACTGGCAGATTACGGTACAAAACGAGCCGTCATCCTTAGATTATTTACTTTGTATAAAGTTGTGTATCTGGTATCTTGCATGCCGTTTCTAATAATACGCGAATTGTCAATTCATGATGCCGAAATATGAAACATCCAGCGCAAACAAAGTGGTTGGGGAGAGCCGAGATTCGGCCTACTTGGATATCATTAGCCTCCGCACACTAAAAGCGCCACTCACGAAGATGTATTTCAGGTTCAACGGTAAAATGACAGTCAAATCATGCGACTATGTTCGTGCGTCAGTGGTGCTAATTGCTCCCAGGCCAATGAGGTCTGACTTTTGCTCAGTGGCAAGTGAATGCTCCGCGGTAAACTTGTGCAACTTAAAGTGTTTCCATGTCTGCGGTGCACCTGTGAGCGAAAATTACGTAGCGTTACAATCGTAATTTTGATCTTCATTTGTTTAGCACATTGGTACCGGCAACTCAACTTGCAGCACAAGCTGCCCCGTTTGACGCTTGGTTATAAGCAACTGTGCATGAGTGCGAATGTGTTTGGCTAACCTACTTACCCAGGCACGTTTGTGCCCAGTTTGCTGAGCCTGCCTCGACTTGTTTTCCCATGAGTTCCGCGTGATGGGCTTGCCATTCAGGATCACTAGACCGTTGTTGAAAGGGATGACCACAACCCGCACTACTGAGCCACCCTTCTGCCCAACGTTGTTTGGCGTGCGCACGTTGAAAATTCACTGCACCTGTAACCGACAGACTTGTACATTTGTTGACGGTGCAGATGAGGACAGTTGATGATTGTTGTATAAACTTGTTTACCGTGACATGAAAGGTACCGTAGAATTCCGAACACAATCATTTCTTTTGATGCATGAGATCATTTAACCTGTGCGTCAATCAAGGCTCCGCATTGTGAACCCCCTAAAAATTGTGTAAACAGGCTTGTGAGAAAAATACTCAGTTTATGAATATATTGTGGGGCAGTTTTTCTTACTGTAGACAGTGAAAAGACCGTTTCGAATTCTTGAGCAACAAGCACCAAGGTTAGCAACCAAACCGGCAAAACTCCGAACAAATGGCTACGCAAATGTGCTGTACCATAAAATTGGAAATAGTTACACGGAATACAAAAGTACAAACCTCAACGGTTTTCGAAAAACGGTGAGGTACTCCAAAAGGCAAGCAAAGCCGATATGGATCAACAGTCAACGCGTGACCGAAACCGCGTCTCAAGCTCATGAATTACAACAATATATAGCTGCCCAAGGATTTTGTACAAACCTGTCAACATGGCTAGACTTGCCAGGCGAGTGATTGCCTCCTGGTAAAGAAACTAGGTGTCCACGGGCTACATTCAAATGAATCTGATGCCATCTGTAACGAAGTTGATGGAGGAAGTGGTCCTTGGCAAATTATTATTGCGTTAACTGCCTATCAGCCTGAGTTCGTTGGTAAAAGTTGGACCGGTCAAAATTCCTCCGATGGTCATTAAGCGAACAGGTAAGTTAGCAGGAGAGCTCTAGCCTACAAGCATGCAACTTTAGTCACCGACCTGAGTGGTCCGAGTCTACTCCCGGCACAAAGGCCGGTTTCAACGGTACACGCGCCTACCCACGATATCACGCTGAACTAAAAACCGGCTGTTCTAGTACGTCTATCGTGAAGCATCCCTAAACCTGCGTACCCCCTCGTTAGTCCTCTTCTTCCAGCAAACATAGACTCCTAACATCGCGCTTGATGATACCGGAGCTGGTGCGGAGGAAAACCGTTCTGACGAGGCCGTCTGCATCTGTTTGACAATCGGTGACAATACCCAGCGGCCACCTTCCTCTAGAGAGATGTTCGGTCATTACCATAACGATGTCACGCTCCCTGAGGTTTCCGTTCCGACCTAACCACTTATGGCGTAACCGGAGCGTTGGAGTCTATTCTTTCATCCACCTGTTCCAGAAAACTGCCGACAAATAATTCATTTGTTTCCAACGTCGGGTGAGTCGCTCTCTCAAATCGCAATGCGATGGGATTCGTGCGTTCGCTTCGTGCAGCAAGAGGTGAGTCGGAGTCAGAGCCAAAGCGTCACGGGAATCTGCACTCAAAGATGTCAAGGGCCGATCGTTTAGAATACGTTCCACCTTAACAAAAAAGGTTGACAGACAATCATCAAATAGAGTTTGCTCTTGGATGAGCACAAAAATGATTTGCCGTACTGATCGTATCATTCGCTCCCACATTCCTCCTCGATGGCTAGCAAGCGGGGGGTAAAATGCCACTGAATACCTCGAGCCAATAGTCGGTTGTTGATTTTCGCTTGGTCCCAAAGCGATACGTGCGCCCTGAGTTCCTTAACGGCACCAACGAAGTCGGATCCGTTATCGGTGTAAATATCCGAAGGTCTCCCTCTTCGACCAACGAACTTCATTAAGGCCAAAATAAAGGAATCGGCAGTCCAAGAATGCGCCACTTCGAGGTGAATCGATCGGGTAGCCATGCACGAAAAGATGCAGCCGTACCACTTTTCCATGCTGCGACAACGCTTTACCAGAAATGGTCCAAAGTAATCAACACCCACAACCTCGAAATATTTTTTACCCTTTTCAGATCGCACCGGGGGTAACGGAACCATCATCTGCTGACATATGTTCCTTGACCGCTTTCTGCATTGAATACCCCTATGGAGGACGCGCTTCACCGCCTGACTCCCATGAACTATCCAAACGTTTTGCCTGATAACGCCAAGTACATGAGAGGCGCCAGAATGCCGTTCTGCCTCACGATAGTGCCGAATGAGTAGATCAGTGACCGGGTGTTTATTGGGGAACATAGGCGGGTGCTTCAGAGATAATGCATAACCGGAATGGTGTAGCCGTCCACCAACGCAGAGAATACCGTCCGGAAGGATGGGACACAGAATACGCAGTGCTGAGACCCTAGTCGGCTCGAACTGAGTGTCCGCTTTTAAACGAGTTAACTCATCACTGTATAGTTCTGCTTGAACCTGACGGATAAAGCCCACCCGAGCTTCTGTCAATTCTTACACTTGTAGGTAACCTACAAACGGCATGACGATAGACCTTTCAAACTTGTGCATCGTTCGGCGGGCGCGTTCATATCCTTCTGCAGGCTGAAGCATGAGGCAATCTCCGATAGCCTCTCTGGCTTCACCGGAGCACGCGTTTACCAATTGTACGAGCTTCCTTCCCTCGTCTTGGGTCCTGCTTTCGATTTAAAGCTCGAATTGACGCATAAACCTCTAATAGCTCCTGGGTTGACCATCAAACTGCATAAGGCCGATTTTAGGCAACACCAGGCCTTCTATAATGCATTCCAGATGAAGGAAGTCACCTAATCCATCATGCTGTAGTTCTCCTACTCCGAGAATATGCCGATTTTCAGAGTTCAGTGGCGTTACAATCTTTCTGCAATATTCAACATAGCTTTTGATCCGACTTTTTGAGGACTCTGAAAAACCGGAATGGTTGCAATGCTCTAAGCCGTCTTCGCTTCCAGCCAACGAAGCTTCGGGCTCAGCCAACTCCACCTCGGCTTTAGCCTTCAGGAGTTGGTTTTATGGTTAGTTTTCATTGCCTCTGACACAAGCTCGAGTTCCTCTTTAAGTTGTCTCTCTTTAAGCTGTGCTAACAATAAAGCAGCCTTGGACCCCGAATTCCCCAAACTAATCTTAGAAGCTATACTAGCCCTAGAGCTCATCGCTGAAAACGAACCGTGTCCGACTTGCCTGACTTTCTTCTCAAATTCTTCTCGTTTTGGATTGACCGATATTGACCTGGTGATTGGCATCCAGAGAACCACGCTTGTCAACGTTGAGTACTGTAACGACTGTTTCGAATTCTTGAGCAACAAGCACCAAGGTTAGCAACCAAACCGGCAAAACTCCGAACAAATGGCTACGCAAATGTGCTGTACCATAAAATTGAAAGTAGTTACACGGAATACAAAAGTACAAACCTCAACGGTTTTCGAAAAACGGTGAGGTACTCCAAAAGGCAAGCAAAGCCGATATGGATCAACAGTCAACGCGTGACCGAAACCGCGTCTCAAGCTCATGAATTACAACAATATATAGCTGCCCAAGGATTTTGTACAAACCTGTCAACATGGCTAGACTTGCCAGGCGAGTGATTGCCTCCTGGTAAAGAAACTAGGTGTCCACGGGCTACATTCAAATGAATCTGATGCCATCTGTAACGAAGTTGATGGAGGAAGTGGTCCTTGGCAAATTATTATTGCGTTAACTGCCTATCAGCCTGAGTTCGTTGGTAAAAGTTGGGGCCTCGTAAAATAGCTGTTTTCTCCGTGGGGATACTAAGCCAAGTTTACAAGGCAAGGTGGCAGTAGATATCTGCCGTTTCCCGATCTCCGAGGAGATACTTACTGTTTTTCCTATGAGGCCATTCATGTTCGATCAACAGACTGGTACTCCCCTCTAGACTGCACCTGGATAAATTCCTAGTGAAAAGATGGCCCACTTACAAACCGGTGATGCTTTTAGAGACTTCATTGTTCTTCTTCCGGTCTTCCTTGCTGTTTTTACTCATAAAAGACCTGGTGCGGACGGGTTATTTGCCCTGCCACATGATTGCTGCAATGGAAATAGCGCACTCAACAGGCAACTACCCAGCAAGTTCCTGATCTAGTCTACGCAAGGAACAAAGCGCGAAAATTCCTGTTGATAACACTTCAATTGAACTTTGGTATGAATGCAATTTCTTGCTTGCTAAAGAAAGAGATTCTACCCCAGATATGCTGCAGAGTTCTTTGACCCAAAGAAGGATATCGCATGCGATTACAGAGCCCAACATTAGGTGGCACTGTATTTTGCGTTCACTCTTGGTTAGGAAGTCAAGGAGCTGTCTGTATGGCGTATCGCCTTGTGTCCAGAAATGTGGACGAATTTATGAAACGTCCTTGGCATCCTTCGGATTTCCTGACTCTGATTACCCCAGTTGATTCCGGGCTAGCGTCTGAACATCTTATTCGTTGGAATCACAAACCACTCAGTCAAGGTGGGCTTATTTTTGAATGTCTGCGATACCTCGATAGTCTGTCAGGTTTTCGTCAAATGTTCGATCTTTGCGGGAGGTATGTGCACCGTTTTCCGCTAGTCTATTGCGAAAATGATTTTTAAGGAATGCACGGAGCATAATTAACTACTTCATTCTGTACGAACGTGCTGGTCCCGGTGAGTTCATATTCTTAACCAGGTGGTGCGTTACGCAGGAATATATGCTACTCTGGTTTTCTGTTTCATAAAATATCAATTAATGAGATAGTTTTCAGGGTTGACCCTACAATTTCTTCCGATATGACTGGATTTTTAGCAAATGCAGTGTTTTGCGGTGTTAAATAAATCACTCGGAGGACGGCCCGCGCTATATCATCTGATACCTAACTACATATCACATTTTGTCTTTGTTGAACACCACTTTTTGCGGGGAAGCTATTGGAGAGCTCACACGCTCGGAAGTGTGAATATAACGAACGGATCACGTTCACAAACTTCCGGGGCACCCCCTGTTGAGCAAATGAGGTAACAGCAGAAATCGGCTGACAATCCGATACACCATTGAAGTCAATGAACGCCTGAATATCACTATTACCACAACTTCTCGATTTTCCACTTTTGTGGCCGGCGAGTAGTTCATGAAAAGCTCCGTAGGAGTTTAATAACAAATGTAACCTTTGGTTGATGTACACTGCAACAGCGTTTTTAGGTATTGGAGGCATTTGCACTCCTACTTTGCCTAAAGTGTCACGTTTTCGAAAATATGATTCCCGGCGACTTACACGGCTTATGCATGCATGTGTTGCGGGTGTTGTCGACACAAATTAGTGATACCTAAAGCGCCGCACAACGACGAAAATGAGGTATTTATTGCACAGGTGAAGTTTGAAAGCGGAGAAATAACGAGAAATTTTCTTAGTTTGTGGTGTTACTACAGCCGGAATGCCTAGATTGTGGGTACGTATGGCGGTACTGCGCCAGTGCCTGGAGTGTGAAGGTCTGGTCGCCTCGGTCTCTACCCGGTTGAAATCTCGCTTGATGCTCTCGGGTCAAGGATTCGCGTGCTGTCGTAAGGCGACGAACAATCAGCATCACCAGAAGCCTTGTTATAACAAAAGTCAAACTAAATATCCTTACGGTTACAACATTTACTGCGAGCAGCTTTAATGAAAATTGGCACTAATATCAATTTACCCCGGTTGATTGGGACGGTCTCTTTCTCCCAGATAGTCGCAAATAAGCTAGACAGGCACTGGCTGAGGAATTCGCCTCTATTCTTGGACAGAGCAGTTGGATTATGGTCAGGACTAGGAGCACAGTGACACTGGATCAGAGGTATACACTGGAACAGTCCTGAGGCTAAAAAGGGCTCCATATTCAAAGCCTACTATCATAGCGCCCAGACCTAGACAGGGTGATGATAAGGTTCCTGGATAAAAATCTTTCGCTCAAATGCCTAAATGCGATTATGTCTTACCACTATTATCTACGGATATGAGCACTGTATCCCATAACCATGGCACCGCAGCAAAACAACTCGCTACACAATACTTATAAGTCTACGATAAGAAAGTGAAGTATCGGGTGAGCCGACCAAACTATTGGGCTTAGTCCAAATTCTCCGTCAGGCCCCGATGTCATATTTTCAACTCTCTCCAGGAGTAGTGCCGATTGGAAACATAAACTTGCGGAACAAGAATGAGACACCATAGAACTCACTTTCTGAATTAGGAAGTCCAGAGTAGCATTCTCCAACCAACATTTTCGGCACCGACGTAACATCAGCTTGACTGTCAGAGACAGTGTACGGTGTTGCGATCCTACCTGTTCTACTTTGTGGATCAGGGATGTAGCCGCTGCGTGTGACAGATCTTTGGAGACCCAGTGTTTAACCGTCGGTGTCCACAAAGCGTTGCGCGTGTGAGGTGGGAATATCAAACCAGAGATCAGCTGGTCGCACTCAACAGGTTGTGCTGATCAGGTCATCTAGTTTGTATATCGGAGGATTGTTTTTATCATTGAGCTCTCCTCGCCTAGTTTTGTATCGACCCAGGGGCGGTTATAAATATAGGTAATCGTTCAGCAGCAACACCCTTTCGGTGTCTACGTTCCATGCCACTCGAACTAAGCACGAGGGCTGGGATACTGCCGGGTTGCCCAAGCCTAGACAGAAGTCTGGATTCAGAGGTTGGGTTCGAACCACGGATCACTCTTTAAGTAAATTCACGCCCTAACCACTGGGTCATCTCGACCCAGGGGCGAGTAGCCTATGATGGTCACGAAGCATGCAAGCCCTTACCAAACAACTCAGTTGTATTAGTGGAAGATGTCCCCCTCCAATTGGGAGTGGCGGGACGAGACAAACAGAATAGCTATGGACCCTGACAGATATGGCGGTCTTGCACTGGAGCTACCGCATTCATTGCGTAGCTCTCACTCCATGCCATACAAGACAAACCGAACCAGTGAGTGTCCTTGAATTGATTGAGCTGTCTCCTACAATGGGGGCTCTCATTCCATTATCCTTCTTATTCCCGGTAAACGAAGCTGTAGCAGTTGGAACCACTGCACTTCGCTACACGTTTTTTTTTGCTGGAAAGCTGAATTGAACTGATTGAAGACACGTCAACCTAAACACCTTTCTGTTTGTCTGGGAGCCTCTGTAAGGTCTTTCGGTCGAACAGTTAAGCCCACCCTACAAGTACGTTCGCAAATGATTAGTGTCTTTTCCGGGAGTTCTTGTCCTTTATTCAAAATCTGTTGTCATGTAGACGGGTTGAAATGCTTTATGCTGGTGAACGCTTAAAAGTTATATATCTCAATTAAGCTTTTGACAGATTACTTCAAGAATGACTTCTGCTAAACCTTCTGTGTGTGGGGCTGGATAACCAACTTCCTGGAAGATTGCGTCTTAGTCGTCCGAGTGAGCAGCGTTTTTTTCCAAATCAGTGGTGATGCCTGGTGGAGTCCCTTCAGGTTTGACACTTGTATCTGAGCTTGCTCGTGATGCTTGATCTTGGTTGCACACCGTATGCAAATGGTATGTAAATCTGGTCCTATGTATCTGCTTTTGAGGAAGACGATAAGTTTAAGAGGGCTCTTGGTTCACTCTCTGAATGCTGTATCAAATGGAGACTTTCCTCTTACCGTGACAAGTGCTTCGTTCTTCCGTTTGGCATCTGTCACGTTGGGACGGTGTTTAAAAACTCAACAAGGGAAAAGGGCCTAGGTATCGTAGTTTCTCCAGACCTCAAAGGCGTCCATGATAGTGGAAATGGTCGTTGCTGCTACCAGGATGCTCTGCTTAACTGGAATTTTTTAATTCGGCTCTTGTGCTCTTCAGGCTTCTGGTTGTCTCTCACGCACTTTCATCTGTTAATTATGGCTCCTTCGCCAGCTTCATGTTGACAATTTATGAATCCGACAGCTGAAGAGAGTTCAACGGTCTGATGTAAAAGCTGTCATGGGGCTCACGGCTCTGCTAAAGGCATCCCCAAAGAATGAGTTTGTTCTGACTTGACTGCCGCCGTTGCCGTGGGGAACGGTTTCTTGGGAGATTTTGGAGAAGAACTTAGCCACCTCACCATCAGTGTTAACGGTTCGACAAGATACCACACTCCGTAGCTGTTTAAGCTGCGTGAGTTGCACCTGAACTAAAAGCCACTATCCAATCAGATGGTCTCTCCAAAGTGATAGATACTACCCAGCCCAAGAAATATCCTTAAGACAATTGCATTCGTGCCTGAGCTATCACTCCCGTTGCTACAAAGAACCATCTCAGGGACACAATCAACGACGACGTAGCAATGTTCGGGACGCCTGCTTTTCGCTTCTCCGTGAATCTCCGCGAGAAATGTCGACCGATGGCCTCATGAATTGTTAGGAATCATCCAGGGCCATTAAGAACAAAGCAATTACGTTTTATCGCAGTGTTTGATTGCCCGGCAGTCTGACCATGCAGTTATAGTTAGATACGTCCGAAAACGTTGCGAAACATCCCATGTGGTCACCAATATGGATTGCTTGATTTGTTCGAAACACAGCTCTACCCAAAAACACGTGGCTGTGGTATACATTAGTCTAGACTGTGACCAACTCTTCCTCGTAGCTATATTTGTAAGTGTGACGCTGTTAAAAGGTTACGTTGATCCCTGTTCTCCAAAAAGGGACCCAGTACAGCAAAGTATACTACAGATGCAAGCACGTCTTATACATCCGACATTTAAGATGGGCGGTTCACCATGTAGCATTGGGAGTCTCTAGTTGCTGTCTTTGTTTATATAACAGTTGGTACTGCCCACGTTTCTGAAAAAATCTAAGCACTACTACCACAACGAATTCCAGCGGACTATCTCAGAACAAAGGATATCCGATTTCTATTTTAATTTGGATGCCTCCACATCCCAACGAACAAATGACTTAGGATACGGGACAATCGATGAGGTGAAAACAGTGCGAGCGAAATTCGCTCCAAAATCACACAAAGCACAGAACAGTGACATAATGAACGATTCAAATCATGGAGACGCCATACTGACAGAAAGTTCTACAGGAAGACGCCTAGGTTGTTAATGTGTCAAATTATTGGTACCTCGGGTGGGTTTATTGGTTGTTGATCAGGTGGCTGTTAGTTTGTTTACCCAGCCTGGTGATTTACTTGCAAACGTCTCGTCACCATGTGAGTAGACAACATCATTGCGCAGTTTGGTGCGAAGTCGCTTGGCGAAGCTGGATGTTAATCTTCGTTTGGGCAAGTCGGTGGTGTGTTCCACACTGCTCCCGCATCACTTGTTTGATGGACGTTTTGCGGACATCTCCGACGTATTGCAACGTAGTCGACGTGGAAGTGGCTTGTGCGGGAATGTCCATGTGGCGCTTTTCGAGGCGAAATCTCTAATTGGTGATGGCAAACGCGTAGATAGCAAGTCGGTCGGTATTGGCGTTCGAAATCCCAATACCAGCATCATAATAACCGTCATCATCCTCGTCATCATCGGGATTAGTACACCAGTGATAGATTCTGGTGCTTAACTGCCATAACTTGGTGCCATGACGAATGGGTGAGATGAACCAGGTGATTAGAGTGCGAATTTACTGACCGGAAGGTCCGTGATTCGAACCCGACCTCTGCCTCTCGACTTTCCTTATCTAGGCTTGGGCGACCTGGCAGTATCCCGGCTCTCGTGTCCTTCGTGTGGCATGGCAAATAAGCACCGAAAGGATGCTACAGCTGAACGATTATTTACTATTATTAATACCATGACGCATGATGACACTTGGCCACAATTATCTGGACCAATACGTGCATTGCATCCTTCCAGCAAACGAGTGTTATCAGTTCTCGGGACTGAGGGGAGCAGAGTAACAATTTCACTACAGAACTCTTCTCTTTATTCACAGCTCCGGGCTGTCAGTCTCAGCTTCAGTGAAGCAAGACGTAGATTTATTGCGCAGGGTTCTGAGTCGAGTTTTCTCTTGTAGAGGCCGGACAGGAAAAAACCAATACTGTGACCCGGTTTTTATTTTATTGGGTTGGCGATCCAGTGGAATTTATATCAGGAACCAACTTTTCGTACTCTCCTCTGTATTTGTTTCAGGGCCGCGACATCAATTCCGTTTTGTTGCATCGAAGACATTTTTGAAAATAGTCACTTGGTTCAAAAAAATCGTTCAGTTGTAGCACCCTTTCGGTGCCTAACTGCCATGCCACCAGAAGGAAGCACGACGGCTGGGATACTGCCAGGTTGCCTAAAAGCTTCCGAAACGGCTTTTTCTGTTCTAATAAGGGATATACTTAGCAGCCCATACTGGAAGTATCCAGTTTGGGTTGTGTGCACATGCAACATACCTAATTGTAAGTTCATTAAAACAATGGGTACAGTCCAAACTAGTGCCTAAAAAATCTAAGTTTGAGATAGCTATCAACACAAACGGAAAACCGGACAACATAAGCCAGGAGCTTTAATTGGCTAATCACATGGGGCTCCTGTAGGTAGGGTACAGTCTAGTGCCTAAAAAATCTAAGTTTGAGATAGCTATCAACACAAACGGAAAACCGGACAACATAAGCCAGGAGCTTTAATTGAATTGGCACATGGGGCTCCTGTAGGTCTTGTTGTTGGTACTCGCCCGGACGCCATTATATATATATATATATAATAGGGTGCTTTACTGTCTTTATTACAGCAAAACCGACTTAATCCCTCCAAAGCAACCATTCTCTATGGTGATTGCTTTAGGTCTCGTGAAATTCTCGTTCTTATCTTGGACTTGCATCGAGACTTC
>NW_008751659.1:3941441-3971777 GCF_000715545.1 Opisthorchis viverrini | reverse complement strand
CGCCATTATATATATATATATATATATATATTTATATATATATATATATAATAGGGTGCTTTACTGTCTTTATTACAGCAAAACCGACTTAATCCCTCCAAAGCAACCATTCTCTATGGTGATTGCTTTAGGTCTCGTGAAATTCTCGTTCTTATCTTGGACTTGCATCGAGACTTCTTGTAGCGCTATGTATTAAGACTGTGTACACACCTGAGGATCTGCATGGTTTCCTAGTACTCCAAGGTATGCGGGTATCTACTCCATCTATAACTTCAACCGTGCTAGGTCTACCGTTTCCAATGGGGTTCGTAGACAGTCGTTGAAAGGGTGTGCAGTTGGCTTGGTTTTTAAATTGTATTTTGAGCAGCTTGCATTTTATACTCAGATGAAATCCAAACTATGGGGATTTTACCGTGAATAGCAAATGCTGGTGAAGTGTCGATTTAAGTGGCGTGGAAAGTCGGTCTGTTCAGGTTTTCGGAATCAAACCTAACACTGTCGCTCGGTGGTGGCCTGTTCTACTGTTAGGGCTTTGGTGCTGACCTGCCCGTTGGTCCCTGGTCTGTTCACTGATGTCAGTTGTTTGAATGAAAATGTTTCATTGCCAATCGCGTTCAATCTAACTGCACAGATGACTCAACGACCGGATCAACTGCTACCCATTATCAACCTTCCGTTTATCAGTGAGCCTATCCATCATAAGACTATCGTTTCTTTCCACAGCAACTTGAGATTGGGTGGAGAGGAGACTCAAGTTTCTTCCTCCTGAAGTCGTTTGAGTGTATGGTTCGGTGTTCATGTCGTTATGGTATTCTGATGTTTATTACCATTGCGAACCACCGCTAGTTTGTTGTCAGGTTTCCAAATGAAGCGAAGAAATAGGCTCATATCCTTGCTCACCCAGTTCCTGATTAATACCATGGTTTCTCACACCGTTGTCGTGGTAAATACTATCTATCTGACATGCTCATTTTCACTTATCTCTTTCCTTTTCTCCACAAAGAGTATCGTGTTCATCGAATGTACCCTGCCGATCCCACCGGTGTGTACGCTCCGCGTATATTGGAATTCGGTTTCTCTTGCTGTAACGAGTACGTTCTTTTCTTCATAACGAATCACCTGTCTGGTTTGTGTAGGAAGAAAGTTGGAGAGAATTTTGTCATTGTTTTCACGGACGCTCAGGGAACTCTTGAGTTTGTTTTCTGCCATTGGCCTAACACCCAACTAATATTATGCATTTCCAGGTGAGTGTAACTGTGTTTGATTATTCTATTTTGTGCATAAATTTGATTCATTGTCCGTGACTTATACAAACGTCTGACAGACCAATCACATCACTGAAAAGTTAACAAGTCCGCCCTCTCAAATGTGATGGTCCAGGTTCGTCCATCGTGCACTGGTTGATTAGTGACGATATGTCGCATGTCAGATGTTCGGACACTCAATTCTTTAATTCGTAGCTCCAAGCTATTGATCACAGGATCATACGTTCACCTGTTAACAGTTTGATACTGATACATGTCAGATTTTTCTCTACCGATCCAACTAGTCCTAATCAGTACATCATGTGATTGGGATTTTGGGATCTGATTATCATAGCTTCCACACCTCAATGTTTAAATCGCACCGATTGGTTTCCTGTTATGTTTGAGTCTGGATTGATAAAATATTAGCCACTGTACACTTGAAACAAAGTTGTTTTGAATTTATCCTACCTTACTTGAATAGCAATTGTTTTTCCCATGCTGAATTCTAGTTAGAGCAATGTCGCTTGTAATTTTCGTATGCACCAAGCTTAGTGGCCCCTCAATGTTCGGACCTCGAAAATACACTGGGGGCAAAATCACTCACGGGCGAATTTGCGGACCAAAAGGTCCGCGGTTCCAACCCGACCTCTGTATCTCGACTTCTGTCTAGGCTTCGGCAGCCTGGCAGTATCCCAACCCTCGTGCTTCTTTCGGGTGTCATGGCAGCTAGGCACCGAAAGTGCTTTACAGCTGAACGATAGAAAAATCCACCTGGGGACGAGGAGTAGGTCACCGATGGTGCTAACAAATATATGAGAAAAGCAGGAATTTCGTATCAGGGACGGGGGACATTGCATGTACTAACGGTGTTCCTTCAAGGTGGCAGTCTTTCGGGACCAGATGAAAAGTGTTCTCAGCGGGTGCTCTTTTCGGAGTGTTTGTTTGCAGAGTATCCTTGGGCATTGGAATTTATTCACCCGCCAGGCAGCCAACTGGATGAAAATCATTGCTAGACAGTTACCGGAGTTGTAGACAGCCCTTAAAAACGCACACGAGTTCTCTTTACGTGACTCACTATCTATAAAGTTGCTAGAAACTTTTCGGTGACCCTTCTCGAACACTACATGCACATTTATCGTATTACAGTTATCCGGTTAGAAAACTGCTGAATGCTTTTCTTCGAATCTCTGAACTGTATCCCATGAGACGTTCTCAAAAAGGTATTAGACCAGTACGAATGGATTAAAAGGACATCTGATAAATGTTTAGAGTTACATTGTTTTCTCTCGTCATAACTGTAAGTCCTGGAAGAGTATCAGGATGTCCGTGGGATTATGTGTTTTGTGTGTCCTGTTCGGACGCCAACACGCGACCGTTCCCCGGTAGGCGAATGTAAAGCGGACCGTCATCGTTGGCTGCTGGTGCTTTGCCTCGTTGCAATCCCGACCACTTGTGTGGACATTGCATTTTGCGAAAGCAAGAGTGAAATCGGCAAGAAATGGTGTTTCTCAGTTTTTTCCACGTGGTTGTCTTCACCTCGTGACCACAGGTGCAGCAAATCACCAAACCCATCAGATCAGATGTCGCGAATTGACTACATCTGTTGCGCCAAAAACAAAACGAGCACAGTATGTATTTAATATGGAACGTTGCTAGCTTAGGTTGTGCGTTGATGGTTGAGTTGTCTGCTGGGCTTAGAAATTCTGTTGCAAACGTTTCGCCACCAGTCGGTATGACATTGTTATTGCTTGATGATGTAGCAAAGAGTAAGTAATGAGTAAGAGTAAGTATTAAGTAATGCCGGGACTAACTTATGCTGCCATCTCCATTAGTGGTGAGACGTTTGCAACAGACATACCCAGCTCAGCGAACAATTCGGTTAGCAGCAGCAGTCCACACTCCACAAAATCCTGTGTGTTTTGAGGAGGAATAATTCATTTTCAAGTCATCGCCGTCCGTCACAACCAGTCCACATTCTTTGGTCCCTCACGGGAACCAGAATGCTGTGCTTTGTTCTTATCCCGAGTTCACCAAAATGTGCCAATCACCAGTTAGCTTACTGTTAGTTCTTCGGGACGAAGCCCCGAACCATGGTCAACCCGGCCCAAGTCAATCGCTCTAGAGGGGTGGACCTTGTCATGAGTGGTGTGGTCTGGCGCCTAGCTTTGTATACAAATATTATCAACGTAACATTTACGCTGATTGTTCGATTTCCTGAATGGAATAATGTGGATGGTGGCGTCGGAACGAATTTGCCCTAGAAATCGCTGCTAGAGACTTGTGAACTCAGTTTGTCGTGATCATGCCATACATTTTAATGATATGTATATGTAGCTCTGTGGCCAGGTTGTCGTTGTAAACAGGCACGTTGTGTAGGGGTTTGACTGTAACATGTAATTGTGGCTAACATGTGACCGGATGAAAGAGCATTGTCATAGCAAACAATGCTTGCGATACTGGCTCATCGTTACAAGCCAACTTGTGATGGAGTCCGACGTGAACCGGCATCACGAGACTACCTGAGCAATTTACATATTGCTTCAGGGATTTTACTTGTATTGCTTCGATGCGCACATTATCATTATCATCATCATCATCATCATCATCATCATCATCATCATCGACAGCATGACATCAGTGTTCAACACCGATGCTTCACTGCCGTACGATGCACACATGATTGCTGAACATGTTTTATCGCCTATAGGTCATCTGTTTAACCTGAACTTCGTGGCACAACATTTAGATCTCGCTCGTTGCTTAGTTCACTGAGCAGTGGATCGCCTGAAGCTATCCGATTTTTGTCAGTAATGCTTTTACAATGATGATGGCGTTATGGGCAAGGCACCAAACGCCGCGTATACCCCAATACCATTTTTCCTTATGTTTACGAATTATGCATTAATTGGGACAACTTGGATAAGCGTACGGCGGCGAAGCATCGGTGTTGAACACTGATGTCATGCTGTCGATGATGATGATGAGCGTACCACGTTGCTAGTTTAGACTGAAGAACGCTCTCAATCTAATATGCTACGTGTATATTGAGTCCGTAGTATTGGTGAGCTGGTGAGCTGAGGCAAATAACCTCAATGCGCTATCCAGTTTTCATTTGATGTAGTCAAATCTTTTGCAAAAACAGGTAACAAATTCAGTGGAAACTATGGAGCTATTTGGGCTCTCAGTTCCTGTTTTGTTTTCCAGAGATTCCGACATTGGGGACTTAGGCCCTTACAGTGTGTAGTGAAGCCCACCATGCAGTGATACCCATGATGTTAGTGTGCAGCACTTGAAGAAACATTGATCCCATTCTGAAGCCTCTCACGATTTCCTCAAATTAACGCATGTCCTCGCAAAATGAATGATTAGCCGACGTGAAGCACGCTACTCAGATGTCTACAGTAAGAGTGCCAGATTAACCAGATTCTATTCGGTGGGCAGTACGTCCAGTTGTTTGTTAAATTAACCCGCTTGCTTGGAAGAAAACTACGCTTTAGGACCCTAAGAACTCCTGGATCGCACTGTCATCTCTAGTAGTCAGGTGTTTAGAAAATTTAAAAGGGCTCTACGGGGAAAAAAACTGAGGTAGTGCTTAGCTTTCTAGAGGTTGTCGACCATCAAGCTTCATCAGTTAACAACCGTCTCTATATCGATTCCTTTTGGAATAGGATCACTAGGCGCTGCAATCACTAGGGTTAGCCTACTTTTACTAGAACCGCATTGGCAGTGATTTTTTGGGTTGTACTATGACGGGCTTTTTGTACCCGAAATCGTGGTTGTTAGTGCTTCGTTTAAATTCTTCACTGTTGGTAGAAACTCGAGGATTGGGTTGATTAATACCATGCACAGCAGCAACCACTCCGACACTGTCTTGCATCAGTGTATTCTTCTGATCCCAATTCTGGATACGCGTTGGTGTCTCCATTTTCTAAGAACGGCTTTTCTAAGCCCAGGGAGTACACTGTTCAGATCACCCGATTGCAACCTCGATAACGGTGTACCCACCCTCAGGAAATATGTACATCTTGATATTTTATTGAAAGTATTGACGGTGCTGTTGATCTCCGCCTGGGTATTGTGTCGTCGTGCTTCAGTGGAATTGTTATAATAATGCGATTACCAGCATACTATACTCGCTCAGGTTGGAAGCTCTTTTAGGGTCGATTATTTTCAACCAACGTTGTTGAACAACAGTGGTTGCCTCCTGCGCCGCTTGTTTAGTGCCATCAGATCCTATAGGAACAGACCCAGTTCCGATGGTACATCCGTTTCTCATCACTTATTGGGTACTCGTCTGAGACGGTTGCGCATTCATCTATGGGCTACGACCGATCGATTGATTTCGATCCCTTAGGTGGAAGGCTACCGAGTTCCAACGGTATGTTCGAACGACAGCAAATGTGCTGCCATTCGATTTGCTCCCATCGATCAGTAGTCTCCACCAAACCAGGGAAGTTGTGGTTGCTTCGATCCAGTTGCCGAACGTCTTCATCCCAAGCTCTTACTCCTTCTTGTTGAACAGTGCCGACGTTGTCCCCGTACAGTGATTAGAATGTCACCAGAAATTTAGGACAAAAGTTCAGCAACAGTATGTGTAAGGTGGAGCTGATCCGAGGCTACAAAATTTCGCTGATTCACTGTAATCTGAATTAATGAGATCGTTTTTACTTCCAATTACGAATGCACTTAGCTAAGCGCAGTGAATGTTACGTGTCCGTGAATTTCGGTTAGCTGAACTAAGTCTAAACCTTAGAAGTAAAAAGGTTGTTGCTACATTCCAAAATACCACTAAAACCGACTCAGTACATTTGTACTCGTTCATCCGTATATTTGATCTATGTTTTTTATTGATCCGCATATTATCGCAGATGAAGATGACAGTTGTAACGGGAGTGCTTATTTAGGTTTGCTGTGACAGTCACAACTCGAGTGTCGGTTCGTTGCAGCTCTTGAGACTAGGTGAGCCATCCATCTCTCTTTCCTGGTACTCCTTTTCTACATTTGGTTGCAGAATATCCCATCGAGTGACCGTAAAGATTATCCTGACGGTTGACACATTCTGAACCGCGTGGCTACTTTTTAGGGTTAATGCCAGGACAGCCGGGAATACGAATAAAACGGCGGTCAGTAAAGCAACAGCACAAATCAGCAACAAACAGAGAGTGTGAAGTAAAGTGCTTCGAGTGGTAAAGGTCACTCGATGGGGGATCGAAAGGATGTGAAGGGGGACTAAGTAATTTTCAACCGTTTTCAGTGGTCACGGTTGGAATTCTTGTTTCCAAGTTTGTGACCACAGGTAGTGTCATTTGGGGTCGCTCGTCTCACTGCTTTCTGGGGCGGGCATCGTATGTTGGAAGAACTTCAAGAATTAACCCTCAGCTTACCGTTTATCAGTGATTTCTCACAGATCTGCCTAACTGTTCTTAACGTGATTTTGGGCATGATTGGATGCGATATCGGCCAACGCAACTGTTACTTCGTTGTGTTGAACATCAGTCTAATCGAACCCAGAAGCAGCCTTTCCACCGCACACTTTCTCGGAGGAATATTACAAATAATTTCTTATTCACACCAGTTGATACACAAAATGCCAGAACAACTTACGGGCGGATTGTCGAAGCTGTGCGCTTATCGTCAACTGTAGTAGAACTTCAGGGTCCAAGCCAGCTCTTACGCGCAGCCGACCGGCGGTCCGAAACCTCTTTTAAGTGCACAGATTATAGACACTTGTTGAGAAATCCACTTCGTCCGACACAAGTTCATATACCCAGCTGGGTGGTGTGCTGATGCATGAACGTGTCTCCAACTATGCACGGGGCAGCAGCTAAGCCATGAAAACCTCACTCCCTTATTCACGATGACGATGTTAAGCTCACCCAACCGTTATATATTGAGGGCTAAACTAACCCTTTGTTTTCTCTTGTCAACCTATACAGACCGTTTGTTTTTCGATATACAAAGTCAGAAGCGAAACAGCCACATCTCTGCATTTTTCCGCTCTGCTCAGCTCTCTTCGCATCGTCTTGGTGTGACATTTTAAAATGAATAGTGGTAGCTTGTCACCCGATTGAGATTGCCTTCTTGATTAACGATGAAGAACCATCATCAAGTAAATGTTCCTCATAAGGCATCTTTTGTACTACGTTCTGAAAGTATTTTGCAGCTTATTGGGATACTCTCGGAGAACATTTTTGGTTCACGGAAGTCATTCCATCTAGAGTTTTCTCGCATGTTAAGGAATTTACCTACTGCTGCGGGACTGTCATGTGAATTCAATTGGTAATCAGGTTCGTATGATGTCACCAGGACCCGATCATGATATTCACGTGAAATGCACACGTGAACGGTGCAGTTGCCGGTGTCTACTATGAACTGTGTAACAGTAACTTTGCCGTCACTACTGTTAGCATATGTCATGCGACAGTCTGAGAAAGGGTCACTGCTGTCGGTGTCTGCTCATGTCATGGCAGCACCCGAAAGCAGTTGCACTAAAAAATTAGGCTGTTTTGGTAGCTCGGGCTGGTTGTTGGTCTGTTCACTTGATTTGGTAATTAGCTTGCAAACGTTTTGCGACGGAACGTTTGCAAACCAATTACCCAGCTGGACAAACGGGCTAACAACCACCTTAGTCAACTACCAAACCGAGGCTCTCGCCGCTGGGGAGAATGAGGATGACTGCAGCTGATCGGTCTGACCTGCTAAAATTAATCAGTAACTGGGATTTCGTTCAGTAAGTGTAGGTCTTGAAATTGTTGAACATCCTCCATCCAACAGCACATAAACTCAATCCTTGTTGCTTTACACCATCCAGGTAAACACGAGTGTGTTGTGGTCAAAGTGGCCACAGTTTATTTTTTTCCGGCACATCATTGTGCCTAGAAAACGCAGTGGTTAAAGATAAAGCGTTTATACATACTGCTAACTTTTTAGAGCATAAAGTTACGGATCCGTTTCGAAGACAGCCACATGTTTCCGGAGACATCGGTATCGGAATGGTCCTTAAGGAATGGTCATGTGTTCACGGTAGCGTTAAGGGCTGTGAATTGACAGTCGCTGCATGCGGCGAGCACGAGTTAAGCTTGTGTGACGGAAGACAGAAATCTCCTACTCGGTTGAAGCATGTAGTAAGAAAATGATCCACCGATTTCATCCCAATTATCTTTGATATTGGGAGTGCCGCTGCACGCTAGCAACAAGTTTTTCTTTCACCACCCACTGAACTGGCAAATTTTGAAGGGTTATCTCCTACTTCCTTTCTGTTAAAAATATGAATGAATCCTTCAGAGACGATTCATTGAACACTTCCTAACAGCTGACTTCTTTTCGAAACAACCCCGCTTACCCTAAATTTTTACCCCGCTATGGGTACGTTGTATACTTATGTGATGATGGTTTCTGCACTCTAGAATGTGTTGTCCGTCGCAAAATTAGTCACATTTCCTCAGATAGTCTCCTTAACAGTGTTTCTGAACTACAAATGGGACCTGTTTGTGAATAATGGATTCTTTTACGGTTTGGTTGAAGAAACGCTCACTATCGTCGCCTCATGTATGCGACTAAAATAGAAATATTTTCCCTTCGTCTTTCCTCTGCTCCTAGTATCGGTTGTTCTGGAACAGCACAATCACAAACGTAAAAAACAAGTGTCAACGATAGATGTTGAAGGATGTACAGAAGGACATTGAAGAAAGTCCTGCACAGCTGTTATAGTAATGTATTTGAGGGAAGGGGGACAAAGGAGTTTTCTAAAATCATTGAGTTTTACGTGGGCTGTCGTCCAATCAGTAGTCAAATGGCCCCTGTTCTTGTTTCCGCACAAGAACGCTGTCTGAAATTGAGGCTGTTTATGTTTCGAAAAGACAACAGGAAATCTCCAATATTTAGTTACTATGCGGCGAGGAACATTAGTACCTCGGAAAATCGACTTCAGGTCCAGGGACTTTTCAAGATCTCATTAGGGTTATCTCATGTTTTGACATGTTTTCCTTTTCTTGTTCGTACTTTGGTTACGGGATAACGATTCTTGTCAATATTCTAGTTGCTCTGGTTCTCGGTTCTAATAAAAACAATAACTTGTGTTTGATTCGATCTTCTCACAGAAAAGAAGCTAGTTCTTCAAGCTTTGCTAGAGTAAATGTCCATTGGCACAGCCCTCCAATTTATTCTGATAACGCGGATACAACTTGCGTAGGCTTTGTCGAGCCTAATGGACATAGCGGCGATTATCTGTTCTCTGATTACTCTGGTGATGCTCCTACCTGGCAGCTGGTCTGCTGTTGTAGCTCACCACTGATGGACTTTCGGGCTACATGTGATAATGGCGGCATCGTATTCCTTAGTCGTATCCTCTATAGGGGATCATCTTTCCAGGTAGCTGTTGCCACCCTACGTTTTATTTTGAAGGCTGTACAATCGTTTGACCTAAAAAGTTCGAAAATTCCCGACCTCACACCGCTATCCCATGGCCTTTAGTAATGACCTCCTTCCCACCAAGTCGAGGGATACAATGTATGCCGCAGCAAATGAAGCCAAATCGAACGTGTTAACCTGATTTTCACAGAACCCGTACATTCTCAAGACGAATGATTTCTTGGAAGTCATTGAGTGCTCTTTAGCTTATAAACTACCTTTTCACTCTAGTACAGGATTTCGCTGTGATAACTAGAATATTCAACAACGTTTGTTTCGAATCTTTGGTGGATGTGGAAACAATTGGGGAAAAGGTCAACACTGTTAATCTGCATTTTTCAGGTTGAGTATGCGCACACAAAAGTCACTCTTGCTGGGCTGGCGTTCGGAGCTAAACCGGCTCGTGCTGGTGGGTAGAAGGCAGTGCAGAGATTGGTGGTTGTGTTTGGGGTCACATACTTTGGAACGAGTTATTGCCATTGCAGTGAAAAAAATCAATAAATATGCACAAGTCGTCTGCAACCATCAACCATCAGTAACCCTTACTTGATCCATGTGTATCTCTGTGGTAGTGGTTGGTTTAAACCCAGATGATAGATGCTCACGAAAGATATCAACTTCAGGAGCGGATTTTTCGGTCAGTTCTCTGTGGCCGCAGATCTGGGTCTTTGTGTGGAACTCCGTCGCACGTACCTTTTACGCCCGGCTGAGCGCATACAGAATGACGTCATTTCTCACCTTTCGACTAACCTCCAAGAATGAAATTCGTGGCTTAAACGTTGCGTCTCAGTGCTAGGCCCTGGTCCTTCATTTTTGGAGCAGTATGAAAATCAGAATGCAAACCGAAGGAACTAGACCCGGGTGGCTAAAACAGATATACTTCTCTTATCCGCAGCACAAACTTCTTGAAGTGAGTGCACGTACATGTTTGACACGAACTCGGCTCGTGCTCCAAACGGGACCTCTTCCTAAAATGATATTTCAGTATTTTATCGGCTATTAGTAGTGAGCAACTCGTGAACCATTTATGGATGCAGTTACCCAGGTGTTATAAACTGTTTGTGTGAATACCACATCTTACGTAGCACACTGTAACTGCATTCCATTTAGTCCATCCCATCTCCACATAGATTACAGCTGGTTGAATGCGAAACATGCAAAACAATTACTGTACTCTATCATTTTCCTTCTAGTGCTTTGCCGTGGTGTGCTTGTTTCCACGGTCTCCTCGATATAATCAGTCGCAACGAACTCTATCGGGAATCTCGCTGGCCAGCGTTTCAGCCTTTTCTATCACGTCTTCTGTCCACTCGACCACCACCACAGCCGATTGATTATGTCACGTGTCAAGACCCTTTCAGTGTCAACCGGGTGAGCAATTCACTTCATATACTGCGCAATCGATCGCAAATGCGCCACGCGCGCCAAATTCTGCTGCACCCCACTGTGCTGTTTATGGTGATTTTTACCAACATAAAAAACGTCTTGTTATTAGAAAATTTTGTCCGCTAATGTTCAGGTTTTTATGGTGTACCTCTTATATGCACTTTCTCCATAAGTTGTGACTGTTTGCATCCGTTCTCACTAGTACTACTACTACTACTACTACTACAGTACGTTCATATCAGTTTGGTTTTCCACTAATATCCGAAGAGTTTCACTCGGTCATAAAACGTTCAGAACTGACTTGAGGTTCAGGAAAGTTTTACCAGCAATAAATCTACCGCTTGTTTCTCCGTTACTTGACGTTCGCCATGTTGAACTATTTTTATGTGGCCAATTTATAGGCTGGTCGTTTTTTCACAACGGCACGTTCTTCTTCGTGACAGACTGTCATGCGGAAACTTACGATCCACTGTTGGGCGAATGACACTTTCGTACGATGCTAGCACATTTGAACCGTGAGCGGAGTTGATGTTTTACGGGGCATGATTATTCATTTCGGGTTGCTTACTTAAACGAAGTTTTCTGCATGAGTACAACTGCAGCTTCGCATTCTAGAATCAGTCTCGATCCCCGGATGCTTGGTTCTTTGCAAGAGAGAAATACACGCTATTTGTTTTGGAAGGAATCGACTTCTTTCATTGCCGTTCGCACATAGAATTAACTTTTTTTTGGATCGGACCTCATTTATTAGCCGTGTGCATCGTCTGCCGCGCAAGGGCAACTACGTTGAGCATGTCGGTGCTGGTGCCCCAGCGTACTTAGCCGCAGTTCTGGAATACCTCGCTGCTGAGGTTTAGGAATTGGCTGGTGATGCTGCCCGTGACAGCCAGAAAACTCGCATCAACTCTCGTCACTTGCAACTTACCAGGAACCACTCGTTCATGCCTTATAGTATCCTTGTGATCTCGTAATGGTATTTGGTACATTCTTTCGAAATATCACCTTCCATTAGGCATTCCAAAGGTCTAGCCGTTGTTTTGGTGGCTTTACTCTCTCACACCCTATGTTTAGGGGGTTATCAGTGAGCTATATGTATCGCTGAACCACCTATTGCTCTCTTTCTTAATGTACTTTTCGCATATATTCTCCCACTCGTAGCACCTGAAATTTCGGATACCCTCGTCAAACTCGCCGCACAATCTGGTAAGCAACTCCGAGTAAATGGATCATACTTTTCCTATCAACAGAAGTATGTGATGGAGTACTACAATGCACTGGACGTCTCCTTATGGATTCATGTTTTTGTTTGGTACGTTTCAGAGTGTATTTTCTAATCACTCCCGTTCCTTTTTCAACGATAAATTTCGATCCCCGAGTTTGACAAGTTCAGCTCCAGAATTACAACCTGAAAACGTGTTTGAAACCAAACCTAAACGTGACTAGTATTTGAGTCGTTTGGCCTCGCTTAAGCATGTTTTTGTGTTAAATATACTCGTCCACCTGAACACATTCCTTCTTTGAGGTAGCTCAGTTTCACCAACCTTCCAGTCGGACTCCTTGGCAAAACACCGAAAATGACCCCTTCCAGATCGTGTCTAAGTGTTCGTTTGTAAGGACCAATTGAGGGACCCATCAAGATGTTCCCTCTGAGAGGTAGTTTCTTCCAGGAGTAACGTATTTTTCGAAATTAGCTCCAAGGGTCCAAACCAGTTTAGTTTCTCCTGAGGTCTGGAAACAACCGTACCACCAATGGAAGTCACTATTCTCTAATAACTTTCAACTTTTTACAGCTTTCAGCTCACGTCACTCAATGTTCTGCACGTTTGTTCGGTATGTTTGGATGTCTGTCATGGTGGTTTTGTCCTTCAGCAATATTCTTTTTCGGTGATTGGATGATTCTGCATCCCAGTCTCATTAGGAGACATTTGCTGATGACAGTCTCTGTGCCGAAAGTGATAGTAAATTTGGTCTTCAAAGTGCATCGATTATCACTGATGGTCTTTTGTCGTCCTCCGTGGTATTTTAATTCTGCTTATGGAAAGTCTTTGTGCGATGCTTGAGTGAATGCACTTTCCGTGTGGGAGGAATTCGTTCATCATTCAGCCTTTAAAAGCTCGAAAAAGCAGTCAGCGACCATAAAGTTCATTATCACCATCATTGTGGACAATAACACATCAGTGGTAGAGACTGGTACTCAACGTCCATAAAGTTAGAGTCCACAATCTCCGTCCGGTTGTCGTCTGCAGTGAAGTTTATGATAATCATGTGTAACTGGGTCTGGTGTAATGGAGAGGGGAGCGGTGGTGATGAAATCTAGATATTCATGCTTGAATGTAACGGGACGCAACGCTTCATTTGAGGCTCACTGTTTGTGAGTAATAGCAGAAAGTCCGTTGAACTACCGGGCGAATCGAGTCGCCTCCCAGGATTATCTGTGCTGACTGTGGCTGTTTTTCAGTACAGTTCTACTAATTTTCAGTGAAGCTACTTTCGAAGAACCCTGACGGGTTGGATGTTCTACAACCGTAGTTCACGAACTAAAAGGATCCCTCATGTTACATGATTCTATCCTAAAACTGCAAGTAAAACTTAAAAAAAAACTATTGACAAATCCCGACATGTCTTTTTAACATCTCAGTTCAATCCATGACGCTTCTTTGAGCAAGAAATATAGTTTGTAAACAGAGAGCGCCATCTTACATGGTCAACGTATCTTCAGGTCACCCCAGCATTCCAATGTGTCTATTATGACATGGGCAACCAGGGTGATTATGACTTGCTTTCTACAACAGACTGTTACTGTCAGATCAGTTGCCTCGAGTGAAGTAGGCTTCCTCGCATTCCTCCTACACTCTGCACACATCCAGCTCCGCCTTATGTTAGCGTGTACTCCATGGATTTGTGTTTGACAGTATTTTTCGACTACTAGCGACCTGGTCACAACTGTCATTTGGTTAGGGTTTGCAGTGTTTTTGTTCCAGCAATAGACAATAGATCCTATTCAATCGCTTATTCTGTCATGGTGATAAAGCTGTGGTCATTCATTTCTACTCCCTTTGGTTTATCACACATTCTTGTAACTGTGGCAGCTGTTTACACAGTCTTTGAAACGATCTCTGTGGGTCTGTTTGAACTCACCGAGAATGCCTTGTGTCATTGCCGCATTGACGAACAAGCTGCAATTATTTCGAAACTGTTCGCTTACGATTCAGTTTTATACTTGCCTACTGTTAAGGGTCATACAGTTGATTTCCTCCCAATGGTCGTTTTCATGTAACTATGTCATTGAGGTTTGTCCCAAGAGGGTATTGGTTCCTGAACAGTTTCCGTACGGTTTTGCAGGAAACTTATCAAGATTTGGGTAATTTTTCCACTCTTGGAGTTGCCAAACCTTTCTTTTCATGACTGCAAGCGCTCGTCGTACTGTTGCATTGATGACATTTCAGTTCTTCACATGTTACATACCATTATTTGATGGATAGTCAGTTAGAGATACCTCTTTTGCACTACATTTTTTGAAGCTAAATTTAAATTCCGATGCCGCTCCAGTTGCACCTTGCTCTACTCTACTACTGGTATCAGTATAAACTCAGCGATGCTCATCAACAGGGTTTAGGCAGGCAGATAGCTAGGAAACTCATCGACCACTGGTCTGTTTTCCTGTCCCAGTTTTTGAGTGAAACAACTGAGTACGTCCGACTGTCATATTCTACCAACATTATTGGCGCTTCATTGTAACTTTTAGGTCTGCTCATGCATCTGTCGAGTTGGTTGTGCACCGAATTCAGTAGTTTTCGAGACCAAGCGAATCACGACCATTTATTGCAAATGTTAGTAACTTTGGAATCCGATAACCGGCACAATCGGCACTACAGTGATCGATCCGCTAGCACGTAATCGAAGAATTGAAATGCTGGTCAGATGACAGCTACGCACACATACGGTTGCTAGTATGAGCGATTAGTGACAACTCAGCACAACGTACCAATGAGTTCATATTGTGCGTTAAACTAGACAAACAACACAATCTTTCCTGCTTAGGGCAGATGAAATTTGGTAGATCACGCTTGCTGAGTAGTAACCGGAAGTTTGGAGTAACCGGTGTGTGTGTGTGTGTCAGACTGACGGTATGCGGTTCTCAACTTCGTCCGGGGAAATGTTACTGTCTAAATCTATGAGAATCCGTGTGTGTGTGGTCAGACTGACGGTATGCGGTTCTCAACTTCGTCCGGGGAAATGTTACTGTCTAAATCTATGAGAATCCTATGTGGTTCCCTTTGTATCGAGTTGCTGGTTTGTTTGTTCCTTCGTTTTGTTATAGCTTGTTGGGTGGCAGTGGGTGTTCAATGACTCTTAGTCCAAACAGTTTTCTGTCTAGCAGTCGTGCCTCCCTGTCCTGTCGATCATGCAGGATAATCCTAATAGAAAAATAAATAAATAATAATAATTGTTCGGCTGTAGCGCCCTTTCGCTGCCTAACTGCCATGCCATCCTAAGGAAGCTTGACGATTGGGATAGTGCGAGGTTGCCCAAGCCTAGACAGGGGAAGTCGATATGCAGAGGTCGGGTTGAAACCACGGATCTTCCGTTCAGTAAATTTGCGCTCCAACCACTGAGCCACCTCGCCCCAAGGCTAATAAAGGACGACTCTGAAGCTTGAACCCACCTCAGTCTGCAGCAGGCCGTAACCCAAACTGCGTTAACCTAAGTAGGGTAACAACAGTAATAATAGTAGAGGTAGAGCTGGGTGTGGATAGTCTCAAGCATGGTCTTCCGAGACTGTGCAGTTGTCTTTTTTCTCTATGATGGGCATCTGAAAAGGGGTGTGCGCGACAAATCCAATCACTATCTTACAGGTTTATCACGAGCGAGCATGCTTTCTTGGGTGAGCACCAACTGTGCGTTCATGAGATGTTCGCACATGACTGGAGCAAACTGATGCTCAAACCGACTGTTCTGCGGAGCGTACCGAATTAATCGCAACGGAACTCAAAGTGTACAGAAGCAATATTGTGGCCACGAGCAAAACGGTTTCACCCGGAAAATTTTTTTCTGGGTCCACTTCCTACTGGATCGGCTGCTCAGCAGAAAAAATAGATAGGGTGTTGGTTCTGTCCTTTCCGACCGCATGATTTATAACTGTAGAATCAGTCCACGTCATACATTGCAGCGCCTAAGAGTGACCTGTCAAAGTTGCCTTACCTCAATAATGTGTATACGCATATGTACGCCATGTTCATCAGAAGGCAACATCGATGTTTGCACTACTGTTCGTTCGGTCCCCAAACCTTTGTACATGGTTCGGTCGAGATGATTTCCCGTTCCTAGTTCTCAGTGGCGTGCCAATAATGTTCGCTTTCCACACGTTTCAAAAGAAGCACCGTCCGGTAGGTGCTCCTACTCAACGGTCGCTTCTTCCCACTTGATTAATCGTTCACCAATGAGGTGTTCAAGAGGTGCGCATCGCACGCAATGCGATGAGCCGACTGTTGAACAGACTATCAGCTTGTCCGAACATCCAGCTTCGCAATCCATACTTTGTTAACTACCTCTTCGGTGTCACACCGAAAAAATCCCAAAATCGGGTTGTTATATCAAAATCAACTGACCTCTATATTGAAGAACCTTAACCCGCTTGCAGCACTTTAGCTTCCAATGAGAAATGATCGCGCCGGACAACTGATCTTCATGCACTCTGAATGGCTTGATTACAGAAACTAGCAGATGAGAAAATTGCTTGCCGAAAATGGAAGATCATTTCTTATTTATTTTGCTCACTGTGGCAGAGAGGCGAAAAAACCGAAGGGCTTGATTCAGCAACTGAAAAGCACTAGAACAACGCATTTTTGAAAAAAAGTGGACAGACTAGAAACTTGTTGTTGTTTGCTACCGTTACAAAGAATCCCACGATACCTTGGAACCCTCACAGAATGCGATGCCGAATTGACCTTTAGATGCAGAACTGATGATGTTTTGATGCAAGCACTCAAACAAGCTCCTGAACTGATCTGCGAACGTCGATTGGACTGTAGTGGATTGAATATTTTATAGAAAAATGAAGCGGCCAGTGAATCTACCTCCGGCCCTTGAGAGGCGAACATGCAACATCCGAATAGAACAACAGCTGATGAAGACATGTCCACCCAACTTTGTCGAATTTTGTTCATCATCTGATCACATCATCTGAGCTAAATTGAATTTAGAGGTGCACTTTTGGTGTTCCGCCGAGCGAATGAAAGTAAAATTTCATCCGACAACTTCAGAGGCATCAGTCAGCTGAGTTGTTCGGTTAAGCTGACATGAGGCGGAAACATTTGGATTCAACTGTTTGATTACCACGATATAAACCTTTGAACGACATGCCTCAGCACATTTCGATGTGTCTTCGATTATGCTAGAGATGACTTTCTACGATCATAATCTTGTTGATCATGAGGAACTCAACCATGGATAGCTCCAGAACGTCATGCGGGTGCGGTCTGGGTTCGGCCTATTCGTAATACAAACCACAAATTTGCGAGAAGCTGAACCCATTGGGTTCATCTGGAAACGAAGTGTTTTGTTACTTTGGGCATTCCTACAATAATGCTTGAAATGACCTATGATCACCTCTGTAAGGACCAATATGAACACCGGCCAGGACTAGCTAGTCGTATTGTGCGTGCCATTCTTTGCATAACTTGTGAATGTCAACTGTTTCATTGTTCCCACCTAATGTAATGATTATTGTTCATCAACTTAACATGCTTGTGACTGCTTTTGGCCTTATTCCGTTGGGCTTACACTGGGTAAAGGTCACTCGAATAATTTCACCAACAGCTTAAGAGAACTTGTATGTGACATTACCTAGTCTGCACAGAGCTTATCAGCCAATTGGGATGTGAGAAAAACATATTCGGAAATATATTTCGGTTTAGTGTTTCCAAGGGGGCTGATCTTTCTATGCATAGTATTTATTAATTGGGCTCTGTGTTTTGGATTGCTATTAGACATTGGGCGACTCTCCCATTCGTATGATACTGTATTGTGGTCTTCATTCACTGGTTCTTTCTGAAAAGTATGTTAACGCAATCGGAGAGCGACACAGGTCCATATACAGTATGGCTTTTTTATTCGCTTTCTTACTCGGTAACTATGCCACGAATGGTGAATTCAGTAGAATAACTAAATGTCAATTAATTAAAGCGGGTCGACTTTCCGGTGGGAACAGTGTTGTCCACTGTTGGCAACTGTTTTGAGCCAGCCAGACATCAGTGTGCCTGGTCTCAACCATGTTTTTATACTTTCTTCACATTGCAGCCTCATTTTGGAACGCAGCGTGCTGTTCTATTCCAAACGATTATCGCGCCTGACGGCTTGCGTGATCGCCGCAGTGTCTCTGTTACATCCTCTTCAATGGTGAGCATATTTGTAGTGGTTTTCTCTGTAGGAAGTCGTTTCGAAAACATTTTTTTCTCGTTCACACACACTTCAGTGTGACTTGAGTGGTTCTGGGTCCACCAACATTTGTCTCAACAGATAGTGTACACCGATCGCAATCTCTGTTACGTTGGTGTGTACGTTGGCCAATGTTGTAGGCTTGTTTTTATTGGACTCGTGACTCTTCGGTCACGCGACTGTTCGGCTAACGTCTACACGCTGTTGACCTGAGAACCATGCGGTCGTTGACCACAACTGTACTGATTATGCATTTGATTTGCAAGCTGATGGAGTCGGATGGCTCATTGTTCCAACACCCACTTTATAATCAACAATGAGAACGAAAGCTTCGCATAATAGTGCTTTTCAGATCGTCCACTTGATTGTTGGCAATTTCGCTTTAATGCAGCCAGCGTAAAGACGATGCTGTTGGACACTATTGTTTTTTACGACTGAATTCTGGAGAGATTACATCTGGTGCTCAGCGGGTAATCTTATAATTTAATCAATCGTGGTGATACATCTGAAGTATCCATTATTTTTGTGCGTTAAAGGAACGGTTTCATGATATTCTGAAAATCATGAGTGGTGGTAGACGCGTGGTACAAATCTCGGTCATCTATCAGAAGTAAATCGATTGACCGATTAAAGGAATATGTTGTACCAAGCAGTACATAATGCCATTTAGTAAGGTCGCTGGAACAAGGGATTCATAGAGTCATTGCGTCATAAAAGAAACCGGAAACTGACGCTTCTGTGTGGGTGCGATTGATTTTGAGAGGTTGATTCACTCAGCTTTACCTAACATCTTACCTTAGAGCAGAGGTCTCCGGCTACCAACTTGAGCCCACAATTCGATCATAGGTCCAAGGCCAGCTTCATTCATCTCAGTAACCAAATATTTTGCGTTTGTTTTGTTTTGCTGCGTTTGCTGGCACTTTTGTCGATAGGTGGTGAGGCATTGTCACTCCCCTCCTCAAACTCGCAAGGTTACGTTCCAAGAGCGCACGCTAGCGGCAACATCGCGAATTTCCGGTGTGGCAAAATGTGCATGGGTTCAAGTCTTGAGTATGTCCTTCATATCGGATCCAAATTCCTAAACAGTGTAAAATGTAAAACCGTATACTATACAGTATATTTCCCGCAGTGCTAAAGTTTAAAATTCCTGCATTGACCCGTGTGTGTCCCGTGTCGTTTCCTTTTATATGCGCTGGTGTAATATGCCTAAACGCACTAGTCGTTCAGTTCAATAAAACATATCACAAAAACTCTATCCATCTCGGTGAAATTACAGCAAAGCACACGGGCGATCTCTTGGAGTGAATGCCTTGATTGGAGAAGGTGGTAATTCACCTGTACTGATTGCAGAGCCTGGGATTTACAACTCTCCATATGGGCTTTCTTTCTCAAGGGTCGTTGAAAAATTACAGGATATCTGTTTGGGTGAACAATTAGTCGCGTAGGTCCCTACTTATGCTCTTAGTGTTGGAAAGTCGAATATGTACTAACTTACTCAGGGTGGATTTCTGATACAGACCGTGGAGCTGAACCGTAGACCGGTCCGCAATTAAAAATTGGATATCCTTGGATTGATGAATCTGTCCCTGGCTTCAGAATCTTTCAGTTGCCAATCGGCTACCAGACCCACGCGAATCATTTCCAGTTCCGGTGTTTAGCGTCCTAGATGGCTGTCCCGCACGGTTTTTGATGCCTAGTTCCGTATACAACGACACCATTCTCGCTAAGCGTCAGGGATCTGAGTGTCATTGTCACCCTGAACCATGAACTAACGATAAATAGATTTTGCGCATTGGATAGTACAGCCCACATTCAGGACGTAACATGCTTCAGACCACTGCTTAAGTACCGTTGGCTTTGTTTTGTTGCTGGGATAACCAGCAACCATTCATTCTGCTTTTATCCGTACAACCGTGCCCAACCTATGGATATTCTCACGACCTTGTTTTGTCGATTGGATCTTGTTTCCGGAATGGAATTTCTTTTCGCACACAGAATTAGGCAATACCTTTGTCCCAGTGAGTGGACAAACAACGTTTTAGCTACTCCATGCAAGTATCAGAAGTACTCAGTTTACATATCCTACCGATACGGCCTGAAAACGGAATGCGTTCTTTTGTCAAGCAAATGCGTCCACTACCTCAGGGATCACCAAAGTGCTACCTCGCTACATGTCAGGTGATATAACGCGGATACTGCACGTGTACAAACGCGTAAGGTCATCTATCCTCATCGACCGTGGGGTATGTGTTACGCTTGTCCATGACAGCATTGTTCTTGTATTTAGTGCGCTTGACCACTAATATGGATTTATGCTGTTTCTTGCAAGTTCTTGCTTGTCAAGTTCGATTCGACTTTTATTGACTCTACATAGGGTGAACTGAGTTGCATTCACACCTATTGGCTTACAACTTCGGTTGCTATTACACGAACATACAGATCTGATCTCTTCCTACCCTTGGTTATGCTTGCCCAGTCAAGAACAACACACTGGTTCCCTGAGTGTGGGAACCTTCTCCAAGAGAACCCTTTGGTCATTAGGGAATTTACCATGCAATTGACAGACAAAGCACCCAACCCTTAAAAAGAAACCATTTTTTCATAAATCGGAAACTGACACCTCAGCTTGATGTAACGCTTAAGTTCTGCCCTGTTTCGATGGGCCGGGATGCTTGATTTGGTACCGATTGATCGCTTCTGCTGCGCTGTCCAAACACTGGCTAATGGTCTTGACAAATGAGCCAGTGGCACCAAAGTGCAATCCAATGGGAGGTATATGCTCTGACGAATCATCACTTGTACATTAGAATGTGGACTCAACGATGACTGGCCTTATGATTCTGGTTAATGCTGAGAACACTTCAAAGTACTGGTGAACAGAATCGCTCAGAATTGTTGCTGCCAACGGTCCAGGGTCTAAGGTACTCCTGTCTTAAGAAATCAGGTGTTTTTGTCTCTCAAAGTTCAAATGCAGACCGTTTAGATCGGTCGAAAAGTCGCTTCTGGATAATGCTGAACGTACAAACGTTATCTGGTATCACAGTTTGTCGGTGGGCTTTCATAGGCGTGATTTGATGGGACAGTCCAAGATGAAGACACATTCCAGTCCACCATAATGGAAACGCACAACTGCTCACGTGCAACATTGTCATTCAATTGCAATATGAGATACCGCTGAACAGTTCCAGTCAATGTCATCCTCACCAATAACCTCCATATTTCGTCAAACAGTAACCTAGATGCTCATTTCGGATAGGATGGAATTCACAGGGGAAAACTCTGAAGTATTTTGTCTGAGCCTTTTGTTGACCATCACTCATCATCATTCGTCTCCGAAACAACCGCACTTTATTGGCTTCTACCGGTCCTACTTGAACAAGTTGATTGCGTTTCTCAGAAAGTATGTCCATACAGTACGGCCAATTGTGTTGAACTTGCCGTTTTCTCAAATTTTATTCACCGAAATTCATTTGAAGGCATTCAACTTTCCAACTCTTGTCGTCCACTGCGGTTGTTTACTAAATTCTAACCATTTTCGGTTTGGCACACATAGTACTCGTGAAATATCAATCAGCTCGAGGAGCTGATTTGAGACGCTAACAAAACCTTTGAACCGAGTGCAGTTTCAGGGTATATTACGTCACACGAACAAGAGCATTCGGAGACACTGACCTTGAAGTTTCTCTAGAGTTTAGCTTCCAAATTCTTGAATAGATTCACTATTGTTGCTTCGGATTCGTGTACGTAATTGAAGAGCTAGTTCCGTTTCATACGCACATTTTCGGAATAATATGCGGACTTTTCATAGGGCAGCCTATTTTAGGTATCGATTTCTTTACTTGAGCAGGAGGGTATAAGCACTACAGTACTTGATTACTGTTAATGTGACCTGCTTGTCCGGGACAAGAGAAAAAAGTTGTTCCTTGTAGAAAAATTTTCCATATGGTATGATCAGACGGCGTCTGCACTGCGTAGAAATGACACTCCAAACCGTAAATGACCCCCATTGTGACGTAAGCTAGCATGACTCCTTTTTTCTTTCCAAACAAGCTATGTAATGCGAGTCACTAGGATTAAAGTTCGTCCGTTACCAGGCGTTGCTCTCTTTTTCATGGCTTAAATTAGTTGTCCAATGTTTGAAAAAGAGTTCATCCTCATCATCTATGTGGATTTTAAAGGTAAGGACTAAAGGCGATTGCGGTGCATATTGATGGGCTTGTTCATTTTCTAAGTAGCCGCTATCTCATTGAGCACAACGCTCAGCAACTTCCACTTGAATTCGGATACGGTTTTTACATGGAGTTCCATTGGAACCTTATCCAGGAGGATTAACGAAAAAAAACCGCTCACCATCCCTTTCGATCGTATCAGTTTCTTCTCAGTCCGTTTATTACTTATTTGGCATCCATGTGGGGAAATTCCCCCCTCCACATACGACTAGAATGATATGAGTCCCATTCTTAATTGCATTCAGTCAAATGAATTTAAGTTTTGCTCGGATGGCAAGCATAACTCAACGACAATTGCGTCCTCCCGGGTCAGGTGCTTCCGACAAAACTGACCCCAATGAAACCGAACTAAACCGAATTAGCGATAATGGAGGTAAATACTTGAGTGTAAATTCACTTTCATTAGTTTAAGATTCCTGCCAATTTGTTCTTGATCAGTTCCGGAGTGGTCCTGTTTTGTGAAAAAAACCCACCATAAACAGTCTCGTTTCTTCTCAACTGCTCAGCTAGCGAACCGGTGGTTAGTTCTGTATTCTGTATCGTCTGGTTTCCCAAACACACCTCAACTGTGGCAGTGAAAGGATATGATGTCTGTAAGGCTACTCCACTTGTGTGGCGATAAAGCTGTTATCCATTTTCCTGGCTGACTAGAAATCCTGTTTGTTGGTCGCAGTTTTCGGGTAGCTGCATGGAACTCACCTCACAAATCAACTCTTCCTGTTTTCGTTGCGAAAGCATTAGAAGCATAATCCATGGTGTTTTCGTAAACCTTCCAAATTATTAATTGTGTATAGCCCCATTTGCGTTGCTCTTAGCCTCACTTGTTTTCGCTGTTTGGTATGTTGCGTGAGTCGAAATATTTAACCATTTGCCTCACTACAATCTCGTCAGTTCTAGGATATCGACTTTTCCGAAAGATTAGCATTTCCTAGGAACTGTGTTTTCGTCTCTTGCATGGTAAACATATATGAACTGACCGCGAATGATTCATACCTTTTTCTTTGGCACTTGCACAACCGGACCGTTTGATCGCTAGTCAGTAACACTTCCATAACAAACCACACGGTGTCTTTGTGTTTACCTCGATTTCATTGCGCAGTTCATCCCACGTTATCTCTCTTTTTGACTCGCCACGTTTAGGGTTCATTCATTCTACCCGCTGATTCCTAAAAAAGTCATCGAGGTATTGGGGTAAGTTGTCGTTTCTGTGTCCGTGTTCATTACGTGTGTTCGTCTTATTTTGTCTAGATGTCCGGCTCCGTTTGTTGCTGGCATTCACTCTTGCAATCTACAGGTGAGCGTTGTCCCATAAGCTGGTACAACAACGTGTTTTGTGTATTTACCCTTTTATCATTTCGTTTGCAGGCCGCTATGGAACACGTGAATTCGGGCACATGTGTGGTTGATTTGGACGCTGGGCGAATTAATCTGTACCAGTCATCCGAGTCTACGGAAAATGATTCGGATGGAGAATTCGCGACACCGAAAGCTGTGGTGCGTGCCTGGGTTTTGTTCTCTAGCTTTTTATGTTGTCCGCTGTGTGTTTGTCAAATTTTATATCATTTAGTGAAGCACACGTCCATTTGAACGATGTGGTGTCAGCTTGCCTGATTGTGATCAGGTGAAGAACCATTTGAACCTGGAAAGAATTTCCTTTAAATCTGACTTTAGTCATCACGAAGCTACAAGCAACCGTAGACTGATGCATCACATCAGCTGTCGGATCTTCGAACTACATTGCTGTGGCGAAGCGGTTACCGCTATATTCTCTGCTATATGCTAGATGGCTCAGCGGTTAGAGCCCGAATTCACTAACCAGAAGGTCTGTGGTTCGAACCCGACCCCTGTCTCTTGACTCCGAGGCTTGGGCAACTTGTCAGTACCCCACCCTCGTGCTTCCTTTAAGTAGCATGGCAGCTAAGTATCAAAGGGGGGTTACAGCTGAACGATTTTTCTACTGTACGCCTCACTGTATCTGGGACTGTGTTTGGGAAAGTCAAGTCAAGCGAAGAACAGTTTTATACACAACCAGATGATAAACCTCTTACACAGTCTCCGAAATAGCAGGAAGGCTTCCGATGGCCGAGTTAGTCATGTGTTCTCACGTTGAATGAGTGCGCTGTCACACCATCCCCGGTGATGACTAAGTATCCTTCGTCGAAACGCCTTAAACTAAAAGCCTGTAAGATAAAAACTGTAGGGAAAATGAGTTTGGAGTAAACAATTAAAATGATTGGTTTATGGAATCTCAGAATTGTTAACTGTGATACTTCACGAGGACTGAATGATCTGGCTAGAAGTGCGTAAATCATTGCTTCCAGTTTGACCGAACATTACACCTGATTTACCATAAATCCCGCTCGGCCAAGCATCGCTTGAAGTTGGGTTACCTATAGGAATTTCCAAGTGTTACAAAAAATTTGGTTGAATAACCGAACTTTTTCTGTGGCGTGGAAAAAAAACATTGTTGTTATTGACACCAGAACGATGGGCCACACTGACTTCATCAAATAACTAAGAGTCCATCTGAACTTATTGTCTGGTCCCTTCAGAGGACAGTGTGCTATCGAACCAACTGTCACTGCATTTGAAAGCCAGTAAGAAACAATTCGAATACAACCTTATCAAGTGCTGAATTTGGTATACAATCATTAGAATATTGGTCGTAATCGGAGCACTAAAGCAGTTTTGCTGGCATATTTGCACACGTCTCAAAATTGTATGCATATTTACAACTCTCAGAGTGTGCTCGTCCCAATCCTCTGGAGTCTTCGAGCTTCGCATACATGGACCATCACCAAGTTGGACCGAAACAGTGTAGTCTTGTTCATGTGACAGTAAAACTATGCATATTTTCTACCAAGTCAGAAGTGTTCGTGGTTGTGCCTGGCAACATTGGGATACCGAAGTAACGTGAAGTGCGTACAATTTGGGTTCAGGCAGAACATAAGGTTGACCGAAACTCGGGGACTGCGCCTACCTGATGAGCCTGAAGTGGAAGGATGAACCTGGTCGTGGGCCATCGAAGTTTTCAGTAACCTGATGCGTAGTATGTTTCATCAAGAAATAAAAAAATCGCTCAGCTGTAACATCCTTCCGGTGCCAAGCTGCCATGCTACTCGAAGGAAGTACGAAGGCTGGGATACTGACAGGTTGTTCAAGCCTAGACAGGGGTAGTGGAGGTGTAGAGGTCGGGTTCGAACCACGGACCTTTTGGTCAGTAAATTCGCGCTCTAACCACTTGAGCCTTCTCACCCCTTTCGTCAATAAAGATATACGCCTAACTCGGACGGATCAGCTAAGTAGCGAAATCCACACACTGGCGTGTTGTATAGGGAAACTCAACTTTGTTCTGGCAGGTTGACGTTCCATATTGCTCCATATTTTGGGCTGACCCAGGTCAGTTCATCTGTATTCATTCAAAGCCAATCAGCAGTCTTATTCTTACAGCTCACTTAGATCGTTGAGTTTTTTCTACTGAATTCCACACCAGTCAGATCACGGTATAGGGTCCGGGTTTCATGCCTTTGTGGTTCGCTATTCTTAGCCACTCATGCCTCGCCCGCAGAATGAGCACGTTCTAATGCAAATTTCACAGACGTAGCTGGGTTTGCGTGGATAATGTTGTTTCATTGCGGGCATTCTCACTGGGCTTCTTGCCTGTGAGCTTGTGTTGAGACCCTCGTACCGTATAAAATCGGCATGTCTCCCCGACAAGTGTTTCATCACCATCTGGTTTGCACGACAACGCTTGGAAATATCACTTCACCTGTATGGTCTAGTCCCTCACTAGTGAATGAATCTGCCGGCCAGAGTCACCGAAATCTGCCAGCATTTGATATTCTGTGATACTCGCCTTCGTATTCACCGTAACCATCCACAAATTCAGCCGTCCGGTTGACGTGTGAATACCGTTTCATGTTCTGCTTTGCCTCACTTCAGATGATCCATTACTCGCATGTACCGTTGCATTTAACCTATGAGTACCAAACTGATGATGTCTTACGCCATCTATCTCCGAACCGAGTGTGGAGACGTGGGGATTGGATTCTCTCTTTCTTAGCATCTTCGAGCACCACTTGGACACAAGGCAGTTAATTTCCTAACCAGCTGTAGACGGGCTCACCAATGTCAACAAGATTGGGGTGAAATGTACACAAGAGCAAAACAATTATTAAGTTTCAACCAAACCAAATTATATTGACTATTCTGACCTTCCACTGTTGGACGAGAAACTTGGAACGCATGTCACAAACGGGCACCAGTCTTTTCGTTGCTTATGCGTGCGTGTAGAGCGAAACTACCCAGTTGGTGACCGTTGACTGCATTTTTCCGTAGGTAATTGCAAGATTCAATTGTCCGTTGATTCGCATTACGCTAGTTAATTTGATCACTCCAACTAACTTCGTTCCCCCAGCTGTTGGCATCCCAGCTGACTGTCACATGACTCCAAACAGCCTGCAAATGCTTGATTCGCGTGACGTGTAATCAGACCCACCACCTCATCGCTTTACCTCGTGTCACATCAGATCTGTCATTTGTGTGTTACATTAAACGCATAGTTGCTTCAATAAGAGAACCAGAAGACAGCGCATCACTATCAGAGCGAACACGTGATTTCTGTGACCTTACAGCTTTGGACCTATCATTGAAAATGCACTGACAGTTGAAGGTCAACGGAATTCGGACAAAGTTCTGATCGTGCAGTTCCTCTGCTACGGACATCAAAGAATAAATGCTAATGGGTACAAACATAGTGATATAGAAAGTTAACATGCTCAAACTTCCATTCTTTTGGCATCAAGCTGTGTGAGATCCTGAAAACCGTTCCAACTTTTGCTATGTAATCAGAAGGATGGAATTTTTCTGCACCACCTTCGTTGTGTGCTCGTAACGGTGTTTTTTTTCGATTGTTTTCGGTCCTCGGTGGAAATTTCCAAGTGCTAGCGTATCTCGGGGTTGGTTGGATGAGTGAATTTATCTTCATCTACTTCAAGCTTTCTGTTACCAAAGGACATTCCCTCTAACGTCCTTCGCTTTACTTTGCTTTGCTTCGGATGCGAGATTTCCACATTCAATTTTCTACCCATTGTTGATTGTCTATTACTCTTTCGTAAAGGCATCTCATAATGTGGGGATTGTAGAATGTCAATTTTCAAAAGTTGCTTAGACATAATGTGCCTTTTTGCAACCTTCATGCCCTTCCATTTATTTTCATACAATCTTTATTTCTGGCAACTCCACTGCATTGCTCAGAAGTTCACAGGTATTTCTTTTGAAGGGCGCGCTGGCTGCCGAAGTCTCACAGTATTTAGTTGGCTGTGACACATTCCATTCTCTAAATACGACACCATCGGTACCCAGCCATATCTACTCCTAATTAGTTGTTAGTCGTTGGTGCCAAAAACACATGGAGTGAGTGTGCTAACTGTTCAAACCCAAACTGATATACTGTACACAATAGTAGCACAAGTTCTGGGCCGGAAAAATGCAAGCTAAGTTGTTTTGTACAGTCATTCTGAGAGGAATACCTGTCCATCTTTCAATTCGTTGCACCCGCATTTCGGCCTACCAACGCTGCTTAGCTGGTTCGGATCTAAAACACTTGGGCACCTGGTTGGCCTTTTTCTCTGTTTACACGGTATTTATCAGCTAGACTTTTAGACTTTGTCAGATGACCTCACACAGCTCCATGGAGTTTTTTTATGCAAGCGCAATTATTGCGCACAATGATTTGGTGATTTATGGTGTGGGTCGTGCAACCTGAACTGTTTCCCCCAGTGGTGTTATCATTAGGTCATACCGTAGGTGGAATGTGAAACAGTCCTTAGTCTCGTGACCGCTTGTTGTTGTTCAGTTGTTGAGGTTATATAGCCTTGCAATTTAAGCGATGAAGCATCAGTGGTGTGTCTGATGGTGATGATGCAAGTTCAGCTTCTGTACTATGTATGGAACCAGTGAAATCGCAGTCAAAAATCACATTTACGATATGAGATGGTTCAAGTGGTTAGAGCGCGAATTTTATGACCGGAGGGTCCGTGATTCGAACGTGACCTCTGCCTCTCGACTTCCCCTATCTAGGCTTGGACAACCTGGCAGTATCCCAGCCCTCGTGCAACCTTCGGGGGGCATGGTAGTTAGGCACAGCTGAACGATCTACGATACAGTTAGTTGTAACTAGAAGCAATAGTTTCCCTAAGAGGTGCCGAGCAATCAACGACTGGCATACCATGCTTTAATGATGCTATTCGAAATGCAGGACAAGTTTTAACTTACTCATTTAATCATCCTTGGCCGGTACATCCCACGCCAAACTAAGTGGTTCAGTCCAATAGATCACATTTTGAGCGTGCACTGCAAATAAAGTTGAATGAATTGTTACGTTTAGTAAAAAAGTGTTCTTTATTGAATAAAGCGACTTGTTTTGTCCTCTAAAAGCAGTGTCTCTATCCGGGCTCCATATAGTCCTTGCTATTTTACGCACGCACGTTACAACTTCAATCATGAAATCTCCCCACCCCACCCAAGAGCGAATCTATTCTCTAGGTGGATGTATTTTTGAATTTCTAGAATAGGATCAGAAAACTTTGATGTGAAAGCTGAATGCTTTGACTGACCACTAAACCATATCGATTTTGTGACAGCAACTTTAGACTGAGGGCAACTGCAGTTATGACAACTGAAGCTGATGCTTTCGAAATGGATCACCGCAAACTGAAAAAGCCGTTGGCCGACAGCTGTGCTGTCATCACATGCCGCTGGTTTGCCAGTTATCAGTTTGTATTTTCTTTCATGTGCAGTCAATGTTCGAAGGATACAGTCCTCAGTTTGATGATGATGTTTTGTGATTTTTTTGAGAAGATCCTTCAGCGCGCTAGCTTTATAACTCTTGTGATCCGGCTCTCTTTGCCCTTTCTTTTTTTCTTTCTTTCTTTTCTCTTTGCCCTCCAAGAAACAGTTGGCTTTACTGCGATATGTTCGGTACACATGAATTATGTCGTACACCTTTCTGTTTACCGTCATTGTGCTTGGATCTCTAAGACATTGTAAATGACTGAGTACGACGTCACACCGCATCGCTCGCCCAAACGCTTCGGGTGCTTGTGGTGAGTTAGGGATGTAGAACCGATAATAAGCCACTATTTGGTCCCTTTCTAATGTGTGCGGTCCACCGGGTAGTTCAAGCTGATTCACTTGGCTCCCATTTATTTAAGAGGGGCTTTCATGTCTTTTTTGGTGAACCAGTCAAAATGAGAGTCAATTTCCACGTGCTCTTGAGAGGGCGAATTCTGTACATGCAAACGTAAACCCATGATACAATCTTTTCACTTGACTGGCATCCGCACTGTCGAGGCTGGACGAGGCTCTGTCCTTGTTACGGTTCGATCACTCTGTGAGCAAAACAATATGATATGCGGATCTTGGCCTTGTTACGGATCACTCTGTGAGCAAAACAATATGATATGCGGATCTTGGCAATACTCTATCCCCAGCTATGTTGCTTGATCCAGACTCACTCCCCGGCGGATAGTAAGAAGACGAAAAACCTCGGACACAAACTTTAATGACCCAACAACACGCGATCAACAGGCGAATCTGGGAAAAAATGACAATGGACATATATATAT
>NW_008751659.1:3892526-3936656 GCF_000715545.1 Opisthorchis viverrini | reverse complement strand
ATATATATATATTCATAGTTTGACCTTGAAGATGCCGGAAGTTCGCTAGCACACATAAAAATACAGTCCTGCGCAATCGCGGGTTAACAAACTGCCGATCAGCCACCCATGGCCATAAATGTCTAGTATTGAGTGACGCTTTCAAATGTTGGAGATTGGAATCTCTTTGACAAATCAGGCGGTACAAAATGGTGATGGTTCCCGACAAGGATCAAACGGTTGCACTGTTCTCCGTCTCCTCAACTTAGACCGACTTGGATAGAATTTCCAATCGGAACTTCATTTCCATTCAGATGAACGGGTGCCGAAGTATCACCTGCTATTATTAATAATAATGGTAGTAGTAATAGTAATAATGACAGTGATAATAAGCTAGATCTGCCAAATGTACTTTGGCGTCATGGTGAGATTTCCCATTGGGACAACTGTATGAGGGACTGTGGGCGATGACATCATCATACCTTTCTCCCAACGACCCCTAACATTTCTCAAAATCAGTGGGTACGTTTCACCAACACGAATTTCTCGTGGTTAGGTGAGTACTCAATTTTTCTCTTTCGCGCTCTCATTTAAATAACTGGGAGTGAAAAACCCCATGAAAACGATGGCACACGAATGATCCCTTATATGTGAACTTCGTTGGTTGCTTCATCTGAGCCCCCACATGCAGTGAACTTCCTTTTTTTTTCTCGCCAATCAGTGCGCTTCTGTTATCGCTCCCATTCTAAATAACCACATGTATTCTATGTAACATTGATTGTAGTACGAGTTCCTCCGGCGGCACCTGAAGGACTTACAGCGACAACTGAATTCGGCCATGCGTTTGAACAAAGCGCCGGATTCAAACTGGAAACGTGTAGATGGAGAAGCTTGCCAGTTTTTCGAGCAACTCACCAAACCATTCTTCTATATGATCGCGAATTTGCTTGGTAAGTAAAAAGAAAAACCCTGACTTGACGAATCCTTCATATCTTTCCTGTAAGAACATTAGAGCAGGAGTGGTTCAGCAATCTTCGCGACTAGTTCGAAACGCTTCTGAAGTAACTTTATCTTACGTTAGAGTCGTAGATTAGGGTGTGCACTATTTTTTAGATTATTGATCTCCAGACGTTTCCGATCAAGAGCCTGCCAGCCAGTTCGACGTGGTTTCGTGCGCCGAAGGGAAACTAAGACCAAATCGTAAACCGAAATGGCGCATTTGTCTTGTAAAGCTACGTCCGCAATAAGCGCTGATTAGTGGGACATTTTGGATATAGCGGTAGCTTCAACATCACTGAGCTCATTGCGGTAGGAGGTTTGGTGTTATGCACCTGCTTGTGTCGGTAGTTCCAGACACAACTGTCCTAGCACCGACGTACGTTTTTGTACTGCTGAAAATCTTTGTGCAGCAAACACCGTGAAAATCTGCATAGGTTCTTGTCGTTTTGCTCCGTTCACGTGTCATTCAACTTTCAACCGAAAAGAATTGTTCAGGTACGGGAATGACTTCGGCGAGAGGATGCTTCGGGGAAAAGGGGTTTCGGGCATCACCTGGGATAACTTGTCCTCAGAGGGATTCCGAAATAAATCTTAGCTGGTGGAGGACACGATTTTGGTTTCTTCAAGGGAGCATCCTCTGCTCCGTTGGATAGATATTGAAAGGGCTCACTGCATTTGTTACTTTCCTTCATCACTCAAAATGAACTAGGCTTCCAATTCGCAGTTGTTCTTCACGTTCGATTGATCCAATGGCATCTTGTCGATCTGCTGAAAATACTAGTTTAGCTAGCCGTGCATCTGACAGACGGGTTTGGTTTGTGTCTCTTTGTGAGAATCAAATCAATTTGAGCTTGCTCATAAGTTTGAAACAGGTTTTCAGTGCTTAGCTGCTACTGAAATTTAATTTAACACGGAAATCATAAGTGAACTCCGCTTTAAACTGGAGGCGATTGGGCGTATGAGATGGGACTCAGTTCACTACGTAAGCAACTTGTTTCACAGTGGAAGACATATCTAGGTGTTTTCTTCAGAGTACTTGTAAATGTGAGATGCGATGCATCTACTAGCGGTTTGATGATATAGCGGCGCTATAAACACTAGATTTCCCTGACGACGGTTCAAGTGAGGGATTGTACAAAAAGTGTTCGTTGTTCGCACAGGAGGTAATCCTTTCAAGGCCCCACCACTTACCAAAATATCTAAGTCTCTTCTCTGTTTCCGCCATCCTGTTTTGTATATTTTGTAACGTATATCTCTGGAAAATGGGTACGTTTCCATGGTTACACGGTACCATTAGTCCTCAGCACAGTGACAGGCCATTTTTCAACGCACTTATCGACTGTTCACGTTTCGATCGGTCGAGTGCGATTGAACCCTCTGGCAGTGACCAGGCCGCTCTTTAGCAACACACCATAATTCTTTTCCAATCCAGTTAGTTACACTCTTCCTTTCGTACACTCATGACAAGTTCCAACTTTTTTTGCCGGAACATTCTGTCCGAACATTTCAGAACAGTCATTGCATAATGTTGCACACGAAGACATTATGTGGATGTTATCTTTTATCGAAAGTAGATTATTACTTTCTCGAAAACCGAATGAAAGCAAGCCCAATTAGTCCGGAATCCGTTGATTTTATTGCATCCCGTTGCGGAGGCGTCACCACTGGGTACCACTAGCGTATGGCACCCTACTGTGACCTGCGTTGCCAGCCGGAATGTTTTCGCCCCGATTTTACCGGCAAAAATAAAGTGGTAACAACTGTCATTCCGCAGTTCGTTCTTTTTTATGTTGATTTTGTGTTTCAGGAGGGCATACTCTCTCAATGGCAGTCCTGAGAAGTGCAATCAACGAACTGACCTAATTAGGCTAGTAACTAGACATACAACATTGGGCAAATTGTTTGTAATCTCTGGAAGCTGACATCAAATTTGAATTTAGCGAAACATTCCACGGAAAACGTCACGTGGTCATCACATCCTGTCTTACTACGGAAGGTCACTGTCGCGACAGTTATTCTTCATGTACTTTGGTCTCCATGGCAAAACAACAGCAATACTGAACCATGTCTCCGGTCAATAGTTTCATGCTCGTCCAAATCTTTAGTCCCTTGCAACAAGTAATAACTTTCGTTGCCGAGGTTTAGTGCGTATCATCACCGCTATACTAATTTACAGCAATACCTGGGTGACAAATATCGGCGGTGTTTAACTAATACGCTCATTTCATGTCCGCGGGTGAACTTCCGAGAATTCTATTCTACTTACTGTTTGTTTCACGAGTCAGCCAACCTACGGAATTATCATCTAACTTACATGATATCTGATTGCTGAACAATCTTTTCACATGCTTGTCGCGGAAGACCGAGTTTCATATAAGCTCTGCAATATTGGCTGACACGAATCCTATGAGTTGTGTAGATTATGAAAGAAAAAGTGTTTCGATATTCTGAATATCGCTCCAACGGAATCCTGCATCAACCTTATAATATTCACATTATTGATCGCAAAGTCCCTTTACATTTCATTCATATGCAAATGAGTGACTTAGTCAGCGCAGGTAACTATTTGAATAGTGCTAGAGCGTGTTACCGAAGCTAGTCAATCAATGCACCCTTTAACTGATGCAATGTGCCGAAGCAGTACGCAACCCGCGCACTCAGTTGACTGGCGCCATAGGAGTTGGAGATCCACCCTTCACGAACGTAATGACATGGGCGCTGGGCGAGTAATGCACTTTCTATCAACTGAATTCCCTGAATGTTGCCCTCAGGTGATCTGTTGTAAAATATTCAATCACTTTACTGTAACCATTACGGGTACGGGATGAGGAATATACGTCGCAACAGTTGGTTCCAAGGTTACCGTCGGCTCGTGGTATGCACTGTCCCGCCAGCTTAAGATGCCCCGAATATACAAGCTATAGGGCAAAGCAAACAAATTGCTTTTCACTCACCTAAGCAAAAGGGCATTGCTACCGAAATCTCAACGAGTCGTAAATACGTGCAGCCTGGGCGACATTGATCGAATCTGTGGTCCGCAGCAAAACATACTCATATTCAGGGGTCGGCTGACTATTCCACACCAGTCAAAGGAAGATGCAGGTTTATTCATTGCAAAGTGCCAAAAAACATCTGCAAGAACGAAACTGAAAAGCCCATTTGTCTAGAGTTTGGAGAACACACTATCTCAGACCTATTTCTGGACTTTCCCGGGCATCGTTCTAAAGGTTGACATCAATGAAAGAGCACATTCGAACTACCCAGTAATTTTCAACTCATCATCATCATCCTCATGGACAGCGTGATATTAGTGTTGCTTCGCTGCCCTACAACCGTGATTTATTTGTAAAACCTTATTGTGAAGAAACGAATAAAGGTGGATATGGAAAGAACTTATTGCTGTCTAACTGCAAACTTCTCGAGATGCCTACACCTCGAGACACTCATTCATGTAATCTGGCTTGTAACTGACAACACGAAAGCCATTGACATCGATTAGAAGCCATATTTTGCAGAGTCTTCAACCAGGTGCAGTGGGAATCCCCATCCTGGTAGGCGAGTAACACCGACAGCACTTTTCGTAATATCCTTCATACCCCTCTGCCAGGTCAAGGGTTGGCCAAATCTCTGCTTGTATCACTTTGAATTGGGCACGGAAAACAACTTTTCGACAAACGATGGTTCACTATGCGCAATACATGGTCCAGCTACCGCAGCTTCAGGTGCCGGACACATTTTTCAGTGGAAGTCCCCGTTGCACAACCGAACGCTCGCTTTCTAATTGGCTCGTTATGGGTTCACCGACACCAGCCTACACGGGACCTGCTTTTGAGACAGCGGTTGTTGAAGGACTGAAGACATTTCACTTCTGCTGCTCGAACAGACCACGTCTCAACCATACAACAAAAAAGCCCCATAGGGTAGCTTGATACAAATGTCCTTGGAGACTGAGGGATATACCGTTTTGATGCCACACGTGTCTCCAATTAGCAAACGTGCCCGAGGCTTGGAAATTCGTGTACTGACCTCATCTGTCACACTACATCCGGTACTAATATAACTTCCAAGGTGCTTAAAACGCTCCACAAATTCGATTGCCTCACCCTGGATTGTAACTGGTGTGCTCAGTGACTGCGTGTACATCATGACCTTAAGCTTTATGGGTGCAAGGTGCATCAAAAAATACCTGCGCCTTCTCCTCTTCGAAGGCGGTAACGACATCTGCATATTCCAGATCGACAAGGTTTTCACTAGAGGTTCTCTGGACACCGGAGTTTTGAAGAACTTCTAGCGTTCGCCCCATTACCTTATTGATGACAAAGTTAAACAGGAATGGGGAGAGTAGGCACCCCTGACTAACACCGATTTGTGTACAGAAGTTTTTCGGAGAGCTCTCCGTATATTCCCACACGTCCTGAGAATACAAAGAACGTATTATGTTCGCGAACTTCCGGGGCATTCCTTGATAGGCAAGCGTGTCAAGCAGAACAAACCGGTCAACATAGTCGGATGCGACTTGGAAATCCAGTAGTCCTAAAATTGTGGGTCGTCTGTACGCATGGCGAGTGTAAAGATTTGGTCAATGCAACCCCTTCCAGGCCGGAAACCCGCTTACTGCTCTCAAGTCAGTGTTTCACGAACCATCATAAGGCGACGAAGCACAAGTAACGCCAACGGTCTCGTTACGACCGGGTTCAAGCTGATCTTCAAGTCAGCTCTCGTTTAGCAGCAATGGTGATACTCGTTGTATCCTGTAGGTTTGTTTCCTTTTCTAACATCCATAATCTTGCGGTCCGTGTGATCTATCTTTCTTGGGGGTTTCGCATACTCAGAAGTGGCTTTTTGGGGAAGGGGCTTTTGTACATTTGAAAACTGAATTGGTTAACCTTATTTCCATTCGAGCGTACTGCTCACCATAAATGTTGTGAGGGTGTGTGACAGAGAATTCAGCTGGGACGAACTGGGATGCGGGTGGTGAGGACGTAATTGCATTGTTGCAGTACTCATATCTGTAAGTCCATAAGTCGGCGCCGCCTGAGCTTGAAGGACCCCGGATCTTGTAGTATGAGAACTGGAATAGGTAACCCGACGGAGGTAGCACACTCATCGACAGAAGCTATTCACAACTTTATGATCTATCGAAAAAGCCTGAAACCTGAAGAGATTTTGTCGAAGAAGTAACGGAAATGCGTCTACACGCTACCTTGGACCAATCGGTTGGTTAATCGAAACTGCAGTGAATGTAATGCATGCAACGTACAGTAACTGTTACTGGTCGCTTCACAGTTAAAGCGTGGAAAGATGAAAACAGTTCTTTAGTTGGATGGCAGTCATGTTCAACGAATGGTAAGCTGGGCAACAAATCACAGTCTTGATATCTGAATTGGACAATTCCATTTTTAGTGATGGAGAAATATCCACTTGGGGTAGTCCTGGTAAACTAATACGTTACCACTGTGACTGGCGAAGATAAATGTGCAACTTCAGCATCGGGTTGCACTACTGGCTTTATGGATGTTTGGTGCGTGAATTTTGCCTATGCCACCGCTCAATCGACAGTTGGGGATGGTAAAGGAGCTAGTGGTTTTATATGTTGGGGACATGGCTTGTTTCCTTTGCTCTTCAATTCCAGATTACCGATTAGAGTCAGTGTAATCCAATCTGGAAAATGCAGTAATGTAACCTTATTCACTAGTGTTTGGTATTAGGATATTGCAGATTACCCTACTTGCACTCCATCTTTGTCAGATAGGCAACTGGTAATCCCATCTCCAAACCTCGAAATAGTGACCACTGGTCGTCATTCATGTCTCACTTTGGGACCGGTCGATATCACGACTGAGCGTCACTCAACCCTATGGCTACTTGTGAGACCTATTTCAACCGTAGGTAAGAAGTCTTGGTGATAGCTGACCAACTGGTTGTTTCGTCCAAAACGGTTTGACTATATTTAGTACTCCCTCTGGTATATTATTTGTGATAGATGTATTTAGCTAAGGTCACTTTCAAGGCCAACTGTATATCCTATTCAGATATAGCATTTATAGGGTAACAGCTTTTGTCATTTTCTGCCGACTAGCATCTCCACAAAGTGTGATAAAACTCGGTTGGTTCGAACACTCTAACACTGCTTAGCTGCATCACCAACCCTTGTGGGCAACATCAAGTCATCATGCCTGATTTTTTGACAGTCCACGTATTAGGTGTTCCGAAGAATCACTAAGTTTATGGTTTCTCAGTTTATCTCACGTGTACCCTGATCACCGGACGTTCCAGGTGGTCCCTGTTTGCTGGCTATCGTTGAAAGACAGGTATCGAGCAGTACTGTCAAAATCCACTCGTTTTTTGCGTAGTTTGCTTCAGTGCAAACTTCAGGCGTTGATTGCTCCTGGATAGTCAACCCGTTTATTTTGTCCCTAAAACACAACGTCAATGTCTCATGAATCTTCTGTGGGTGCTACTGGATGATGTTATCACCTGTTCAACTTTTTCGCTACATGACCGTTCAGAGAAATGTAATACGCAGGTTAGAAAATCTTCAGTCAGTCACTAGTTATCCACCCAAGAGCCGGTTTTGGTCGTTTTTATTGCAACTGCATACCGTCAATAGTATTGATTTTGTCCTGAATTCTGAGGAATCTCGTATTGTTTTCTTTGCTCACGTTGGCTTGCTTGCTGTCGTGTCGGCAACATCCTGTATGACTACTTTCTAAGTAGTCTATCGCTATCGGAAGATGCACTCTTGGGACTTGTCCGTATAAACTGTCTGAATTCACTTAAGAAGCAATGGCAATGGCGAAGCATTTGCTCGTGCGTACACAACAGATGTTAGCAAGCCAATCTGTCAATCAGAATGACATACATATGGAATATGAATAGCTCACAGAAAATGGGCATTCGGTAGAGTTGGGTTTTAATCTCAGAAACCTAATTTAGTAAGTAATAAGGCTTATTGATCTTTATCCTTGAGTTTCTTTCATTACTTCTAGGATGCGTATCACTTCTTTTCCCCGCGCAAGCTTTTATCTCCTCAGTACACATTGGATACACCAGCACACTTTGTGGTGCTGACCGTTATGTTGCGGTTGTGGTCGCTTTCTGTGGCCTGAACTCGTGCTGGTTATAACGCATCATACTTGACGGCATAAAATGCGTTGTTATGTAGCTCCTGCACAACATGAGGACCTGAAATGTTTTGCTCGATAGTGACATAAGTGCCACAGCAGTGGAACTTTTCGTGGATCCTTTGGCACTGTGACTTTAAGCTACCCTTCTAAATGAGTCTGTTTGATACCGTGACCCTTTTTAAAGTTTATTTAACTACTGTCATAATCGTAACCCGCCCATTTCACAACACTGGTTCAGTCTCCTCTAGATATTCGTAAAATTGTTTTACGGTACCTCTTGTGTTTTCCAGCATACTTGCGGCCAGGGATGTTGATTTCCCTATACGGCAGAATTTTTTCACCCTGATATATGTACGGATACTGAGCAGCATATTGCTTACTTCACAAAACAAAATAAACACACGTGTTTTAAGTATTTCTTGCATGCTTACTCATAATCTCCTACTCATGCCTATTCGTCTTCACCCTGTGTGTGCAGTGCTTACGAACTATGAATAATTGCCGTAAAAAGGTGTATGTTTATGTCCTTTTTCCCAGGCTGTTATTCAGACTGCATCGTAAACAACGGCGGTTCGCCAGAAGTGGACATCGATTTGCTCATTGCTCGCCAAAAATGTCCGGGTTTGGAACCGTTTCTTCGAACTTTATGTGAATCTCAGACTGTTCAGTTGGTGCGTTCATACCTATATATGTCAAAAACGTGTTACTCTCAAGGGTCTCCTTACCAAAGGCTGGGCAATTTTGTTCCAATTTAGGAATATCTGTGCCTTCTATGGAAAAATTTATTTCAGTGGTTTTTTAGCGTTCAACCGTTAAGAAACAGTTGTGGAGCTTATTTCTTGACCTTGTATGTTGGTTACCTTCTCTAACCCATACCCATCCAAAAGATGAATTGTTTCTAACTTCAGAGCTTGAGATGGCTCAGTGGTGCTCAGAGGTCTGGCATCTCGTCTTTACTTGTCTAGGCTTGAGCTTTGCAGAATTTCAGCCCCGTGTTTCATTTGGCTGGGCACTTAAAGGGTGTTAATAATAATAATAATCGTCCAGCTGTAGCACCCTTTCGGTGCCTAGCTGCCATGCCATACGAAGGAGGCACGAGGGCTGGGATACTGCCAGGTTGCCCAAGCCTAGACAGGGGAAGTCGAGAGGCAGAGGTCGGGTTCGAACCACGGACCTTCCGATCAGTAAATTTGCGCTCTAACCACTTGGTCCACCTCGCCCCGAATGATTTACCTATTTGTTGTTCCGACCTCACCTTTGAATGATCCTCGTTCATATGGTCCACCTCGAATGATTTACCTATTTGTTGTTCCGACCTCACCTTTGAATGATCCTCGTTCATACTGTCCTTTGAGCTGTCCCAAAGGAAAGTTATACTGGTATTCAGACAATCCAAGTTATTTTTCATGGCAAAGCACCTTTTGTGACAAAAAGCAAAATTGACTCAATTCTGGGGTCTACAGCCACCAGCAGACACCCAAGCAATGTGAAACCGGCAGTTTTGGCTAGTCTCTTCAACATTATGTGTCGAGGCATTCATTTCCACGTGTCTCCATTTGCGTTTGACGTCGCTGTCCCCATTTTGTGTTTCTCGAACTTCCATTTTCATTCCCATGGATAAATAACGTGGACTTGGCTGTATCCACTCAGTTGTTCTAGGCGTGCTGCCTGAATAGAAGGGGTTTGTACAGTCTCGTCCAGACTACATTTCGTGTCGCTTTACCCTAGTTTGACCCTGGTTTCGTCCACGCTACCCCCCCCCTTCTAAAGAATCCTCCTCCTGTCCCGTCATCTTTTATGTGGACAGGAAGACGAGAGTGGTGTGAATGAAAAATGAACAAATCCCACAGCTTTTCAGAAAGGGTGACTTATGTACGTTTTCCGTTTGCTAGCAATTCTAACATCATTTGGCCTCCCACGTTGGTAAACCTATTTGGCACATGATGGCTGTGAGGTTTGCACATGCACCTGTTCTTTTCTGTACGTTTTTTCCTGCTGCGAGATGGCAACTTAATTCACAGGGAACACATGAATTTTCTGTTTAGCTCTTTCATGGCCTGGTGAATCCACGCAGACCATGACAGAGTAACAGACCTCTGAGGTGTACATTGATAGAGTTTCCTTTAGTTTATCTTTCGGAGCCTTGATTCCGTATGGAGCTTGATGGGGGGGGGGACCCGTAAATACGAAGCAGCGCAGCACCTTTTCTTTCATGAGAGGTTTCTTGCACAATGGTGATACTGTGTTACGAAACTAGAGAAACGAAATTCTGTGGAGGTTCGTCCAGCATGTAGGTCTTTCGAATGTGGACTTACTTCTATCCCTGGGATCGTTCTCCTGCACGTCCTACGGCTCATTACTGTGACTGTCCCTTTTGGCCACTTCTAGAAACACTGTGTTTTTGGACACTTCGTAAAATTTCATCCTATAGTCAACTTATTATGCCACCAGAGGAGTCGCGCGTTCCTGATAGAGTTTAGTCCATCACACATAAGGAGAATGACGCATTAGAAAGCGTGACTTAATCGGTTAACTGGTATTCAGCCGTTCTACTTGCCTGACAAAGCATGGAATGAAAGAACTACGCATTGAGGACAAAAGCTTGAAATGACGACTGCTACGACCCCCATGATAGATTTGTCGATGTGACTTAGTTGACCAGCGTGTATTGGACTCCAGTGATAGTGTCTGTTTTCCTTCTTACTGAGAGGTTTAACAACACTAGGGTCAAGCCCCTGTGCATTTATTTCAGCAGCCTTCGCGTTTCGTCAAAAATACTATAGATGCTTGTCTACTTGCAACGAATGCAGTAGGTAAAACTAATCCTAAATTATGTCGCTTCATGTGCGTTCCATTCGGGGGTTTTGGATTGCACGTGTGTAAGAATTTACTGTACTCAGAGACAGTTTTATAACGCTTCAAGACCTATGAATACCTGGAATTTACGAGTGTGGGGCAGTTTCTCAAGTATCTTGCTGCCATGACTCCGTCGCCGAAAATGCGGCCTATCGTTTTCTACCAAACGTCACATACCAGTATTGTAGAATTGTAGAATGCTACAATTGTAGAATTTAAACTCCAACGTCGTTTTCTTCTTGCACTAGTTTTTAGATGGTCGCGTTCGAAACCCACCCGATCCTAGCACGGATGCGTTCGAATCTTTCTGTTCAACACTTCGCAGTGCGAACAAAGAAGGGCGTCGTAAACAACGATTATCCAGTACAGTTTCTGCTCCTGCTACACCAGTTCCCATCGCGGTAACGCTGAATGGATCTACTTTAACAAACAATGGGGGCTCTGGTCTTATCCGAGGGCACTATCTTGACGTAGACCTTCCCAGCTTTGGAACTCAACGATGGGTTCAATCGAAGAAATTGAAGAACCCTGGTGAACCTTGTTCGTGGGACAAACAAAAGAACATAGCCAGGTATCCCAAGAACACAGCCACATCAGCATACAGTTGGGCAAATATCTCTCAAAAGGTATGCTCATAATGACTGTGTTCATCTAATATTGGCATTTTTTGTCGTATCTGGTTCAAATACTTCGGTTACTTTTTCGTGAACTTCCCTTCATTCTATTATATCCTATTCCGTTGCGATTGTTGCTTGATTTGCATTTTTTTAAATGTTTGTCAGGCCTGAAATACGGATGATCATGTGGTGTGGGGACTTCGTTTGGTACTACCACATCTGCAAGTCTGCATGTATGTGCTATATATGCTTTTTTCAAAAGAGTCTTGATGTTCGTGCCCGAGGATAAAGCACAGGAGCACTTCACTTCACCATGAAAGCATGTTCAGACTTCTGGTTTGGACGTACCATTTTCGTGGTGAACTCCAGTGTTCAACGCCTAATCTATCTTTAACAGCCTCCTCAGCCTCGTAGATCTTACGCCTGTGTGAGGCTATCCAGGCTGAATGTTTCCGTTGTGAACAGTTATTCACTGATGCATTTTAATGGTGCTTCAGCTCTGAGCCATGGTTGCAGCTCCAACAGTTATGTATCGGGTGGCAGCAGACAAAAAGCGAAAAATATTAATATAATAGTGGAGGCGATAGATCGTGTCGAAAACATTGAACCTATTTAGCCCAGGGCTTCACTGTTCATCTTGTACAGGTTTCGCGGTTCTAGTATGATTTCAATTTATTCCATACGTATCATGATCGTGTTGGTTGGTTCGATCCAAAAGATTCTCCTCCCTGTTTCCTCTCATTAGCTTCGGGCTCAAGCCATCACGTTACGAAATCTTTCGAGTTCCAAGGTGAGCCTACTGTAGTCTCAGCACACGCCCTTGTTTCTCCAATTCTTGGTGTATGGTTATATCATAATATGTCGGTGGGATCGGGCTATAACATTTCGTGTGTTCTTGTCGCGTGGTAAATAAAAAGCAACGGTTACCTGCGATCTCACCCGTATATGTATTGATCCTCCCAAACTTTCAATGACATATTGCATATTTATACAGCACATAAAATAAGCTCTTAGTCAAACATCAGTACGGTGTTTTCCAGCACATATGATCAGTCTGGTTTCAGAGTACAGCACGCATCAGTTCACATTAATCACATTTCGCTCTACAAGAATAAGTATTTCTGCGGAGTTGTAACCCAAATGGTCCCGGGTGATCCGTAGCAAGTGACCTATGAATACCAGGATCTTATATTTCTGTACATCGATCTGATTTCCATTCGCTTTACTATCGAGAAAGCGCTTTGTAGTTCAGATTCGCATTTCCTAACAATAAAACTGTGTGGAAATGGGTTATAAGTCGACTCAGTTTTTCTTTGTTAGATGTACGGGACACAAGGACTACTGGTTTTGTGAGCAATCCACTACTTGTTATGCCATGAAGGTGCTTTGTTGAGACAAGATCAACCTATAAAGTCAAGTAGGAATTATTCTTCCTGTCTGGAGACGAGTTGCAATAAATAACCAAATGTTACATCAATGGAACAGATTTTTAGCGAACAGGCTACCTCTGTACGGAAGCATGCCCTGATTGGTCAGAATGTGAGCCACTCATTATTGAGCATGCTTGGCTTCACGCTTCGCGTTCCGTCACGAAAATCTTGACTCGACCTCGTGGAAGGTTCCACGATAACCTTATAAATACAGTCATAACAGTCTTGCTTCGACTTTATAAGAGGCTGTCTGAAGTTACCATGCCGTACCGTAGTGCGTAAAACTGGAAGCCAAGGACCGGCACAGGGTTCTCAATAGCGTTTGCGAGACACAACACTTCCTCGGGGACCGAAATTTTTCCAGGTGTTCTGAAAGGAAACAGCGATCTTATTGTCTAGACCCACGACTGGCAAGACTCCATTCTATAGGCTGCAAAACTGGCCAGTACTTGTTGATCTCGTTTAGTGAAGTGCACGGAACGGACATTGTACAACACTAGAAGAAGTAGAAGTTTCATCCTGTTATTGAAATGAGTCCGCTGCTGAGAATTACTAGGGCTACGTCATCCTTGCTGGGGATCAGTTATGTGCATATCATTAACCTCCACGGATATTCACCCCTGCAATGACTATGTCGCTCGGTTATGGGTGACTGATCAGCAGTGCAGTCAGCTCACTTTTGGGCAGGACATAGCGCAACTTGTGAGACTTATTCCACCTTTCTGGGTGGTATGTTGTGTGTGACTTTTTTTAGCTACAATCCATTGGGTAACGTGAGAATGGCGAACCTCTCAGAACACATTGTTGGACTGCCTGATTCATGTTGTTGGGTACTTACGTTCATGAAAGACAGCCACTGCGTTTTCCTTTCACAATATGCGCTTGCCCCATTTCTAGACTTTTCATCGTATCACATGATTAATACCGTTGTGTATCCTGAAGACCACTTTCGCTTACCAAACTCGGGCATGTAATCTACTTATCTTTTCAGGAGATGATTCCCACCCGTAATGGTATAGATCGTCGGGCTACAATCGGATTTACCCAAGATGATGTAGACGCACGACGCCAACCGGTGGATTACCGTCCACCACGACCGTCCGTACTACCAGAAGTGAGGCCTTCTCCCCTAACTGGCTCAGCCACAGGACTTCGAGAATCTACTCGAGAGCCCAGCAGATTGCCAAGACCAACCTCTACAATTGCACGGAATGAGCACAGTAAAATGTAAGCCGCTTAAAGTCTTTACAATTTCTAAGTTGTCACATGAGGGATTAAGATGGCGCTTATAGGTACTACTGTATGCCTCGAGGAGGCAAGGAGACAGGTTTACTGATGAAGAATTCACGTAGAGACAGTAGCAATCTGTTGACCCAACCAACGAACTCTGGCGCACCATACGAAATAACTAGCAGCTAGATTTGATATAAATGAACTAGTGTTTCTGAGGTCGCACTCTTAGTGGCTTGATTGTATGCCTTCTCTTTGGTTACTTGTGAATAGTTGTCGGCTTCATTAAGTTCAAATTCATACCACTGTCGTTTGAGGAGTTATTCTGGCAAGTATGCACCAAAGGGCAAAGCATTAGTCTCATGTTCAGCTTTTAGTATGACTCATTTTATTTCGAGAGTGGAAGTAGCCATCAGACAAAGGTAAAACGCCATGCACCTTCCTCAAAACCAACATTGATTAGAATATAACACCAGGAAATACAGCTAAGTAATTGCGTTGTCCAACCTCAGTAAGGTTACGAACTTTCGAGAAATTGAGTTTTCGCGTGGAAAAGCAAATAGCAAGTGATCGCTTCCATCATACTGCTTAATCCTCACATAGGTCACATTGAATCCTCATACGTTCGATCCTCCGAGCAAGGACCACACACAGGAAACGGATTAACTAGTCCTAGATGGAGGACACTTTTTCTGGATCATGCAAACAGGCGACAGATTTCATCTGTAACATTGAAACTAATGCATTGATATTCGCTCCTCGCTTATATGACCTGTGCTGTAACATCGACCTCAAAAAGCCAACCTCCATGGTTATCAGTATGGTTTAAAGTAAGACCTTTTCGTTAGAAAGCCACGGCTTCGAGAGGCGTCAGGGATACGTTTTTTCTTCCAAAACTTGATCCGGTTGTGAATGTGTTTATACTTGCACAAGCGTCAGGGATAAGTTGTGTTTGTAAACCGGCTCACATTACCATCATGACCCGTTGGTATGCATTCGCTACTTTTGGAACCCAGTCCCATCGCTCCTCTACATAGGGAGCTCTGGATTACTTGTTTTCGCCACCATCATCCACGAAGACCAACTTTGTAGTTGTTGCATTTTGTGTTTGCTAGCTGTGTGGTTTTTAACGAGTGGAGAGCTAGAAGTGGCATATTTGGCTCGGGTAAGGTTTATCACCGGTGCATTTACAGAAATCCAGGGATCATGGGATGACAATCCTTCAGTTTCCTTTTTGCAGCTCACCGGGCATTCCACTTAATCCCGTCAAAATGACTTTAAAGAAATCAGGTCATAGCATTCCAACATAATGGCCGGTACTTTCTGGAATCATACCAAAACCGTATGAAGGCGCTTCATTACCAGGCACTCATAATAGAAAGCAAGACACCTTACCAAGGTTAACAACTTTTCAGATGTAAACTAACTGGTTCTTGTTGGTCTGCCATGGATGGTTTCCACAGAAGCTGCACAAATTCAGTCTGCTACGAAACCAGATCGAATGTTTGTAAACTGATCCTGTGCCAACTGTGATCAGTGGTCTCCCTCTAAGGGAGCCACCTGATGAGACCGACCGAAGTGGGTCTCTTCTAGGTTGCGATCGACTCTGGCAGAGTCGCAAAAGTTAGAAAGAACTTCAACACCTCAGTTATAGATGTTCTGATCTTGGAGATAGTGCTGGTTGACGGCGATAACCCATTTTTGTATTATGGGGATCCATAGTTATAGTTTTGGTATTGCGGTTTTTTTTTTACTTTGGAGGTGCACCGATCAGCAGTTTTACTTGCCTTGTGACATGTATTCTATTGACGGACTTCTTGGCCGTTTTCTTTTCGTCAGAGGGGCACAATTATCTAAACAGAAAGTAACGTTCTGGAACATCTGGGACCACATTAGGTAGGCCAGCTTGAGGGGGAGACATGTGTGCAGTTGAAAGGGACTACCTTGCACTTTTGAAGTCAAGTAACGGGCTTCGCACTCTCTGATGATTCAAAGTATCAGAACCCTAGACTGGATATTTCACTATAAACAACTGTTTTCAAGGACAAATACGACCGTACGACTATTTGTCCAGAATCTAGTCGTGTTGCCGCGTGGAGTGCATATTTATTTGAGTTTTTGACTTACTCTGTTGAATCCGTTCGGGACATCCATTCTGGAACATCGCGGATATAAAAATAAGCACTACGTGGGCTGGCACTAAGACCACGCAATATGGCGTCGCGGCATTTGTTCAGAAGTCGGGAACTCCGATCATTTGCATGTCTTCCGAAATGCTCGTATTGCTGCTGTTGACTATGTGAGACAATCTCCAAGCTCCTCTGTGAAACTGTGACATTATTTCAGGTCACCGACAATCAGCTTATAGGTAATCTTATGTCAACAGCAGTTTCGTCCAACTTTCATTCCCTTGTTTTAGCTCATATTTACCTTCCAGCTAGCCTTCTCGTTCTATTAAGCAAACTATCCATTAATCCCTTTATGATGATCCGATTGCTTCTCCATAATTGCGACTGAGGTCAGACATTTAGATACCTCCTCAACTCCCCCTCCATGATGGTTTTCCAAGAAAACTTGTCTTGATCGTCAACTTCGAGTTAGTCTCACCGCCTTAGTACCTTTGAATACTGCATGTTTGAGCCGCTTTAAATTTGTGGGAGGAAGACCTGGCAAACCTACGCACGATGGCTTTTAGTTTGAGAATTGTCAAACCTCACCTCAATTATCAGCACTCTCAACCCTCTATTCTCTGAGCAAATAACGAACCACCTAAATTTTTAGCGAAATACACTCATTTCCATCCCATTTTACTTTTCACGGAAGGCTCAACTGAATCCTAGCCGTAGTTCTCGTTTATGGTGTTCTTCAGTCGGATGTAATACACCAGGCCGCATCATGTTTCAGTTGGTACGATAAGGCAGTGTCACGATACGTTGTGTAGAAATAACACATTACCCCTAAGGTTGCCGAAAACTCTTTGACAGCCCACAACCCGTTTCGCTCTTCTTGGGTTCCCTCAGATGGGCGCAGTCCCCGAGTTTCACTCGAAGACGAGATTGACGAAGTATACTCATTTGCCTATCAATTTGGTTTTTATGGGAGACCCAATCGAATCTCTCGTGTATGAGTTCCTATAAGTAGTGTGTTGCGTCTACACCTAACATTTTGTCCTGGCTCTCTTTGTTCAGTCCGCACTTGGAGCTGAGAGATTCTCGTCTTATTTGTCAAAACGTCTTTGTCGTCAAGAGGGGAATGCCTGATATAACTAGGTAGTGAGAGATAATAGCAGTGGCATCTTACCAAAGCGGGGTTGGCACACGCTCTCTTTGCGTTAGCCGCAATTTCTGGCATACGTTGAAGCAGCTTTCTGCTGACAGTTTCAGGTCAGCTGGACATGAATTTCTCTTTCCCATGTCAGTACCGTTCCTCCTATTTCATCCATCAAGTCAAGGTCTTTCTCGCCACAGCAATATCCTTAGATAGTTTATCAGTCCCCGAACTATCTCACTTCCTAATAAAGTAACATACCTCCATCCTCTGTTTTATTTTGGCGAGAATTTTTGTTTGCGTATTTCTTCAGGAAAGATGTCCGATTGTTATAGGTCCTTTTCCGTAACCCTACTTCCAAAGAAAGGCACCAATGGGTTCCATATCTCTATACCTAATTAAATCTTTTGATTTGATCCTATTGGGATGAATGGTGAATATTTTGGGATTTCGAAACTATTCCCCAATTCGCTCATTGGCACGCTCACTCGTCGTTTGATGGTATGGTCCAAGTATAGAGCTGTTGTGTCTGAGCTTGGTAGCAATAGTGGCGTGGTGAGATGTTGGTTTGTGGACAACGCAAGCGCCTCTGTTACCCTCGACAGAAAGACACCACCCGGTTTATTCCTAATGGGCTATTTCCGTGGCCGTAGGCAATTCATGGCCTGTATGCCCTCTTAGCACTGGCTTACCTCACGGTGCCGTTTTTCCACCATTCTCTGTAGTTAGTCGTAAGTACGTTTTTGTGTACCGGAGTGTCTGGACGTTTCTTTAAGTCTTTCCTCCGACAACCTTTATTGCACTCAGCAGTTCCCTTCAAATAGTCACATTCGATAACTAGACCGTCCCCTAATCTGTCGGTGAAGTAGTTGCGTGTCATTAAACTCATATTCTTTCTTGAGGAGGCTTTCAAGTTGGCTTTGTTTTCCAACTTTAGAATTTAGCTCTCAGAAACTTACGGCAGATTTTCTCACATTCCACTTTAACTCCACCATGTCCTATTACATCGATTCTAGCCTTGCGGTACTTACGTACGACACCAGTTAGTGAAATTTATGTTTTCCCAAGCGTCCCGTGCTGTTTGGGTCGTTGCACTTGAGCGTAAACGTTCAGAAAGGACGCCAGGAAACCTTATGCACTTATCTGGCTTCTTGTCCTCCAAAAAAAAACAGAAATAATGTATTTGCTTGAATATTCCCATGGTTTGAGAAACAACACAGTGACGAACATTAATGTTTTCGGGATCTCGTCATCAGGTCAGTACATGTCTACTGGTTAAAATAAGAGCGAAAAATGAAATGCGCTACGAAGATTGGTTAGTGAAATGCGAAAACGTGGAGACACGAACGATTGATTGTCTGCGCCTCCCCCCATTTCGCATCTAGTTGGTTCCCGAAGAAAAGCCTGTTGCACCCATATTTGGACAGGACCACCTTGTCAGCTTCCGTAAAAGAGTGATGGTGTTGTGAGCCCGGTGTCGTTCTCCACTTGTTCAGTGTGAATATTCAGAGAGGCGTCAGTTGTTTTACAATGGTATGCGGTTCCGGCTTTTTAACTGATTACTAATCGATTTTATTTACAAAGGTGTGTATTACACCAGGTACTCCAGTCTCAGAACTATTTGACTTGGAGGCATGCTTTCCTGCTTCTATTTAGACTTGTTTTGATCAGTATTTCTTTTGTGTTTACCGGCGAAGTGAAGATGTCTGTTCGTTTTTGCGTGACGTATTTTTTACGTGGCCTCCACATGACTGGAGATGATGATGATGATGATTGATGATGGAGTCTCAGTGTTTGTGTACATTTTCAATGTCTGCACTACTCACGAGCGCGCTCCTCTTGTTTCCTCCGATTATTTTGCTTCCGGAAGTATACAGTATACAACATCTTAGGGTTACTGTACGGAAAGCTCACATGCACCAAGTGACGCCACGCTTCCTAAAGACATAGTTTGTACGGCATCTTTGTGTATCCTTTCATCATAATTATTTTTCGGCATTTTGTCAGCACTTGACTAAATGTCTCAACTTTACTTTGAATTATGTTTCTCTCTTGAGACCTGACAGCTTCTATTCTTCACTAACTGAGCAGCTTAGGAGGTAAAGGGAGTAAGCTCACAAAAGAGAAGGCTGTACGGAGATTAGAATGCTTACTTGGGTAACCACAGTGGAAGTCTACCCACTTACTAAGATTTATGTCAACACGGCCGATGGCCGTACAACTATCGTGAGATTCGGCAAGCACTGAGACAAGTGTGCGGTGAACAGCCGAAGCTGCGTTCTTCCAACCTTGAACTATACCAACTCGGTAGCGAATTTATAGGCCTATCAACTCTTGGATAGCACGGCATGATACTGTTGCAATCAGATGAATACTGTGTTCTCCGTAATCTGTCACCCTTGTTGTGTAGAGCGTGTTTAGAGCCCCTCAGCGAACCAACATATGTCTTGTTTACTAGTTTTCTCATTGGAAAACGTCTCCGCTTTGGTGGGTGAAAACAAAGCGTACACCGGCAAAGTTGTTTTGTGGCGTGTTCTTGAATTAAGTACAAGGTACCCTGTTGAATCTATTGAACCCACTAGTTGCACCAATTCGCACATCATCATCCTCGTTCCATAGTAACAGATGTTGCATACCTAGCTCAGTCTGTCACTCCAGCGCCATTAGCAGCATTGACAGACGCCTACTGCTTCTGACTTTCACCGCCCCAGGAGGTGAGCAGAGCCTTGCCCAGTTAATGGAAGACTACTTTGCAAACCATACACACTTCACTCTTGTAGCTGCTCGCTCTTGTTTTCCTTTTCCAACTAACAACGACATCCCTCATGGTACTGTTTGTTCTCCGTTTTCCCCTCTCACGTAAGGGACATACCCATTTCTTACTTCCTCATCCGGTACAAATATGTCGATGGCATAGTGATCGGCTATGGTTGGCTTATTAGTGCTCTTAAGCCTTCCTTTCCATGTGTCTATCGTTCCCATGTCTTCTTCCCGAAAGACCTTGATAAAGTTTGATGCCTTCTTTTCGGGTTGTTGAATAAACCTTTGTAAACCAAGCAGAACCTCATCGAATGTTCTGACTGACTCCGCAGTAAGCAAGCACTTTGATGGTAATGTAAGCTGCATCCAATGGGTTCCTTCCGACATTATTTGATCCTCTTCATCAACCACTCGCTAAAAACCTCTACCACATACACTCGTTCCATTATTTGGTGTGCTTTGTAGTTACTCCTGCTGCTCTGCTGGTGTCGTCTTAGGATTGAGGTGTCGCTCTTACGATAAAGGGAATCTGTGGTCGGAAATCTGTCTTCATGAGTTTTGCGACTTTGTTACTCCTGATTGTGTAACCCTTCACACTGTTCCAGTTTCCTGTCATTTCTGTAGACAAAGTGGTGTCGTTTTCTTAGGCTAGATTTCGCCTTAAGAACGTGCTCGATCAATCCTTAATTATATTCTACCGTTTTTTAGACTCTCTCATATCCCCACTGAGTGGCGCGCTCCGAGGAAGCCAGACACTTACCTTGGAACACTTGCAGCGCCAGTCAAGCACGCCCAGACAATTGCATCTCAGTCGACCCCTGAACGAAAGCCAAAACCACCTCCCAGACCACCTCCTCCACAGGCACTGCAGTCCATCACAGTTGCCGAAGCAAGATCCCGAACAGTGTTATCTCAGCCTGACGAGTTTTCCCCACCCATATTGGAAAGTCCCATACTCCCCGTTTTTGTCCCACCATCTCACCACCGACCTGTACAAGATTTTCCTACGAGCATCTGTGACACCGCCCCTCCTCGGCCTCCACTGGTACGTCTACAAGACTATTGTAATGTAACGTATTCTAGACGTTCGCGAGGCTCGTCAAGTAGGCGCAGTCTCCTTCAATCTTATGTTTTACTTGAACCTAAATTGGACAGAATTTGACAAATACTCTCGTTTGCACTCAAATTTGACTCAACTAAATCCGGCTGAATCTGTCGTTTATGAATCTTCATTACATTCAATTCAAGCGCACCATCATAAACGAGACATTCAGCTAGATTCAGTCGAAGCTTCTGTCAAAAACCAGATTCGTATGCGAATGAGATTATTTATCGAATAACATATTCTTTTTGTTTAACGTCGAATTTTCTGAATCCTTTCACTGCGTTTGTATCATTACCACACGGTGGTCATTGGCCAATGATTTTTTTTCTACCAAAAAGTCCACCGGACTATGATTTCACACATCACCAGTCGTCCTTAGACATCAAGAAAATGTATCATTCGGAGAATGTTCTTTTTCTTCTCCGCTCGTACTCCCTTATCATTCATGCATGGCTGTCCGGACCACTACTTGATCCTGAGCAAATTCTTTTTTACACTTGAGTGGTGAATGTTTCCCGGTATAATTGAGGGCAGCCCGGGGATTGTGGAGCATACTTTTCTCCACGTCATCTGTAGGTTTATACTTCAAGGTCACAGACTGAATAGCGTCCTAATGCCTGTGGAGGTTCAACTCGGTCGCCAACCAGACTAATCCTGAAATCTCAAACCATTTGAGGCACCTTCAGTGCCCATATGTCAGTTTTTTTATTCTTTATCATCATCCATGGAGCTTCTCATCAACGTGCAGGGAGACTTTCCAATCCTTCGTCAACCACGTGGCTATGACGCAGTTGCATTGGTTTTTTATCGTTGGCTGCACGCGCGACACGTGCTTTTCTTATTTTCGCTCTTCTCCCTCCAGTAGGCCACACCCCGTTTGTTGTTCGTCCCGACTTTTGTATTCTCCGGGCAGGTTTCCTGCTACAACATCCTATTCCCTCTTGTGTTCAATTCACTTCTCTCCGCCAGGCCTATAAATGAAATGAAAGTTTAATCTGCATGCTGTTACCGCTTAGTTTGGCAGGTGTCTCGCGGTCGATTATGCCTTTCAGTGCAGTGAAGGCCTGAATTACTGTATGGGTGCAATGGCTCTTCCGCCCCAGTGCAGTGTAGAAAATAACTGTACACCTAAAAAACAAGTTCCAGATCTATTGCGAAAAACCGGAGCGTTAAAATCAGACTAGCTGTTGTCGAACTTGTATCGGAAAAGTCACAATTGGCCATTATCCGTGGAAATTGTTTCTACGGTCTTCCAGTAGGTATTTCGATTTCTGGATTCCTTCCACTCGTAGGAGACATATTCGAGACACGGCATCGCATTCACTCCCGGAAATGACGCTACAGTGTCGTTGTATAGCTGCAAGTTTATACTGTTTGCATTGCCACTGCAATCGTATATATGCGGTCCAGTCTACTCATTTTGCAGCGTGATATGAAGATCTGTTTGCTGCTGTGTCGTTTGACTTTTGGTAAGCTGATGTTTTTTGGTGTCACTGAGGAAGAGTAACCATCGAGTCTATGCCTCTCTGGAAGCCATGACTCAACTTACCGGAGACACTTCAGTTGAGTGCGAATCTTCGATTACCTAGCCGGTAAGACTCGTATTTCGTTACGAATTCCCATTCCAACGAATCGATGCAAAAGATCCACCCATATTGCTGGTTGAGGTCAGTTTAGTTTGCACTTTTTTGAAACCACCAGTTAGATGGGGATTGGCTCTTTGTATAGAGGGGGTGTCACCCACGCCTCCAAATCAACCCCCTAAAAGCGGTAACGTTCACACTCGGCATTCGAACGATCTTAACTGGGGCCTGTACGATGAACCCTGGCACGATTTAGCAGAACGAGGTTATGGGATTTGACTTTTTGGTATAGCCAATATCGGATTTTTTTTGTGACTGATAAAGTGCACGTCATTGCATTGGGTGATTAGCCTAACCGAANATGAACCCTGCACGATTTAGCAGAACGAGGTTATGGGATTTGACTTTTTGGTATAGCCAATATCGGATTTTTTTTGTGACTGATAAAGTGCACGTCATTGCATTGGGTGATTAGCCTAACCGAAAGCGTGCGCGTTTGACTTCGTTTCCTAGTGCACAGTGAGCAATATAACAGCATGACAAATCTATTCGTAACAAGTGTCCTTTGGCGCGTCACCCACGCTTTTTAGGAAGCGATCACCCGGTATAATTCGACCGATCCGCATTATTATTTTGTCTCCAGGACACAGTCGCATCCGAGGCTATCGCCCTCAATCTTCCCACTACCCGGGCTTTCAATTCATTGAGTGGTTCCACGAGAAGTGGAACGCACTACACTGATTGTGCACCTCCACCGATCCCCCCGCGAAATCCTTCAATTCGCCCTGGTTCACGATTGTTCGCACCCTCTCCTGCTGGCACAATCCGACTGACTCCTGCCGGTAACCTCCTTCACCGTCGTTTGGCCAGTAGACATAGAAGGACAACAGAAACTCGCTCCTCTCTTGATCGGGTTTCTTCACCGCCGTTGACGGAGAGGGAACTGGAGACGAAGCCAACTCAGACGTTTCCGAGTGAGTGTGCTATTCGAATCAGATTGCATTTCACACGATTCTTTGCTCACACATCTGTCAGAGGATTGTAACTGTTGTTTTGATTTGGCGCACCAAACGACCTAGTGCGATTCACCTCTGTGGAAGCCCCAAAAACATTTCGTACCACATTTCACCTACGAGACCTAGTTGTGAGCAGCATGCAGAAGTAATTTTGTCAACTTTGCCTGTTTTGTTTTTGTTTCACAAAATTACACCGCGTGGACGATAGTAGTAGGTAGGAGTGATAAGAACTTCCTCAATATAAAATGGATGTCAGTCGAATTTGACAGCCTTACTTTACTTGGTCCAGTGGATGTGGCAAAGGCTACAAATGGTCCGACATGCACCAGTGTTCGCCTCCAATTTGCCTCGTTTCTCTACTTCCATCCTTAATCGATAAATGGGCACGAGTAGAATCAGTGCACGATGATCATTGCTGTTTTTTTCAGGACCTCAAGTTACTAAAAAACAAGTGACGCATGAATAAAACTATTAATTTAACATAATAATTTACCACGTGATGCGAAAACCATCGTGGTGTCAAAGGTACTCTGTGGTATCGCTTTGCTCGCGTTGATCGATTATCAACAGAGACAGGTTCGTGTGAATCAAGCTGTGTTTCGCCTTGGTCGAGGATGCATCGATCGTACCTATACCGTAAGACAGGTTCTTAAACAGCACCACTCTTTCAGACGTCCAACGTTAGCCATTTTTCTAGATCTGACTCTATCGACCGTCGGAAACTTTGACGCCGTTTGGCTATTAAGCATGTACCTTCCAGATTTATATCCCTTATCGGGGCACTATGTGCGAGTTTGTTTTGGGCAGGTATGAGTATATGGTAAGCTTTTCACTGAATCCACTACGCCCAGTGGTGTAAGACCAGGCCGCCCTCTCCTGCCTTTCCTCTTCAACTTTGTTATTAATATACTGCTTGGAATTTCTTTGCCTGCCTCTGAAACCTCGGAAATCGAAACGCTCCCGGGACGTTCCATAACAGACTTTGAATATGCAGACGATATTGCTATCCTTGGTTCAGCTCCTTCCCAAATGCAAACGATTTTAAATAACCTAAATAACTCTGCCGCACGGTTTGGCATGCATTTCACACCTGCAAAGTGTAAAGTGCTGCTACAAGACTGGGTGGGATCAAACCCACACCTCATGCTTGCAGGTGGCCAATCGACGTGGTAGATAAATTTGTTTACCTGGTGGGCTAGCTGGAGATGTGATCACTTCTCGAATCGGTAAGGCCAGGGAAGCTTTTTACAACCTCTGACACCTATGGTGCCCATGTGGCGTCAGTTTATCTGTCAAGTATAGAGTTTAAACTGCGCCAGTGTGATCCATTCTGCTTTATGGATCAAATACGTGGTCTCTATGCGCAGGAGACATACTAAAGGTGTCAGTGCTTGATCGTCGGTGTCTCCGAAGGAATTGTCAGGTCTGGTGGAAATATGGGATTAATAATTCAGATACACGCCAGATGGTTTTAGAAATAAGGAACTCTCCCGCGACAGATGGGTTATTCACGCTTCATAGGTTACGCTGATTAGGACATACCAGAATACCGTATACTTCGTAGAGCTTTTTCGCACTAGCTCTATGCTTAGTAGAAGTGCACGAACTGGGAATGAAGTATGAAAACACTAACCAGTAAACTTTGTAGATCGACAACTGCCGCCCCCCTGGATGGGGACCCCAGGACTCAGTTCACTAATGGCAAAAATGGCCCAATCACGCAGTCACTGGGGCCCGTGCATCAAAGCTATCCCCTTAAATGCGTAGTTACCCAGTTCCCGAACTGGCTGAATGTGCCATGTTTAACTGTATGTCCCACACTCTCCCACTTTTCAATCATCTGTAGCAGCGTCCCCTTGGTACATGGTTTGTAGCTGATAAACTTAACGGAACTGAACTTACCATGGAATTGATATGGCAGTTAGGATGACTTACCACCCGTGAACCTTTCATATATGATAAAGTTGATAGTGCTCCAGTCACTTTACGGGTTCCGTTGGTTGTTTTCAGTTATCGCCTACCTACGTTCGAGGGTGATAAAATCGCCACTGTATGGTTATATTTTCTGTTTCCAGTCCGCTGCTTTTCGTCACTATCAAAAGTGCACACCGCGGCAAAAAGTAAATGAAATTCTAATTTGGCTCACAAACACCAGAGTAGTCACTATCGAAATGTGTCACCTGATGAGTCGTTGACCCGCCGGACGTCACAGCCAATGGTAAAGCAATAAGGGACCGGGACTCACAGTGCATTCCGTAAGGTCTGTAAACAGGCGTTGGTATTACGCGGAATTCCAGTGGTTGCTGATCACGTAGCCTTGGATACTTTAACGAGTCGTTGACGAATAGTTGACGAAACATCATCAATGCGGGCTTCATCTGCATCCAATGGCCACGCTTAGCCGACTGATTAACAGTCACCCGCTCAACAGCCGATAAACCCATTGTCCTAGGTGTCCATTGGGATGCACTTTCCATGATTGCCTCCATACCCTTGATGATTTTTGTTTGTCGTTCACAAGACCAACGTTTAAGCGAAACCAACCACAGTTCTCCGAGAGGAAACTTACTTCCAGACACACGGTTCCGTATCATTTACTTTGTGAAACAACTCTTAACTTTCAACAAACGCCACTCTGATGGTCTTTCTAATGCAAACTTCAATCACAACAAGCACCCAAGGATGACCGATTTTAGCATATTGTGCAAAAAATTACAAATCTGATTGACGCATTCCCGATAAGCTGGATCCATAGGTTGTTTTCCTCTGTATCGCACGTCATTACCTTACCTTACCAAGTGCAAGTCCACTGTTGCATACTAAACTTGTGTGGTAACCACCATCAAACATACGTGTGACAGTCCTGTCGAGTTTTCGGGGTTCAGAAGATTGACTCCACGTGCGGTCAGTGTTTGACGACATTTCATTAAGGTTATGCATACCATATAAGAATATACCGATTTGCCGAATCAACCCGCAATACAGTATTGAATGCTTAACAAAAAGATATTTTTCATAACTCATCTGTGGTCATCGGTGATCATTGTAGAGCTAATTTTATTCTTCAAATAAAAATATTTTCTCTAGCATCTAGGTGCCTGCATAATACAATTCACTTCACTGCGTTGTCGCATGCCTTAGAATTGGTATTGTTGAACAGGCGATGGCTGCGTTACTTCCACGATATCGGGTAGATCGATGTCATTTGACAGCATGCGAACCATGGAGCTGTGCTGCAATAGCATCTCACGCTGCTTACACTGATGAACAACCCAGCGATCCAATCTTACATGGAAGTCATACCGTGCAACAACTATCAAATTTACTAATCAATCTCGCTTATCTGAAGACATTGACGGCTGATGTTATAACACCCTTTCGGTGCGTCGCTGCTATGCTACCCAAACGAAGCACGATGGCTAAGATACTACCAAGTTACCCTAGCCTAGATAGGAATAAACGGGATGCCGAGGTTGGGTCCGAACCACGGACCTTCAGGTCCGTAAGTTCGCCTACTTACCACCAAATAATCTCGAGCTGTTACGGTGATGAAACTTTGAACAGTTATGACCGACTTTCTAAAAATGACAGTGAATTGAAATATGGGGCTCGGCATCGTTTGGTACGCACTTGTGGAGCTGTGAGTAAAGTTGCCAGGAAGTACCTCTCTGACCCCCGATCCTTACCGTGACGAAGCGGAATGTTCATTTGAATAACTTCCAACCCACGAAGAACGATGCCCCGGTGTCTACGTGGGTACTGGGAGTTCAGCAACAATAGGGAGACGGAATTGGGTTACTTTAGACTACTCAGTAAAGTCGACTTATGTTTAATGTTCCGTTTGTTCAAGTGGCTAATAACGTAGTACAGACTTGTATCGACTCACTCACGGGAAAAGCAGTGCAATCCGAGGGCTGCAGTACCTGTTCGGACTGAGTGACAATACCTTTTTCATTCCCGAATGAACGTTCCTTACTCGAACAAATGGCACATGAGTTGGACCACATTACTTATGTCGTTACTACACCTTGCTTGTGTTCGGTAACACTATGATTGCGCTTTGCGTTGCAAGCACGCTCATAGGTCCTGTCTCAAAAAAGGCTCCAAGAAGAACGCCCACACATTCAAACGGCCTGGAAACAGACGCATCACCATATCGGTGATTTCTGTGGCGTAACATTTGAATGAGGGGAGGATATCATGCTACGACATCAAGGTCTTTCAGTGCAGTAAACTAACGTCTACTAAGTTACATGCTTTTGCCGTGTGCGCGCGTGTGAAACGCACCTCTCGTGATTGTATAACTGTTGGGCGATGTGTTCCTTGTTCAGGCAGGTAGCCGATCGAGTTTATTTTATCCTCATGGGTGAGTTTCTACTTGACTTGTGCAGCTGCATTATGCTGTCTTGCCTACATCACCTTGTCTTGATGTAACTGAGTTTCCACTCTAAGGACTAGACTCACCAATATTTCTCCCTACGGTCAGCCGGAAAACGGTTCGTGCTCCTAGTTAGAACCAATTCAATCTCTGTTTTGGGTGATCTTTGGGTGAACTGTATTGCTCGTGATAATCTTCATCCAAGCTTGGGATTACGTGCTGTCATGTGGAAAACAAGCAACCACTCCAATCCGGAGGTTTAGCTAAATTCGAATTGTTCAGTTCCACCTCCACAAGAACCAGACTTTCTTTACTAGATCGTGCAATGTATTCCGGTTGGAAGCGAATTCGGTAAGCTGAGGTTCTATGGTTTCCTTAGTACCCTCTTAGACTTTCCATTTCAGCCATGTTGCTGTTATTGGTGGTAAACGCATGAGTCTGATTTCTTGAACATCTATATAGCTCGATTACGTTATCGTACCCATGCAGGCGTTAAAATACAGATTGTAACGTGTGCGTCACTCAGTTGAACGGTCAAAAGATAAGAAGCAGTCCCTGGCTTTTCGTGACAATGCATTCATCCTCCTTCTTGTCCTTTGTTGATTACACCGACAGAATGCCAGCAGGACATGACCAGCACACTATGGGAAGCCCAGTTTAATTTCCTTTTGAGTGCAGTTCACATACCCTATGTAGATCCCATAACCGATTGCCGAAGCATGGCATGCATTAGAACCCGATGATTCCCCCAAATCAGTCTACTCTTGGACGATCAGTTCTGTAAGGTTGTCACTCATCATCCTTTTATAGGTTCCTGATCACATTTCCTCGTGCATGTTGCGCACGTTGTTGCCCTCCCTCTATCCCGTTGCCGCGTGCTTAGTCTGCACTAGTCCTTTCCCCGTCGACAACCTATTAAAGGTGTATTCTCTTGGTCTTCTTTTCAGCATCTGGTCGACGACCGAGTTACGAAAACGTACTGTTTGGCGATGTTAATTCCCCTACAACAACTATCCCACGGTCGCTCCACCTTCCAAGATCCCGATCAGAAACCATACATTTACCTCCAAACCCGAATCAATGTCAAGATATCAACAAGTTGAACCAATCTCCCTTTTCTAGTTTGCAACACCGTAGTCGTAGTACTGGTCAACTGGCAAACGGCGACTCCTATTCGTTGAACTCGCGGGATTCTGGGCATACAGACAGCTCGGCTGTTGAAAATGGTGTTTGGTTGAAGAGAAAATATGCCACGGTTGGTTTTTAGTCACAAACTGCTATCCCGGAATTTTTATATGATTTTCTACGCAAAACACAACCTACTCGTACTTAGTTCCTCTTGTTCTGAACCTTTACTGTAGGGTATGGTGGAACACGTATCAGGTCTTGCAGTATTCATTTCAAAAAAAAAGTTTCGAGAAATACACTCATTTGCAAATCAATTTGGTTTTCACGAGAGACTCAACTGAATCTATCGTTTATGACTGATTTGCAAATGAGTGTATTTCTCAAAAACAGTCCAATTTGGGTTCAAGTAGAACATAAGGTTGACGGAAACTCGAGGACTACACCTACCTGATGAGCCCCAAGAAGGGCGAAACCGGTCGTGGGCTGTCGAAGAGTTTTCAGCAACCTTGCAAGTAGTTTTCTTTATGAAAACTGTGGTTCCCTATGCTTCTCGCACTAGTAACACAAGCGCTGTCTTCTAACTTGGACAGGAATTATAGTATTAGCAAAAAGATATAATTAGTAGATCTTCAAGCTGTCATTTTCGAGAAACAAGGCGAGGAATAAATCGCAAATTTGTGTCACTTTCTGCGTGGGAGTATTATCAAGGCCGTTTGGAGTGTGAAACAAAAAAGGTTTGATTTAGAAGACAGAAGACTACCCAGTTTGATCGTAATCGGGAAGTCAATATCTTTCGAAGACAGCCACCTTCCTCTATAATCTGTACTAATGAACATCACTTCTCCCCTCGAGCTTTTTTCAGTGAAATAGGCGGGGACCACCGTGTGGACCATTTGCAGACTGCAGTAATCGTCTAGTGAAATAGAACATGCAAATTATCGTCACAACGGTTCCGCAATCTTATTTCACTCGACGAATCATTTTCCCACACACTAGGCATTCTTCCCATTCTTTCTTAACTCCATAGCACCTGCTACGTATCATGTTATATGGCGCTTGATTCGAATGGTGGAAATCGGATCATTGTGCCCTGTATTCGACGGTTGACGTATCATGTTATATGGCACTTGATTCGAATGGTGGAAATCGGATCATTGTGCCCTGTATTCGACGGTTGTACACCCGTATGCATGGGTGGAATTGTGTTTAATAGTATCATGTTCAGTTTCTTCAAGACAGCTTAACCTGGTTTCATTCAGTGGAACAGGTCTGGACGATGACGTAGTCCGTATCGCAGACATTTGAACACCACCTTCGTTACGCGTCAAAACAAGTCGGGAACTCCGCGTGTGCAGTCACAATTGCAGCGGATTCGCTTGAAAGATATTAAAGACCAGGATCATGAAGGAAGGTTGAGAACCAGAGGTGTCAAGTAGTCGGGTGAAAACCGCACCTTAGCTAACTGAGAATTGAAATGGGTTTGCTTAACTACGAATTTCAGAGCTGCATGTGATCTAACGTCTTGATCGTTTTTAGGGCGCTTGGTGTGCAAAATTTATACCTCTCACAGCCATCCATACGTAAATCTAAGTAGGAATTCCGTCGTTACCATTTAACACAACGGTTTTCAATAATGACAATCTCAAGCTTCGATCAGTCTCACTCAATAGCTTCGGCGATGTAAGTCTGGTTGCCCTGACCTTCGCACCACTCCAGGTATGATTTATGAGGAAATGACTTGGAACGATTACGAGATACTGTAAATTGTCACTCTACTAGTGAGAATACCGAAGCACACGATCACTGTTGTGCAGTGTGTCGGGCGCTTGTAGTTGCGGGTTACAACTCGCAATGAAAAGCAGTTTCATTTCAGTCAGCCGAACGTTTAACATCAAGAAAAAAGTGAACCTCACTTCGGTGTGACGGTTTGTGCACCTAAGCACCACTAAGCAACATTGGGGAGTGTACGTGTGGCACTCACGGAGCCTTTCATCCCAGTCTCCTAGTTCTCCAGGTTGGAACATAGTTCTCAAAAGTGTCTGCTACTCTTACAGTCCTGCGCCAACCAACACCGCGTTGAGGCTAGGCTTTTGAGCCAAAGCTTTTGTTTGACGCCTTCTTAGGTGGTATCCGAGCCTGATACAACCATGAACTGCACACTGACAGATTTTCTCATTCCACAGATCCGTTTCCCACCCGTTGTTGCTAGCTGTAATGTTCGCAGTTGACCTGGCCGCCACGATCATATACCTTAAAATCATTCTTGTACGGCAGTGAATCATCAGTGTTCTCATCTGGTGTTGCTGTGAATGATTTTGATGGTTCAGTTAGTGTGTGAAGTTAATGTAATCGGAGTTAAAGCTGTCTTGACTTGGTCGAAAACCAGAAACAAACTCATGTTCCAAACCATCAAATCAATCTCATCAAAATCTACGAAATGATGATTCCAGCCAGTGATGGCTATGTATACCATTCTGTTATTGAAAGGTCGGTTTTTTCAATTCCAGTTCAGCTTACTGAAAATCTGAAGTTCACGGTATCTTTTTCGATGTTTGATGTACCCCTGAAATCAGGCAGCAAACGATCATAGATACAACGCCACGCTAGTGAGGAAATCTATTCGCTCCATATAAATACCTTCTGCGGGCTGGTTGTAACAAAATTACCCATGAACTAGGCGTTCGAGGAACAAATTCAGAAGACCATTTCCATGAAAAATACGAAGAATATCTCCTCGCAGTATAACTTCATTTCCATTATCGCGAAACATCCAAAGCAATCCTCGTAATCGTTTTCTGGAACATATCGTATCTGCGATCAGAAGTTCATTTTTTATTCATTTAACCAATGTTTCTGGTGACAGTGCCATTAGAAAGTATCACCAACTTAACAATTCGGCAGAAATTTCAAATGCAATCTTTGGACGGACCTGAAGTCTTTTTCAGCACCCGGTAGTTTTTGCGTGAAAGCAAGGTAATAAAATCCGCTAAACGAATGTACTATCTCTAGCTGCTGCTGGGTTTTGCTAAACCAACAAGGTAAACGCTTTCCCCATTCACTAATAAATCTACTCCATCCTCTCAGTTTGCCGAACGTCGAAGGACAAATCGTGTACCCTACTACCGACTGCACCGAGCTCGGACAGTATCTGTACATCGAAGCACTGCTCACCTGACTTCGAACGCGAACAACCTCGGTGGGTCCCAAGGTGCCGCGCCAATCGCTTCGGAAGAATCAAACTCTATCGAGTAACCGACGAACGCATGTAACAGAAGAGAATGGATTCGTGTAAATAGTCCCCACTCAGACCCACCGGAAAGGTGATTATCTGTGATAGAATCCAGAGTTGTCATTTCCGAATATTTCGTGTATTATCTTGACAACTAACCTCGAAGCCTTCTTGAAGAGAAAGGCGGCGCACACGCATGCCAGATACAACTAACTTACTTATACTTCTCATTCAAACCGACTTGCTTTAAAAAAGATTTCAGTATCAATCCGGCTGTCCACATATATGCATACATGCTTCTTCCCCACTTACTCCTCCACATCTATTAGTTTTACATGAAACACTTACAATATCTTTTCGTGAGCGGGAACCAAAGAGACCTTCGATCAAATGCAAAAAATGCATTTCTGAAATGACTTGTGTTTTGCCATTGGTCTTTGAAATCAGAACCGGTACACGGAAGAGACTAAGAAAAATATATTCTTTCGAAACAACTTCCTAAGGAGATGATAAGCAACAGGACCGTCGGCAGTGTTAGGCTGGGCTGCTGACTTCTTTTCGAGCGGTGGCCTGAAACACAAAAGACAGCAGCAAAATTCGAATGTGAACACTTGATCAGGCTAATTGCTATGACAGCTCTACTGCTGCTAATAAGATGTACAATAAAATACCCCCGAGTGTGCAGAATAAGCAGTCTGTGGGTAAGGCAAGGGCTGCGATACAACCAGGCTCCCCTTTTCAAGTACCTTGAAGGAAAGTGTTTCAAATTTGCCAGTGAGTGGTTGACACCCCTAGCAGAGCTGTTTGGAATTTACCACTTCACAGGCGCATCGTGAGGACTCGTAACTGTAGTATCAACACAGGCGTACTTACACGTGTCATCAATAGGTAAAGGCGCAATGTAATGGGGGAGGGAGATCGTTCATAAGAAACTCCCAGTACAGTACGCAACGACACAGATATCAACGGTGTTGGCGATTGGTTTTCACTGGGGTTCGCTCCCATTTTATTCTCATCGTGAGCTACCTACCAGCGACATTTAGTCCCAAGGCTACACGATGCTCAAGTACCCCGGTCATCAATAGAATCTTCGTTAATTGGGTCACTTGAGAGAAATCGTTGGCGTCAACGAGAATGCGCAGCAAAGTAGTCATATATACCTTCAGAGGATCCCATCAATCTGTTGTCCCAAGGAACAGCAGAACACTTTCGGGCTGAAAGTTCACCAACGTCACTAGTGTTTTGATCTATAAGACAAAGGCACCAGTGAAGTGTGAGGTTTAGAGTCAATCGGGAGTAGGAGCCTGCTGGCTCCATTCCCGTCTCCCGCGGCTTTTCTTTTAGTTTGCGATATACTTTTGGGCTTCTATTTGAAGGTTTTCCGCTTCTTCCGGAAATACGTGTCGTTTGTTAAACACCACAAAACTTCAGTCGTGTATGAGGGTCACAATAAAGCAAGTGGTGTGAAAATCGTTTGTTCGCCAACATACTCCGGACAAAACAGTCCGTAAAACAATGAATATACAGAAATAATGAATGCTACATACCACCCGAAAGTTGTTCACACAGCGAATATACTCTTTTACGAGTTGGGAACACTGGAGAGGACGTCCGGGATTGCTTTTGTAACAATCTTCTACACGCTGTTCTGCGGCTGTACAGCACCCACCTGGTGTGGAACGCCTGGAAAATACAAATAAATATGGCGACTTTATGCTCGCAAAAGTAGTACTAGAACTCGAGGTATATACGAAGTGATTTGCGATTGTCAACTTCTCCTTTGGAAAAGTTGTCTAAAGTCTGTTCGTGAAGAGTATCCCGATCTGGTCAAACCTGTTAGTAGCACACTACAAAGTCAATCAAAAGATGACTGCCTTCACGTAACCATACCTAATATCCTCCAATTAGATTAGGTTCACCGACTATCGAATGCTTCACACAGCCGAACACTCAGAGATGACGAATCTTCCACGCGGTAGCATCAGTACTCATGTGTCACAAACATTCAGCTGCGGACAGTGATAATGCTCATCCCCACCGTGCTTTCCAAAAGGGACAAAATCATGCCTTTGGAAATTCTAATATGTGTTTGGATCCTGTTGCATCTGTGATAGAGATAGAATTGCAATAACTCTCCACGAAGAGCGCACAACAGCGGCCTTCATCAATCTACCTTGATGACCTCTTGGAATTACTACATCTAGAGGTCATTGATTCGCCAGCTTACAGATACAGAGAATCAGGAAAACACGTACGAGAGCGACGAGCACGCTAGCAACACAACAGTCATAAACAGACGCTGCTACATCAGTGGATCACCTGCATGTCAGATAAAACCGTTTCTCCGTTGGTCTTATTAACAAGTACATGTGAGATCAGTTGGGTGTTCTCGTGCAGCCGTAATGCTGAACAGGAGCCTGGGATAGCAGCAAAACTTTAGACAGTAGACCAGATAATCTATGTACTTACATATACTTATTTTCCAAGCGCTCCACTGTACGAGTGTACTCTTCGGCTGCTTGTTTGAACAGCTCCTCATTCTGCAACGTAGTAAGCGAAAATAAAAGTTACTAGTGAATGTTGAGTGGGTCAAAACACTTATCTGACTCACATACAACTGAGTATGAAAGCGAGGTCTCCACGCTAAAGGCCCATAACCAATGCAGATTAGCACCAGCAAAACGTACGTATGGATTATGGGCGGGGGGGGGGTCCTCAAATAGGCCCCTTTCCACACTTCCTGGGGACGAGAATAAAATTAGCGGGAGACGATGGTCATGAGAAAAAGTTAGGGCGGCTGTAACAGTTGTGTCGCGCGAGGAATTCTCTCTAGTTGGGACTCTTTCTTCACTTTGAATAGCCCTAACTCATCAATGCATCATGGTTAGTTCACTTCATTAACCAGTCGTAATACAGATCTAATTTTCCAAAAGCAATTGAATGCCGTGATGGCTATAACCACTGTACAACATGCACACGGTTTACAGCTGAAGATGAGTATGAGGATTTACACTCGCTACCTCATACAAAAGTTCGCCTTCAATACCGATTTATCGGCATGGAATCGCAGATAGGAACTTCTCACAACGAGAAGACTATGGATTGATCTTAGCGTCAGCACGTCCGCTCCTGTAGTAAATGACCCACTCAACGCTGCATTGACGATGTCACTTCGATTGGTGACGGAACATTTGGAACCCAACTGCCAAACTCGAAGAACAGATAAACAACCAATGGCTGGTTCGATTGACGATACCGAAACAGATGAACGTTTCAAACGGTCGATTTACATTTTGTTTACTGTCGACAACATCGATAACGGATTCTTCTAGGTGTACTCTTGATTCGGCTGGTTGGTTTCTTAGAATGTTCTGGAACTGATGAAACGGACACAAATCTGTAACCGCTGCCTTCCTCATTTAGTGTTCGTTGCTTATCGGGCCAGTCGTTGTTACTAAGAGGGGATTGGTCATGTTTGAACAATTTTGATGGCAAAAAACCCACGGCGAGCACTATATGCATAATCTGATTTCAATTCCATGGTGCCCAAGTTTGAGGATTATTCCTTCAAGAGAAATATTTTCGCAGTAGTACTTCCCCATAACGCCTAATTTGCCGACTCTGATTGAGAAAGACACTGTGCCTCCACAAAAACAGCGCCACTCTAAGTAGATTACAGCGTGCTGACCAGAAACACAACACAAAGTAGACAGGATCGACCACTTTAAATATTTTCTGGACAGTTCATGAACAAGACTCCAAGTGACCGTACTTCTCTATAATCCTGAAAAAATCTGGTCACTCAATAGCTTTTCACAGGGCAAGAATAGCGAAACATGTGTGCGGGTTCATCAGGCCAACGATCAGTTGGCGAACTCTCGTTGGTATCATGGAAATGTCCAGAAGTGCAAGGTCTCAATTAAACTTGGAGTCCGTAAATTTTGGCTGGTGTCTGGTAGCCCATGCAGAAGTCCAGAGCAACTGTGGAGCAGTTGGGCTTTTTAGGGGCGGACCGCGATCGGAGACAAAGTGAAACAAAATATTCAAAAAAATTCAGCAAATAGGGACCGTAACATTGGTAACAAATCTTGGAGTTTGTATGAAAACTTAGTGGATCTTTGTAGAGTGAACAATGACATGCACAAGTAACACGCATCGGTGTCCGTCGTCGCATGACAGGTAATCGACAAATTGTACGTAATTTGGATTTTAGGGTCGGCTAAGTATGGTCTTTCAGTTCCCGAACAGGCATGAAAATGGCGTACGTGATCCCATTGCTGAGCCCGGGAAATTTCAAATGAAGTCGCCCATGCCCGGGAGAATAAATTCCTGAATTATAAGATTATTTTCATTGCTGACAAAGCAAGCTTTGTTGTTAACAAAGTTGAAACTGCCGACGATCGTCTTTCGATTATGCAATACAATTCACCGCTTTTCGTACGGATGAGCGGAAATACAATGCTCCGGGAGACTTGCCATCGTACATGAGGCCGTTCGAAGAGTACAAATCCCGTCGTATTGACTGGATGTTCGGCTGCACGTGAACAAGTGGAGATTATCCTAATTTTGGATAACGATAAAACTTATTGTCCTCGAACGAGTCAGGCCAATCAACATTTTTCTCGTCAAAAACATCAAGCGTATTGCAGACGTTAGATGTATTCACATGCAGGATAATGATAAATACGAAGATAATCGTTTAGCTGTAACACCCTTTCGATGCCTAGTTGCCATGCCACCCGAAGGAAGGATACTGCCAAGTTGCCCAAGCCTAGACAGGGGAAGTCCGAATGCAGAGGTCGGGTTCGAACCACCGATCTTTCGGTCAGTAAGCCCGCTCTATAACCATTAGGAGATCTCGCCCCAATATGCAAGATAACCGTGAAGTATTCAAAAAAGTAACTAACCATACAAACTTGTCCACCGGTGTGTCCAAAATTGTTAAATCTGAACGCTCCACTTCGTGAAAAACTGGTTAAAGTTGACCCAAGGGAACCTATCTCTCAAGTAGGTCGTGCCATTACGATGCCAGGTATGATTTTGGACGGCTAGCGAACTCAATTAAGAACCGCTTTTTTCGCTCACTGACGGATGTGCTACTGTTGCTAAATTGCGTGGTGGCATCTCTGATTACATAGACATGCAGTATCATGATTAGGGTGCGTGACAAACATCTTATTCTCTAGGATATGGCAAGGAAAAATACATAATGGAGCTAAAAACCAAATATGATGTGGAGCTCGACAAAAGGCAGTCAGTCCGTTTTCACTCACTCGTCAAATCCCTTATAACCAAGTATGCATAATGTAATAAATTTCTTGGCCGTCTTTTAACGTTATTTTTGTCGTATGAGAGTATCATTAGATAAAACCGCACAACAGAACTTTTACCCATCATTAAGGAGTGCCTGTTATCTTACGGCAGACTGGGGGGGAGGCGGTTATGAAACTTCACGTAGATGGTAGACAGCTATCTTGTCCAACCACTTCTCAGCTAAATTTTGCTTATTTTGGGCATACAAGTGCAATACTTGTAAGAATCTACAGGTTCCTCCCTAAGTTTCTGAGAAAGTTCACCTCATTCACAACAAGGAGCACACATGGAAAACATGATTTTAGCCGTTCGTGACAGTGTGCTCTGTCGGAGAGCGGACTGTCGTACATAAAAATTGAACTACTACATATTCTTCAGAGATGGGTTCATCTCTTAGCAATATACTTACGCACACCTCGAAAAAGATTACGGTAGAAGGCAAGAAACTCAGAGATTATCACTAGGAGTTCGGCACGCTTAGTGAATGAGTACGCTACCATTCGACTCAAAATTATAGATACAAACCGCTACATTCATTTCCACTGTCCAACGAACCTTCCTGTAAAGACCCTGCCTAATATGACTATGCACGGCACTCACAGGCTTCAGGTCATTCGGTACTCTGGGATCAACCCCCTAGAACGACTTGACTAGGTTAGCTTTCTCGAGGTTGTGCAGGGGAGAGTACCGTATTCTTCGACTCAATGCAGAAAATACCGAGCGTGGTCCATTGAGCCCCACAAGCCTGTTTAACTTCTGGCCTGATTAGGCTGTATAAGCTATATACCTCGTACGCCAATCGGTCGATAGGCTTGCAGCGTCGTATCCGATCGTACAAATATTGGGGTGCTGGGAAACCGGAGTCACCGTGAACAGAAGGATGCGCTTGTAAAGCGTTTGCACACATCTAGTGATGGTACATTCATTTCATCAAAAAATAAGTGTTAAAAAGGTTTTACTTAAAAATCACAAGTCAGAATTTGAAGCGGATGGGTCACGCTGTATTTGCAAACTGCACCTGAGATGATAAAAGCATCTAACTTACTCTTTGTTCGACAAGCCGTAGTCTTGCATTATAATCATTTTCTAACTCGCGTTCGTATTTCAACTGGAAACTCAAATCTGAATCCGAGCTGCGGACAGGCTCTGTGAAGTTTGAGGGTGGTTAAACTGACCTTACCCGGAGGCTCTCCAGGTAGAGACGCCTTCTTTAGACGCTCCTGTGCGGCTGGACTGACCTGATAAGATCGACCATATTGGAGGTAGGGAGACTTACGATAATATCTTCCGGCAAAAAGATCACATCCCTAGTGTCATCCGATGAAAATACTCCACCCATATCTGAAACCGGTTAGGTGCATGAAACAATCAGCGGAAAACGTGTGACTTGTCAGAAGGCAAAGGAGACGGAAATTTTATTTGGTTGGGAAAATAAGCAACCGGTTGGAAACAGACAAGAAGATGCCGTGGATTACTGTTATCCAATGTTACGTAGTTAGGCAGCGATTAATTTGACGTTGAATCTGTGATCCACTGAAGGTAGCCGGGGTAGCCAGACTTAATTTCCGTCGCTATCACTTCGGGGCATTCGTATGGATGATTGGATTTCACGGTTTCGATCACCCTTTCCATCAAACTTGTCTGGGTCTTGATTAGGAGCAAAAGTTCAGAGTCTTTTTCGACTTTCCCGTTCCAGGTGTAGATGGACTGAATCGAAGGGATTATGTTGACACAGGCAGCCAACTTGGATGTCACTAAAAGTGACGCGATTTTGTTTGCTACAGTCTCGTTCGGACATGTCACATAGGCGATGGAATGCATGGATGAGACGGATTCCTTAAAAAGGTTGTGGTACAAACCTAAAATGCAGAGAACGAATAGGATGGACGTGCAATCCATTGTGTTCTGACACGCAGAAGATGCAAACAGAAGTGCGTCACTCCGGAGAAGTCACTGCTATTTTCCTGTGGGACGGAATATGTAACGTGGCTGCCGACGCAAGAAAGAAACAACAGACTTAAAATTGGTCTGAACCGTTCTTTTAATTCCATACTATCTAGTAAATAACGTTGGTCACATATATTGAAACCAGAGGAGATACTTGCATACAACCTGGAAAACAGATCAACCCAATATCTGCGTGTGATCTAAGGGCCAATGCAGTCAGTTAGGAAGCTCGGTAGGGGAGATAGCCAGCGCTATGGTCTAAGATTATAATAACGATGATGTTGTTTATGAGTCTTTCGACCCCATATTTTCGTGTTGACAAGTGCGCGTGAGATGCTTTTAGGATTTCGATGAAACGTCATAGTACGGGGTGGTATGCGAAATCAAGGCCTGAAAATAGGGAAAGTTGCGGGTTTCTATTGTTGAAAAAATGATGCCGCTATTTTAATGTAAACCTGTCGTCTATAATCTCATCCAACGACGGAATTGCTTGAATCAGCAATTGCATAGTAGTTGTTTGGCCAAATGCAGCAGGTACTTATGTAAATAACGCTACAGCTACAAAGCTGACTTCATCACAGATTCCACACGCATACCTGGTCCCACATGAAAATCAGTATTGTAGTCTGTGCACTCCAATCCGCAACCCAGGTGTTTTTTACTCACGTGCTCTGGACTCGAGTTGTTAAGTTAATTATTGAGAGTGCGCCATATTGGAATGTTGCGGATGCTATCTGTCAGGGTTGAAATGACGATTGAAGTCCGGGTTCGGGAGTGACCTGCAGTGTAGATATTTAGCAGTCATGGTGCAGATCCCACATAATTTCAGCGGTTGTTTGTTTCACCAGTCAAACCCATCTACAGGAATAGCTTACATCTACGACAACTACGACACAGTTAAGTAAACCAGAATAGTTCCATGTTAGACTCAAAAGATCTGATCCAGGTTGCAGTCTTCAATCTCCGTATTATTCTGTTAATTTCGACAACAGACACGTCTTGCAGAAAATGTTTTCACTTTCCGTCTGTGTATGCGTCTCCGAAGCACACATACAAGAGTCCACGTAGGTCCCGTTTAATTTTTCAAATATCTGGTGATATCTCGTGGTATCTGCCGCGTGAGATTTGTACTCAGTCCCTGGGATGAAAACGCTTTACTGAACGGTAAACGGTAGTCTTTTGTTGTACGGTTCAATTAAGAACAACGCGGATCGATGCGGTAAACGGTGTTTGTTTTGTCGTGTCTGCGTACGCCCTTGACAGGCTACAGCCTCGAAGCAGAGAAAAATGGATTTTATCGAGATCCATCTCGACTACTTCGGTCAGCGAGTACAAATATTGTTTTCCGGGCGAGTGATATGTACGAGAAGTAAGACGGTTAAGTCTAGAAGAAACGGAATTGGGTGGTACGTGCATGGTGGATGCTGACCACACACACAATGGGAAGCAACTGCTTCAATTGTATGCTGTTTCTGATTAGCACGAAATTTCAGCACAAGTACTCAATTATTTGCAGGTCACCAACCGCAAAACAGTCACGGACTCAACTGGATAAGGTGGCTGTCGGTAACCGATGGAGAACCTGGTTAAAAACTTATCGTTCCTGGTGGGGTACGCAACTCAATTCCGACCATGCCATAGTAGGGGCTGTTTAGAGGCAAAATCGTGGTGATCTACGGTAGGAGTAGGAACGCAGCAAGATGTTTCCCCTGGCGACCAAACATCCAGATTTATGGAAGAAGCTACGCTGTCTTCCCAGAAGGGTGGATCGGAACAGATCGGCCCTATAAACCACGAAATCCGACCAGCCGCGATCACCGGTGCACCACTCAGTACGATTAAAATGCCTTAAACCAGAGCCCAGTGCTGTTCAGAAGGTATCTGTTGTGAGCAGCTGCATGAGCGGTCAGAAAAATATGTCACACTCGATAGCCCCCCCAGGGGGTCAGGCCAGCCTTCTGCAGTAAAATAGGTCCGATTAATGGCTCATGGAAGAGTCCCTCATTAGAATTCTAACAACCGCTGAATGGCGGCCCAGGCCTTTGAATCAAAGGTTCAAGGTGGGGTACAGGGCTCGAGATAGCTCAGTAGTGAAGGTACGAACTTACAGACCGAAAGGTTTGTGGTTCGAACCAAATCGTGACAGCTAGGGTGTTACAGAAGAACGATAAATTCGTTACTTCACTTGGGTGGACTAGACCAACGGGCCCTCTTCTTCGGCCTGGGCGTCCCAAAAGTATCATTCATTCTCGCAGCTCTTCGTCCATCAGCCCTCATTCACCCACACACGCACCGGACGTGCACAGCGATCAACTCATCCTTCAGCCCCATCATCATTGATCCATGTGTAGACTATCGCTCAGTAAAATAAACCAAAATAATCGCTTACTTCAGAGACCTGATCCAAAGTACGACGTTCGTTTGCCGTACTCTGTCACACTGAGCAACAGACATCCCACCCCGTCAATGCACGTTGTATCCAAAACAAGCATACATGACCCCAATTCAGTCATGCACCTCAAACCGCTTAAGACGAGCTCAAATGTCCCACATTTCAATCTTCGGGTATCCGGTTATCCTGGCGCAATGGTTCGTAGTATCTTCGGTGTGGGGCGAGATGGCCCAAGTGGTAAGAGTACAAATTTACTAACCAGAAGGTCCGTGGTTCAAAGTATCTTCGGTGCGAGATGGCCCAAGTGGTAAGAGTACAAATTTACTAACCAGAAGGTCCGTGGTTCAAACCCGACCTCTGCATCTCAACTCAACTTGGCTATGCTTGGGCAACCTGGCAGTATCCCAGCCCTCGCGCTTCTTTCGAGTGGCGTGGCAGCTAGGCACCGGAAGGGTGTTACAGCAAGATTGGATATAAGCGTCTTGAAGGGTGATTTGAACACCTAAGCCCGGCAATATAGTCCAGAAGGAGCAGTGTGGTTGGCACATTGTTCACCAGGGTCTCGCCACCTTCTTTGAAGAGTGTAGAGTGCAGGCCATCCGGACCAGAATTATAATCTCACGCTGGATTTCGGTTGCTGATGGCGAGTTGGTGTCAGTGTTGCATTCCGGCTCACTTGGTTCTTCCAGCAGTTGTGTTGAAGGAGACCAGCTGAACTGTTCACCCCACCGCTCAATGATTGAGGGGGTGAATTGCTGTTCCGTCTGTTTCGCATATTGTCTCACTGATACCTGCCTTCTTTTGGCCTGTCGATCGGATCAGTTAAAACATGGCGCGGCTGTTGCCTACAGCGAAAGCCTTCACCACCCCCTGGAACTTCGAAATCAAACGTTGTTATTCTTCAAACCAGTGATTACTCGGTGTTTGATGGATCTGCGTGCGTCATCACAGTCGCTAGCTACTGGTATGGCCTCTCTGTCAGCAATAAAACCTGCTAATCTCGAGGACATCCGACTATTGCCTTCAATGCATGGCTCCTTTCCCAATCGCTCTACTTGAAAGCCCACAGACAGTGCTGTATCCACACACCTCAGCTCTCGCCTCCAATGCGCAGCTATCTAACCCATTTTCCCACATCACCATCGACAGCATGACGTCAACGTTCAACACCGATGCTTCACTGCCGTACAACCATGACTTATTTGAAAGCCTTATTGTAAAGAAAAGGATAAAGGTGGATGGGGGAGGGACCTAGTGCTGGCTTAACACAATCATTCCGAGGTGCCTACACCTCCAGACATTCATTCAGGCAATCTGGATAGAAACTCACAACAAGAACGCTACTGACATCGGTTGGCAGTCATATCTTGTAGTGTCTCCAACCAGCCACAGTGAGGATCACGCGGTCCCCATCCTGGAAGGCGAGTAGCACCGACAGCACCCAAGCGTCCTTCATACTCCTCCGCCAAGTCAAGGGTTGGCCACCTCTCTGTTTACGCCACTCCGAATTGGGCATGGAAAACAGCACTCTCTTCGGCAAATGATAGTTCGGCATACGTACCACATGTCCCAACCAACGCAGCTTCTGGTCCCGGACACATTCTTCAACGGAAGTACCCGTTACACAACCGAAAACACGCTTTCTAACTGCCTCGTTACGGATTCGCCGACACCAACCCACGCGAGCTATGGTTCTGAGACAACGATTGGCGAACACCTGAAGACGTCTCAGGTCCGCTGATCGAATAGGCCAAGTCTCACAGCCATACAACAA
>NW_008751659.1:3879501-3889535 GCF_000715545.1 Opisthorchis viverrini | reverse complement strand
ACTAGACCAACGGGCCCTCTTCTTCGGCCTGGGCGTCCCAAAAGTATCATTCATTCTCGCAGCTCTTCGTCCATCAGCCCTCATTCACCCACACACGCACCGGACGTGCACAGCGATCAACTCATCCTTCAGCCCCATCATCATTGATCCATGTGTAGACTATCGCTCAGTAAAATAAACCAAAATAATCGCTTACTTCAGAGACCTGATCCAAAGTACGACGTTCGTTTGCCGTACTCTGTCACACTGAGCAACAGACATCCCACCCCGTCAATGCACGTTGTATCCAAAACAAGCATACATGACCCCAATTCAGTCATGCACCTCAAACCGCTTAAGACGAGCTCAAATGTCCCACATTTCAATCTTCGGGTATCCGGTTATCCTGGCGCAATGGTTCGTAGTATCTTCGGTGTGGGGCGAGATGGCCCAAGTGGTAAGAGTACAAATTTACTAACCAGAAGGTCCGTGGTTCAAACCCGACCTCTGCATCTCAACTTCCCCTGGCTATGCTTGGGCAACCTGGCAGTATCCCAGCCCTCGCGCTTCTTTCGAGTGGCGTGGCAGCTAGGCACCGGAAGGGTGTTACAGCAAGATTGGATATAAGCGTCTTGAAGGGTGATTTGAACACCTAAGCCCGGCAATATAGTCCAGAAGGAGCAGTGTGGTTGGCACATTGTTCACCAGGGTCTCGCCACCTTCTTTGAAGAGTGTAGAGTGCAGGCCATCCGGACCAGAATTATAATCTCACGCTGGATTTCGGTTGCTGATGGCGAGTTGGTGTCAGTGTTGCATTCCGGCTCACTTGGTTCTTCCAGCAGTTGTGTTGAAGGAGACCAGCTGAACTGTTCACCCCACCGCTCAATGATTGAGGGGGTGAATTGCTGTTCCGTCTGTTTCGCATATTGTCTCACTGATACCTGCCTTCTTTTGGCCTGTCGATCGGATCAGTTAAAACATGGCGCGGCTGTTGCCTACAGCGAAAGCCTTCACCACCCCCTGGAACTTCGAAATCAAACGTTGTTATTCTTCAAACCAGTGATTACTCGGTGTTTGATGGATCTGCGTGCGTCATCACAGTCGCTAGCTACTGGTATGGCCTCTCTGTCAGCAATAAAACCTGCTAATCTCGAGGACATCCGACTATTGCCTTCAATGCATGGCTCCTTTCCCAATCGCTCTACTTGAAAGCCCACAGACAGTGCTGTATCCACACACCTCAGCTCTCGCCTCCAATGCGCAGCTATCTAACCCATTTTCCCACATCACCATCGACAGCATGACGTCAACGTTCAACACCGATGCTTCACTACCGTACAACCATGACTTATTTGAAAGCCTTATTGTAAAGAAAAGGATAAAGGTGGATGGGGGAGGGACCTAGTGCTGGCTTAACACAATCATTCCGAGGTGCCTACACCTCCAGACATTCATTCAGGCAATCTGGATAGAAACTCACAACAAGAACGCTACTGACATCGGTTGGCAGTCATATCTTGTAGTGTCTCCAACCAGCCACAGTGAGGATCACGCGGTCCCCATCCTGGAAGGCGAGTAGCACCGACAGCACCCAAGCGTCCTTCATACTCCTCCGCCAAGTCAAGGGTTGGCCACCTCTCTGTTTACGCCACTCCGAATTGGGCATGGAAAACAGCACTCTCTTCGGCAAATGATAGTTCGGCACACGCAACACATGTCCATCGGAATTCGCTTACTTGCATACACGGAATATTCGGCAAACTCGTCCACATACATCCGCGTATTGAACAACACTTCTCTCTACATCGACAGAATTACGGTGGATGGGAGCGCACACGTTTGTAGCAATTCTGATCAGTGGAGCACGAATACCAATTAGCATTACTCTATCTTTTACTTCAGTATTTTGCCAAGAAGGGACGACCTAACTACCCTTCGGTGAACACTGAAAACACATTTCGGAAGAGAACCATCAGCAGAGACGATGCTTCACCGACGAAATGCTATCCTCGGTCTCGCGCAAACTCCAAGCGGGGATTGGTTCTAAGTGGACCGCGGTGCTGCTGTCGTAATGAGGAGACTGACAAGAATTGTCGGTGAACAAAACTGTGGCAGCTACAACCACTGTACGACAAGTACGCTGACAATGATGAAGATAACGATGAAAGCTGTTCTATCCTTGGGGCTGAACGCACATCCTACATCGCAGATACCACAAGCCATTGCGTAAAGGATGACCGGATACCCGAAGATTGAAATGTGGAACACCTGAGCTCGTCCTAAGCGGCTTGAGTTGCACGACCGAAGTGGGGTCATGTATGCTTGTGTTGGAGATACAACATGCATTGACGGGGAGGGAAATCAAGGTTTTAGCACGGGATGCCTGCTGCCAAGTTCGATATAGAGTATGGATATTTGAGGATGCAATGTGGACCAGATCTTTTGAGGATAGTAAGTGATCATTTTGGTTTATTACTCTAGGCGGTTTAATCACGGAATAGTGGCTAGGAGATTGGGTTGACTGCACTGTATCGTACGATGGAAGAGAACGGAGTGTAGGAGAAGGCTGGAAAGCGAATGGCTGTAAAGGGAAAAGATATCTCCAGGTTACCAAGGCCGAAGAAGGGGGTTTGGTTAAGGTACTCCACTTCGAGCCTTTGACTCACGTTGGATTCACGAGGATGTAGGGTTTTGTTCGAGGACCCTTCCCCTAGCCCCTGACTCAGGAGTCTCGACCGCAAGACATCGGTTCTTGGGGGACCCTGCTCGAAGCTGATGACTCAATAGTCCACAAGGTTACAAGGAGCCGGCCTGGTCCGAGAGCGCAGAGAGTAAGGCATTACCGTCTCACTCCTATTGCAGTTGCACGCAAGGAGGTGGCTTTTGAGCAGCCCGCGACTCCGGTTCTAGAAGTATATCGACCGCACTGAATAATCCGTCGATGGTCACGATCAACCATTGAGTGATGGGAGTGTAAGGTTTTTGAGGCCGACCTTTTCCAACCCGTCCCTCCTCGAGGGAATACAGCATCACTGCTTCCGTGAAAATGGACATGCTGGTCACCTAGGAAAAACGCCTTATTGCCCTCACAATGCTATCTGTCAGGGCGCGCCCAGACAGAAAAGCACATGTACAGAGAGTGACGCATCCCCAAGGTCACCATCGGTACGACACGTCCGGAAAGTAGGTGAGTTGGCGGCTCTCACCAAACACGGCTTAGCAACACACGATCAGTGTAGTGAGTCTGAGACCGTTCACGACCGGAACACCACCATTGGCTGTACAGAACGAACAAGTGAACGACCATATTTGGCCAATTAGTCATCCTATATATTTACGCAGACGCTCTGTATGTTTTGCCCTGGAAATACAGCCGTGTCCCCAGTTCTCTGCCTTCTCCCTATCGCATAGTCTGGCACGCTCAGTGCAGGCGTAACCCCAATATACGGCCACCCACCGCACGATACAACACTATTGCAGAAGACTTCACCTCCAGACCGTCTAGTAATACGATTACTAGCAGAACGCGAACTCGCTGTTCTACGTCGGGCTTCTCGCCGTTAGTCTTCTTGACATGGTCCTAGCCAGTATGGCCCGCAGGATCATTGCAGCACAGAATCCCGACCACCACGACAAGGCGACAGCTTCATGACCGGATAATCTGTGTCCTTTGGTGCCCGAGTCACTGGTGAACCTAACCCAACACTATGTGTCTGGCCTTGAGCACCACATGTGCTAGTTGAAGCCTATTCAAACGTGTGCATCCGCCCGCCTCATCCTGATTAATACTGAATTCCCCATTCGGCCTATCGTGTTATTCTTCCTGACTCTACACCAGCTCCATAAAACCGAACATTTAAGTTATTTCAACACAACACTAATAATAATAATAATAATAATAATAATAATAACAATAATAATAATCGGTCTCAAAGGCACTCAAGGTTCCGTCGCACCAACCCACTGAAACCTTTTTCGCTAACTTCCGTCGCCGCCTCAGATTGGCGCTGCGATGCCTGCAGTTGTTTGACCCCTTCTGATAAATAACCGTCTACTTACACGGAGTCCGTGTTTTTCACTCTCGAATCATCGACTATCCCAATACCGAGCGCCACATCAATGTCAGTGCCCTAGGTAGAGATCTGTAGAGGTTGTAAACCGCTTCCCTTTAGCGCGGCTCCTATTTCTGTGTTATTACATCTAAACACCTATTTGAGCTGCACGAAATACTTTGCGTGATGTGTGGAAAATTACATTACATCTCGCTACCCACACGCTAACGAATCCTTTGTGATTCCAAGGGGTTAAAACAGAAGTACCACCGAGTTGATGCATCCCATCGGTTATTTGCGAGTCCCGTAGTCGTCCAGTGTCCCTGAATCAATATCAACAACCGCGACTCAATCGATACCGCGTTCCGATACTTAGAATCGTTTTGCGTGATAGCACTGTGTCAAATCAGTGTGAGGTACCGAACTTTTATTCGCGGCACCCTATTCACGTTTCACATAATCATCATTAACAGCATGACATCAGTGTTCAACAATGATGTTTCGCTGCCGTACAACCGTGGTTCATTTGAAAGCCTAATTGTGGAGAAAAGAATAAAAGTAAACCGGGAAGGGAGTTAGTGTTAGCTTGCTACAATTATTCGAAGGTGCCTACACCTCAAAGCACCCATTTCAGACAGTCTGGATAGAACAAGACAACAAGAATGCCATTGGCATCGATAAGCAGTCATATCTTGCAGTCACCAACCAGGCGCAGTGGGGATCACGCGGTTCTCATCCTGGAAGGTGAATAGCACTGACAGCATCCAAATGTTTCAGAATCTCTTCCATATCTCCCTGCCAGGTCAAGGGTTGATCACCTCTTTGCTTCCACCAACCTGAATTGGGCACGCGAAAACAGCACTTTCTTCGGCGAACGATGGGTATGCGCAATACATGGACTAAACTACGCAGCTTCTGGTGCTGGGTATATTATTCGATGGAAATCCATGTGTTCCATATAAACAGCACTTCGGCGAACGATGGGTATGCGCAATACATGGACTAAACTACGCAGCTTCTGGTGCTGGGTATATTATTCGATGGAAATCCATGTGTTCCATATGCTCTTGGCGGTTAGATCCTACTACAACATCCCATTTCATCAACCGCTCTCACAAACTGAACCATCAAGATGATAACTGAATACCTATTTTCGGCGCTGACGACCACTGGCACGACTCACGTATGCGCTGTTATCTATGTCCCTTCAGAATATTCCTCAACACGTTTATTGAAAGCATTATGCCCGTGCATCCAATGTGCACCAAAACTGAGAACCCAGCAATCACCTCAAACTGTATCCAACGCAGCTATTGGTCACCAGGATAGGCGGGGTGAAATTTGGCCTGAGGCGCAGCTCCCAAATCCTACGCCATTTTCGTTTATATCCTTGCCTGGTCACATCGCACCTGAGAGTTGGGAATTGAGACATTCAGGGGAGTGTACGAACGGAAAACGCATTTGCCCAAATTTACCGAGGCAGACTTGTTATCATCATTAAGCGGATTCAAAATGGGAAATAAAATGGTTGTGACAATAGTGATATTTGGAAGAGATGTATCTGGAACCTCCAGTACCATCACCAAACTGGCAGAATAAAGTACACACATAAAGAGTTAGCCTACAGCGTGCGCGAATATGGAAACTTACAGTGACCTTGCCGTCGTAAGGCCCGGGACAGCATCTCAATCGATTGAGTTCAGCTCAAGATTTCCAAGAAATCCTTGAAGATCTGGTACAGTAACTTTTAGTATGTTAATATAAGACAGGTAGAGTTTTAGCTCCTCCATCTTGAGGTGTTAATACACGCTTGCTGGTGCCGCTGATGCGTTTCACGTAGTGCAGAGGGCAGCAAAAGCGAAACGTAGGAAGAAAGGGCGCCCAGCATCTAGACATTGGACCAGCAGTTATCTGAAGAAGAGAAAGGGTGGTTAACGGGCACTGATATGGCTCTACTGATACCACTAGGTGTGAAGAGCAGCACTAAATGAAGGCGTGTATAGTTCAAGTAGTAATAGGTTAGTAGGGTGGTAGGGTACCATGTGAAGTTTCTCTGAGGCATTTTTCGTTCCACACATCTACCGAGACAAGCTATTGTACTCAAAGTCTGCGTTCCTAAGTCAGATATGCAACGAAGCAAAGTCACATCTCTATGTCTGACTCACTGGCGAGGAAGCCGTCTTCGCTGGCTGGCTGGACTTTGGAGCCTGTGTAAGTGGGGAGTGCAGTTGCCTAGATTCCCAAAAGCCAATTTACGCGGATTGTCTGGCGAAGGAATGAAAATAACAAAGATAGATTGAGTAAGCAATGATAAGGGTCAAGTGGAACACACTCGCAAAGAAATGTCCTCTTCTAATAGATCGTCGTTGCCTCAGGTTAGTGAATAATTACCAATCACGGTTGTACTGGGGTCTCCCTTTGAACAGCTCTCGCACATGATAAATTCCGAAGGCGGTATGAAATGTTTTTATACCAGAGTTAGCACGTGAAGCTCGTGAGTGGCCGCAGTAAGCACGAGTGAGGTCAGAAGAGGTTATCGAAGCACGTGACCACGTTTGTATTGCGTGTGATCGTACAAAAGTGCGTTTTTGTGGTTTCCGTTTTCAGACAACAACGCTTATGCAATTGACGAAATACGTAATGTTTTGATGGAGGCAGAAGAGCGTTCAAAGCATCACAGGGGTCAACTTATACATATTTACGGATGAGCAAGGCAAAGCCGTTAGGTAATGCTAGATTGGGTCACCTGGTTACTACAAACAGAGGTTAACTATGCATTATCGGAGGTAGTGCCATATGTCGCTCTCATCCTCCACAGCGTATACGGATCAAATATTTCATCCAAGAAGTGGCATGTGATGTAGTTTGCTTTAGCGGCGCCACTTTCATGGGGTTGTTGGGTGTTGTTTGAAGTGATGGCCCATAAGCGGCGCTGCTATCGCGGTAACAGGTACGATCTGGGGCGCGTTGCACTCGTCTCAGATCATGCGATTTGTGGGCCACTTATGGAAGGGGGACATTTTGTTGACAGCTGGGGCTGTTTAGGGAGTTGAGTAAAAATGTGCAGTAAGTCTTCAAAGCTCCCGGTTCTTTTTAAGCCAATGCCATCCGATAGGTCCGGCACTGTGTTCTAAGCCTTTCCACACACGACGTGCGGCTCTATGTCGAGCCGTATCCCCGTGTTTCCGTCCATGGTGCGTACGTGAGCCTCGACTACAGCGAACACGGATCTAGATCACAGTTCAGGCGCTGCTTGGTTGATCCGATAATGGAGTTTCCCGAGACCACATGGCACGCTGTGCATCAGGTTGGAGGAGTCTCCTTTATTTGCGTGTGCGAATTACTTGGATGGAGCGTTACGGGAATGATGGGCTCTAAGCCGCTGTGCGGTGCTAACGTCATACGATTCATACCCCAAATTACGTTTGTCGGCGTGATATGCAAGAGTTAGGTCGTTATCTTTGACTCCATTGAGCTTGACAAGCTTTAGTGCTTCATGAAAACAGGCAAAATCATGTGTCAATGCCCTATCACCAAGGTATACGCCGACCACCTAGCTGTACTTTCGACCAAGGTAAACTTTTATGTGCGGCGGCCGGTACATGAAGGGGACCGGACGGAGGACAAAGCAAAGTAAAATAGCCATGGAATGGAGGGGTCGTTCAGGGGCTCCTCGGTGAGGCATTGAAGATACTGGTTTTGCGGAAGCTTAGTTCATTCCATAGGTACTGAGGCCATCTATCGTTTTGCGCGAATCCACGAAAACATCTCCTCATGTAGTTGGTGTGAATGTCAACTAATGAACAAGCTCCGGGATACATGCTCTTTGTTAGGATGGGCCCACTCGCAGTCTCAGATGTTTCACCGGAAAAAGGTCCTAACGGGCTATTCTTGTGCGAGTATTCACTGCCTTCCAGACTTGTTGGCTCATTTCTGGTTACCCTCCGGCAGGGTTGCTCTCGGTATTCGTTTGGACGAGTATGCTGTACTACAGACGTTTTTGGAACAGGGTGAATAAAGACTTTTTTCTGAGGAATGGTCCTAATGGACAATACACAGGAACCAGTTGACGAGTGACCTTCAATAATGTGGTTATTTTGGCGCTCGGGCACAGCTGATAGATATGTTGGTGCCTAGGCCGCGTCTGTGGGAAGCGACTTAAAGATAAACACCATATAGCATGTGCCGCCAGTCAAGTTAACACTCAATATGCACTTGACAAAGTGCAACTCAGGCTAGATTCCCAGAGTTCGGAGGAGGACCGCATCAAATTGGTCTGGAAAAGCGCCTAGTCAGCAGGTTCTCTGACTAACCTCCATCGCGTGGCATCCTCTACGTATGGCAAAATGTAGTTAGAAAGGCCGACCAGAAAATCGACAGCAGCATGATAAATAGGAGAGGCCTAAAGTAGAGCCATAGGTATTGCGGTCGCCGCGCTCGGTGCAACTCAGGTTGTGCGGATTTTTAAGATTTCCAGATGGGTGGACGCTCATTCCGACGGTTCTTAACCGAGCCATTCCCACGCATAGTAGCTCACACAAAATGGTTGCGCGATCAACACAGTAAAAGGCTTTTGAAAAGTCCAGGCAAACAATCTCAATCGAGATGTGGCCGGTACAGGAAAACCCAACGAGCATCTGTGCTATATGTGTCCCGTGTGTTGATCTCGTTGTACAAGGAACTACATAAAACATGCTTTCGAACTGGCAATGGGTGGAATCATTTGTGAAATAGCCCACAAACTCAGAGGCAACAGGTGGTGCCAGCGGACAGCAGTTCCAACGGTTGGTGCTTCAATACTGTGACCCTCATAACTCTTCGATTTGGAGGACAGGCATATAAACGGCAGCAACTTAGTGCTGGTTGTTCCGTCTGTGCGGTCAATGGCTTTATTTTTGTGAGTCGCAGGATACCTAATTTTACCGTGCATTAGCATAAAATCTTTTGCACGCTTGAATTTTCCATTTCAAGTCGGACTGCCTGCCAACCAAGAAAAGTGCTGAATCCTGCCCTAAAATGGTGTGCTTAGCTTCAATAAACCGCGAATTTCAGTAGCTCTGTGGTTTTCTAAAACTTGGGAGTAGCTAATGTGAACTCTTTACTCCGTGGGTGCATTTAGACAGCCTCAGTGTCAGAGAAAGATACGCGAGTTGAGTACTGAGTATGAAGGACCGTCGCTGTTCATTGGATTAGGCCGCCGTGCAAAGAGAAACTCCCATAATAAGCGTCGCACATAGACACGTGCTTAGTGTTTAGGATTAGTGGTCGAGGTAAGTGGCATTGCGGCCGCTTAATGACGGTCACCACTTACAGAGCGTCATATCCATAATAGGAATGAAACATGCGGCCGTCTCGTGACGCTGTATTATCTACAGGCTAGTTATACATGTCCGGGAAAAAGGAATAATCCACATAGATGGCTCTCGCACCGACGCTGCACAGATCAGGCTGTTGTCTAACGATATTGTAGGTTATGGAAGTTGAGATCCGTGAGAAAATGTGTTGTGACCAGGTTCGTGGGACAAAATCACTTCATTTTTTCAGTCTGTGGAATATGAAACAAACAGACGTCAATGATCGATCTTCCAGAGTTGAGTTTGCATTAACTATTCTTTAGATGTTGTCTATTCTTGAGGGACGTCGAAGAGCAGGAAAATGTGCTGAATGAGTTGGCCAGCGGCTCGAAGCACAATGCATTTTTCTGCAAAACTCCTGCGAGCGAAATAAAAACTTTAGCGTCAAAATGTTGCACTTCTTTACATATATGCCCAGTCTGAAAATCGCCCTCATCTGCCGTCATTTTTTTCTGAATGAGTCAGCGGCTCGAAGCACAATGCATTTTTCTGCAAAACTCCTGCGAGCGAAATAAAAACTTTAGCGTCAAAATGTTGCACTTACTTCTTTATATGCCCAGTCTGAAAATCGCCCTCATCTGCCGTCATTTTTTTCGATTTGTTTTAATCGATCTCTTTTTAAAATTATTGGCGCACATTCGGCCTTGGA